>NW_012118487.1:13955536-14001411 GCF_000951035.1 Colobus angolensis palliatus
AAGGAAGGAAGGAAGGAAGGAAGGAAGGAAGGAAGGAAGGAAGGAAGGGAGAGAGGGAGGGAAGGGGGAAGGAGGGAGGGAGGGAGAGAGAGAAAATAAAAAGAAAGAAAAGCAAAGCTGAGCCTTTTGTTTTGTTTTCTGGTATTAGAGGTGAGTTTTATTCTAATACAAACTAAACAAAGACCAAGTAAAAGACTAGAGTCTAGCGAGCCACTAACTTATTAAATGACATGGAACAAATTACAATCTCTATAGGTCCCAGTTTCAAAGATGCATGGCTGATAGTGATTAATATCATGCCAATACCAATTCATTTCTGTTAATGAAATTGAACAGTTACACACATATAGATCCTAAACCTAGCATTTCAATAAGCATAACTTTCTTTATTGTTGTTCCCCGAACCATTTCTCTTTCAATTTCCCATCCCACTAGGTGGAGAAAAATATACAACTATACAAAACTCTAAAATATAACGATCTTAAGGTCTCTCCCTATCACCCAATTCCTATAATAATATCTAAACCCCAGGGCGAGAGAGTATGTTGTTTGTACAAGAGGGGACACACAGTGTCACGTACTTGTACCTCATCTGCCCTGCTATGACATGTCACTCTCACCTGGTTTCTGATTCCTGATTCACACAGATCACAGACCATTCTCCAAATATCAGCCAAGATCTGTCTCAAGTGCCTCTCTGGCATATGTGCCCATCTCACTGGGGCACATAAAAACCTGCATCTGACTCCAGCTCCTCTGTCTAGATACCTGGATGCAGCAATGCCTGCTCTGCTGCCCCTATGCCATATTGGCTATAAAATTCATCTTGCTACAAACAGCTAGGCAAAGCATAGTTCATCTCTGCCCTCAGAGCCCTGCAACCCATACTGGATTTTACTCCATGACTCCACACAAGCAAGTCCTGGTAAGGAACTTCATAACCTCAGCTTTCTTGCATACATTCCATTCTCTCTTTTTTCTCTTTTATGGACTCATTTTTTTGGTCTCAAAGGGGGTAAAATTAGGTCTGATTAATCACATATTTTACAAATAAACACAGAGAGACAAAATTATAAGAAAAACACACATCCATTAATACACCAATGCATTGCCTGATGACAAACCAAAGATGATGCTCACATCAGCTGTGGTTTGCACATAATTCTATCACCGTAGTGACCTAAGTATAAGATGTTAACACTGATATTAGCATCACACAGTTAACACCAGGTATGAGGGTGTCCACAAATTCTCCAGCCAGCCCTTCCTCACATCATCCTGGTCCCGCTAAGTGTTGATTTCTGCTCTTACTTCCTTACACTGCTTCCAGAAACTCAAAACCCAACAAATAGTCTTTTAAAACATGTCTTTTAAAATTTAACATTTTTATTTGTATCATGTAAATTTATATTAAAAATTATATCAAAAAAATTGGTATAAAACTACCAGCATCTGTGGCTTGCAATGTGACCTGGGTCAGTTTGCATTAAATCTCCAAATTTCAATTTATAGATTTATAAAACGAAGACACTGAGAATTTTTTAGGGCCAGTGTCAGATTATGTGAAATCTTACACTCTAAGATCTTTGCATGTAAGTTCAATATACAATTAACCTCTCACTAACTACTATAAAATAAATGCTTATAATATCTAGACTAGACTTTTAACTAATCCTAGATACAATCTAAAAGGGACTGATCTTTTAAAATCTTTAAAAATGACAAGACAATCTGAGACCACACTTTGACTGCAAATCCAGCAAATGAAGCCTAGTTGATGATGGCCTTGAAAAGGATACTGCAGGTCCTCCAATAACGTCATCTGGCTAACATCGTTTCCTCATAGCATTGATAAGGAAAAAAATTAAATCACTTCCTGCCAAGGACACTGTGTGGAGTTGGCACTTTCTCCTCACGTCTGTGTGGGTTTTCTCCAGGTACTCCAGTTTGCTCCCACAACTCAAAGTTTTGCATGTGAGATGAACTGGGCCATCTCCATGGTCCCGGTGTGAGTAAGTGAGGGTGAGTGTGAGTTGCCCTGCAATGGGAGGGTGGCTTGGCCAGGGTAGATTCCCGCCTGCCACCTTCAGTTGCCAGGACGGGCTCTGGCTACCCGGGCCCCTAAGCCAGTAAATAGTTATCTTATTGGTTTTGATTAATCTTTTTTAAATGTATTATCACATTTATTTCACTGTTTAATATTAGAACTGTTCTGGTCTTTATTTAGAAGCTTGGTAATGATTTTGTGACCAGAAATATGACATAGGATGTTAACTCTTGTTTATATCAATTAGCCTAGGGGAAAATTGATTTCATTAATATGTTGTTTCACTTAAAATCTCACTTTCCAATAACTTAGCAATTATGTTAAGTGAGCACCTACTGTATAACGCTTTGGGGTGCAGAATTGGCACTTTGTTACAGGTCTACATTTAGCACTGTGTTCCTCAAAAGGTATAAAGATCAACAATCCTGTGATGTAACACAAATGTGTGATGTTTCATTATTTAAAATTAGAAAGTTGTATAAAGATATATATAATTTAGCTCTTAATCAAAAATGGCTCCTAAAAGTGCTACAACACCATAGTGTTTTAAAATAAATACAGTTGAGACTTATTTAGAAACCATTTTGACATATGAGTACAGGCTCATATATAAATGAGAAAGTGTGGAAGTCGATTACCTTCAAGTCATCATGAAAAACAAGTCCCACATCCATCACTTAATAAGCTTCCAACTATCTTGACTCAAATAGTTGCAGATTTTAAAATCAGCACGTATTTTTTCCATTAAAGAGATAAAAATTTCCACCAGGAATTGTATAAAAGAGACCTGCAACCACAACTAATGGTGCCTGTTTCCCATATCTCCATCATATATTTGTCCCTAAATCACTAAAATTACCTGAAACTTGAAAAGCAATAGTTAATTACCATAAAAACTTGAGATATTATAAAATAGTACATATGGCATGATTTTTGTAGACTTCTATGTGAAACATACATACATTTTTTATGAGTTTCATTCCTTAGCCCTAGAGCATTACATTTAACAAATGTCTTCTGCCTAAATTGTTTTTTTAAAATCTTACTTCTCTCTTGATTATTCCTCTGGAAAATAAAACATATGCATTATTTCATTGCTGTAAACATTTTATGTCTAAAAGAAGTGGCCAAATGGAAAAAGACAAGGTTATAGTCACATCCGTGGAAAAAAAAATTGGAATTAGATTTAAAAAAAAAAAAATAGGTTCAAGTCAGATAGGTAGGTGCTTTGTTCGTCACCCAAGTCCTGTCTAAAGAGAATGCAAAACACAAAGCCCTGTGTGCACTATCTAGAGGAAGCAGCTGCAAGAGTGATACAGGGCTGATTCTTATAAACAAAGAGCACCAACAAATCTGTTTGAGAATGAATATTAGATTTGCTGAGTTCTGCTGACATCACCATGGGAGATAAACATGTTAGGAAGAGCGGGGCAGCTTGCTGTTGGAGAGGTTGCCAGAAGAGATAAGTGAGCAGCAAAAGGCAAGTGAATACATGATGCCAATCTTGACAGTCTTATAGATGACTGAGTGAAGTGCCATCTTAAACATCACCAGTCTGGAACAAGTGGATCAAAATGAACTCTGAACCTTTGTTTCCTTAATAGCAGCAGACTAACAGCTGTCTGCATCTGGAAACTGTGTGAAAGTTCTATACAGCTGTATCATAATAAACAAAGTAAAAAAAAATCTCACAATCTACTGTTCCTTTTACATTCTTGCTCCTTCTCTAGCCTCATTAACTTGTAATTTTACATCTAATTATATTTTATTAATTTGTTATTTCTGGACTTGAGAAATAAATTGAAAACATATTGAAAAAACAAGTAAGTCTCCAACGGTTGTTCTATTTTTCTTGTATTTGCAAGTGCATGATGACCAGGACCTGAGCAGTATGGTGCTGTCAGCTTACATGGTGCGAGCTTTTGGCAGTAAATGGAGTCAGGGGTTGGCTTATGGAGTGGAACAGGGGTGCGGGGGGATGGGGACCAACACATTGAGGCTGTGGAATATGATTTACCTGCTCTGGAGCTCTGGGGTCTAGAATTTCATAAATATAAGTGACAAATTATCAATAAATCACTCTGTGGTTCACCATAATGCATACTGTTTATTGAAACCCAGGTCCAATAAATATGAGTCGCCCTTTTTAGCAAAAGCACAAGAAACAAAGATGACAGGAATTACAAACAGAAATGAAAAATGGGAAATAAGGCCCTGGTGAGCAGTGAACCTTTTTCTCTTCAATTCATTCTGAGATCACTGGATTCTAGAAGAAATTTTTAGATGTGTACACTTGTTTCAAAACATCATTTTGTTTTCATTTTCACCTGAAGAGTTTACAGAGTAAGGCAGTGTAGGTAGTGCTTGACCACGGAAAGGTTCTACTATTTTTTAAAAATCATTCCACATACATAAAATTCTGTGAGATTCTGTTGAAATGCTGATAGCATGAACTAAATCTTTCACAATGTTTCTTGATTTTCAAATGCAACAATGTCACCGTTGTTTTCCCAAGAAAATGACCTATAGTAAAATTAAGAAAAAAAAGCAATCAACACTTACTTAAATAAATGTAAAATTTCTACTGAAGAATGGAAAGATGTAAGATAAATTAACACTGAAAGCAATTGGTGATTTGCCTTTAAAACTTTACATACATGTTTCAGCCTTTGTTTCACACATATTTCTCCAAGGCCAGAGAGGGGATTACTTATTATTTTTTGTTGTAATTCTTTATTTATTGTTGTTATTCTTTATTTATTTATTGCTTATTATTTGGATACACTTTTACACACAATGTGATTTATCTCCTATGTTCTAAAAATGAAATTAAGAAGTGTTGCAGTCAATGTTGTTATAATGCCCTATAACTTTACAAACTCATTCAGCAGCTGGAAGCAATTGACATAGGGTAGCATTTGACTTGAACAACACTTTAAAAAGTCAACTTGAATCTTAATTGAAATACCCTATATTTCACATTGGATATACGACACAATTCTAATTTTTTGTTTCCTTTTAAAAAGCAAAGGCAGTGAAGTATTGTGCTCTTTATGAGACTGTGTATTATTATTAAGTGACAATATTTACTCTAATAAAGAGTTTTTTTAAAAATCAACTCTCTGAAACATACTCCTGTGTTATCAGTTATGTATTAGTAATTTATTTATATATTATATAATATAATTTTATTTATATAATAAATTACTAATACATAAGTTATTATAATAATTGTGAATATATTAATATAGTCATATTAATTTTCCTTATGGAAAAACAATATAATAAATTTTTAATGAGCAAAAATGAATCATAACCTGTACAATGTATAAAAATGATGTTTCATCTTCTGTATAACTTTTCAGTCTTTCTCTCATATGTACTTATTATTTACATAACTGCTTCTAACATTTGTTATACTTAAGGGCTCAATATATTTACTTACATATTTGTGATGCTACATGTTTTTCTCTAAACTGGCCAAAAACTATTACGTTAAAATAACTTTAAATGTGATAGAAAGTTAATGAATTAACAACAATTCATTACTAAGAGCTAATGCTCATTATGTGCCAAACCCCTATTCCAGCAGCATCAGCCTTCCATACCCAATATCTATATGGTAATTCCTATTATGATCTACATTTATCAGATGAGGCAGAAGAGGTTAAGTATCCGGTTCGAGGCATCATGCAAATAAGCCATAGTGCCAAGCTAAGAGAAAGGATTCTACCAACTCTCCCTTATTTTAACTACTATGGTGTTTCCGAAAGTGTATATGCCAATTGAATATTTAAAACGGCATGGCACATTAAGTGCAAACTAAGTATTTAAACAAGCAATTGGTTTATGATAATAATGTCCCAAATTTGTTTGTTTATAAATATGCATTTTATTTTATTATGTTGAATTATTCAGTACTCTTTGGTTGTCTAGGGACAGAAATGGAACTCAATTTCATTTTAGCAAAATAGAGAGTATCATTGACTCCTATAACTGCAAAGCCACTTCAGGCATGACCAGATCTAGAAGTTCCAAAAGGTGCTAAGCCTGCAGTCTCTTTCCGTCCCTTGCAACCCGGCTTTCTTCTTGGCTGGTTTCATTCTCAAACAAACTTGATGTTCACTGGCAAGCCCACATTTAAATTATCCCTACAACAGTGGTACATAACAAAAACAAACAAACAGCTTTCCCAGCAGCTCAAGTAAAATTCCCAAAAGATAATCCTCATCCGCCCCTGTTGTGTCACATGCCAATTTGTGAACCGTCGCTGTGCCCAGAAAGACAAGGTCCTTTGTTGTCCAGGCCTGAGTGTGGCATCAGCCTTACCCAGACAGAGACCAGGGATGAGGTGCTTCTTCAAAGAATATGGCTACCAAAAGAAACGAGGGAGATTGGTGGTAAGAAAAAAAGTCCACAGAACTCCCAGACGCAAGTTCTCTCAAAATGATTTTTAGCTCATTAGAGAAATCTCCTCAGTGTAAGTATAACATATGGTACTGAGTCGGGTAGAGTTCAGTTGCAAAGAAGAAAATCTACTCTAGCTAGTTTAAGCAGAAAGGGATTTATTACAGGGTTTTAAGATGTATATTTTTCAAGGCAAACAAAGAAATGGAGTTTCTTTAAGGTCATAGGAAATATGCTAAGAGAAGGTTAATCTTTTTAGTGTAAAAAGGTTGGTTTTTGTGTAAATATTCCATGCGGCATTTGGAATACTGCATTTCCTCTTTCTTCTCCTTTTAGGGTGACCAGTGAGTCCTGGTTTTTCTGGGACTTTCCCAGTTTTAAAACTGAAAATCTCACATCCCAGGAACCCTTCAGTCTTGGGCACACTGAGACTGCTGGTCACCTACCTCATCTTGTCTCTTCTAGTGGTGACACCAAATAGACTCTACTGGCCTAAATGAAAACCTGAAGCCAAACAGAAGCCATAGGATCCAAAAGGGGTAGGTCAGGGAACAAAAAGATTTAAGAAAACTAAAGCCATTTAGTAAAGATAAAAATGAAGAGGCAGAAGATCCAAGGTGACTGGGTCTCCTCAGAGAGCACATCAGACGCCACTGCGTGGAGTTAAGAGGTCCCAAATCTGTTGAGGAGTCGAAATCCAGTAAAACAGGAGCTGAGCCGGAATAGCCATACCCATGGGATCTGTGTGGGTTGGAAGGCTCAGCTAGACCCAAAGATCTGCTGTGTTTGATTTAATAACTCCAGACTCCAAGCATATGCCGGCCAGGCTGATAGGAATCTTGTCTGATAGTTGGTTTACATCCCCTTCCCTTTTGGTATTAAGGGGGAAGCATTAGATATACACCCCACCTTTGCACAATTGGAATCATTTCTGATATTGACTACAAACCATCCCACCTTTAGGATATAAGTGAAATCCTTATGAAATCCCTCCCCTTTACCCTGCCTCCAGTCGTCTCCTGTTGGGCATCCCATCCAGGGGAACTCTGACTTCCTCTCCCCACCTCTCCGATTTGGGGTATTTCTCTGGATTGGAGGGAGGGAAGAAGAGAAAGAGAGAAAGGGTACACTTTAACTCCTCCTGGCCTGTATCTAATTTTGCTGACGTCCTAAAATCCTTCTTTCCCAGGGAAAGTCTTCATCATAATAGTTAAGCAAGAGATAACTAAAAGTATCTTTTGTGCTGCCCACTGGACATAGGAGCTAAATACAGAGGCTCATATTCTCTCAGAGCTCTGCTCTTGGCCTTCTCCTTCAATCCATTACCTCGGTGTTCCTATTAGCTGTTAACTGCCATGCTTGACTACAACTCACACTCTGGTGACCTCCAAATCATCTCGCACCTACCAGGCTTGCTCTTGAATTATCTTAAGCTCCTCAAGTTGCCAGACTCTGGAGCTTGTACAGAGTCTACCTCCATGCTCTCCAAAACCGTGTGTGATCCTTTCCCTCTTTCCTCAAAATCCCTCTCTGAGACAGCTTCACAATAGAAAGGACAGGTACTCTCATCTGCTAATTTTACCAAGAAGGGAAATAAAATTCAGAATGTTGAAGTGACTTGTACAAGTTCACATTATTTAGTCAGTGGAAGAGCCATCCTAGTAGTTGGGATCCATAGGTCCCACTTGATCACTCTACTACTTTAGTCTGAGTGAGGTCTGGATCTTACAACACCCAAAGATTGTTTCTGAAATAGAAACAATAAAACGAGTTTTATTACTTTCAAATATATATCATAAAATAAGGGTTTTTTCTCAAGTATCTGCATATAAAAAGCATAATATTAATTTATAAATACAAGTAATCGAATTCCACATTATTTATGTTCTAAAGCCCAGCTAATTTTATCTTGCAATATTATTAACGCAGTTAAAGTACTAAGCACACATTAAAATGGGGCCGAGGGGAGAATGGAAGAGTGATGATTGCAGAGAGCTGGCCAAAACCAAGTCAGAGCTGGCGGACCGCACAGTACAGACAAGTTCTCAGAGCTTTCTCCAGGGTCAACCCCAGCTGCTCCTTCATTCAGACAGATTTTCCAGTCATGCTTGGATGCACCGGTGCTGGGTGTGGGAGATATTCTTTTTATCTTCTTTTTCTTTCCTCCCCTCAAAGACCTGTGGATTTCTATAAGACATCCTTTCCTTACGTTGAAGAATAACAGTCTTTTCTCTCTCTGAGATGGATTAGTAAACTAGTCTTCCACTAAATGCATTTAAGTCAAATTGTAGTGAAATTTAGTTATATTCTGTAATGGAGTGATTTTTAATTCCATTAGACATGCACCCACCAAATTCTAACCAGCATCTAATCATATTAGTATAAAGCAATATAAATTTCCTACAATAAGCCAAAGGTAAATTCTTAAATCACTTGAAGCCATATAAAAACATTTTCTGTTATTTCTTTGGATTTCACAAGTTTTTCCCCCCTTTAGAGATTTTATAATGATTTTATGGCATTCTTCCTTAAAAATATTTATAATGCATGGCACAAGATGAATGTGTGAAAAAATATCCGTACGTGTTTGTTAAGAGAATTTGCAGAGAAATCTTTTTTCTGCAAGGCATGACTGTAGAAATTAATTCCCTGACAATCACCACTACAGCCTGGAGAGCACCCTGCTTGACATGACTCAACACCTGTCATGGCTGATGCTCAGCTATAGTTTTGGCCTCTGAATCCCAACTCTGTTAATGCAGGTGACTGTCACCATTTCAAATCACCTTCCTGATCTTTTCTTCTTTCACCCTGCTTGTACAGGGGCCAGCCTGAGGCAAAATTACCAATTGGGAAATTTTGCCCTGGGTCCCCACCTCCCCTGTAGAACCATTTGCTGCTTTTTGTAGCCCTTCACATAGAAGACTATACTAGAATTCAAATGTATATAAGCTAATACACCAAGCAGAGTGGATAAATGAAGGTAAGAAAGTCAAATTCACTGCACACTCACGTTTTGTTTGACCTGTATAGGATTTTTAAAATAAAACATTGGAATGTGTTGCTAACATTTCAAATTCAAGAGATTTCATATTAAAATCCAGGTTTCCAATATCCTGTGATGTTGGATGTTGGAAACACATGCTTGCGTTTCTCCCTGATAACTGGATGAAGATGAAGAGCTTTCCCTTCACGTGTCTCCAATTTGCCACAAAATTCACCATGTTTACTTCTCAGGTACCTTGAGGTCTTCACTACTACAGCTTTTGAGTTTGTTACTCCCACGACTGACACAGAGGCAGTGCATACCAGGACGACAAAAGTGGTTGGTAAGAGTTGATCATTAACACATCATTGGTAACAGCCATCACCCCAAGGCCTGTGAATACCATCCTGGTTGCAGGATGGAGGAAAAAGAAATTGTGATAGGCTCATCCAATGACATCTGGTAGGTGACAACCAGCCTAACACACTGTTGATGCATTCATTTATATAAAAAATGCAAGTGCTGTTGCATTCGTTTATATATAAAACCACCTGCAACCAAACATAGCAAAATAGTTTAACTAGACATACTTCTTGAAATTAAAACAACTTTTTCCCTCCAATCAGACTGTAAACTTGGGATAAAATAATAATTTATTTTCATTTACAACTTTAGAACTTACAATATGTCTTTATATATCTTCATACTTATATTCATTTCACAAATGTGGGCCTGAGTTTTTATTTGACTCTCACAGTAACTCAGGGTGTCAGAGAATACAAGTTATCACGCCCATTTCACATACATGAAAACTAAGGCTCAGGAAGGTGAACTGCTTACTCAAAGGCAGAACTAGGACTTGAATTAAATTCTCCTATCTCCCAGTTCTGAGAATGCCTGAGGTTATCTTGCATTCATTGCAACACTTTTCATGTAAGAAACATTGTCTTGATTTGGTCAATGACAAAGCCCAAGCTGCATTTTGCTGGGCTACATGTTGTTAGCATAGGTGATGAAAAGACAGCAGTTGTAAGTTTTCTGCATCAGAGCCACTACACTTTTGCTCCTAAGTCTTTATTTCCTATTATGGAAAAGATTATACTGAACTACATTTTTTTTTCCTTTGAGAGAAGCAAAGTAAATTTTTCAAATGCCTGTAAAACTCACCTTTCGCTTTATACATTCTGTAAACTTCATATGTTCATTTCAGAATAGCTTATGTTAACCTTCAGGTTACATAACTTTTAGGCTGCTTGGTATATTTTGTTTAATTTTTGGCCTAATTTCATCTTGAGTGTGCCATATTTAGATTAGAACATTTAACTGTTTATATTAGTAGTATGTCTTCATCTTGTTGACATTTTCCTCCAATTTTTTTACAGAAGATATCTCATAAAAACAATTTCCAGTTATTATAACGTATGTTCTCCCTCTTACTCAAAGTATTTTTTAGCTTAAATTTTTAGCTACTTATGTTTTGACACTAACAGTCTTTTTAAAATATAATCAAAGCAATACAATATTTACCGAAGTCCTAAAATTACATCACTAAATACTTCCCTAAATAATCTTAAAGACTTTTGACAAGGCATTTGAAATAGTTTCCGACTTTAATATCTGGTGTTGATTTAGAATCCTTAAAAATACATGAAGTTATTTGGCCTGAAAAATTATACAAAACAAAATTAGAATCTAAATGGGATTTAAGTCCAGCTCTTAATATCCTTATTTGATTAAAGTACTAAGCTCATTCATAAATGTCAGTGAAAGCCACTTGATGCTAGTTTATAAAACATTCCCATGTTGAACACCATATTAAAACAATCTTTAATAGTAAATGCCAATTCAGTTAATACTGGATTTTTCTGTCTCATTTTAAGAGCATAACTATAAGACAAAAATAATAATGCAAATGAAAATGGAAATAAAAACTTACTAACCAGTCATACCACTAAATAATAAAGGTCAAATTAATGCGTTTATACCTACACCATTACTTCTTTGGATAACAAGCCTGCAAGTCTAATAATGTAACAGCCCCTGGAAATTCCCACTTTGCTTATCAATAGGTCAAGGGTGAGAGAGTGCAGGGGAATATCAGTGAGTAGTACAGACCTAAGCACATTACTACATACCATTTGTCATAAAATGAGTTCCTTAATCATATAGAATGTTGTATAGCATACTTGATGGTGATTGAGATAGAAAGTCTAAAAATGGTAATGCTTACAAAAAAACTATGGGCAAGAAAGGCAAACCCACATACAGAGGAGGAGTCTATTCTAGTGATAATAAATTGCTGTGCTTTTCAGGATGGAAAGAGTCCAGTTACCAACTTTCCATTGGTACTTAGCTGTGCCCCTGGGGAATGAGGGCTTAGTGTAGGCCTCACTATCTTTCTAGAACTCCATCAATAGGATGGCTTCAACAGGATAACCAGACTGAAGACCTCAGATTGGCAGAAATCAGATCACCCTTGGTGAGGGGAAGCCCATGGTATTGAAATCATGGGACTTCTATTGCTACCGTTTTTTGTTTCTTTTGTTTTGTTTTTCTATGAGCCCAAGTGTCAGCTCTAGTGTTGTTGGGGAAAAGGTTCATTGGGTCATCCTGTCCACCAAGTTATTTAAATTCTCTTCCATAAGAGAGTATCTTCACATATGCCACTATTCTAGAAGCCAATTTATATATCTTTTCCCAGATCTACATCCCATCAGTCTTCCAACGTTTCTCCTGAACACCCAGCCAACCAGTAAGGCACTATTCATTAATTCCTGCAGATCCTTACCTCTGGCCCTCTCTCCTTCCGAGCAAAGTAAATACTCCACTGCACAGATTGCTACTTTTCCTACTGGGAGGGTTTTTCCTATTTTTCAGTGTCCTTCTGGGCCACCTCTGAGAGGGACTATAATGTTCCCTCGGTCCATCTCTAGCTAGTGCCAACATGCTGTACAAAACCACCTATAAACTACACTTGAATTTCTGTCTTCTTAGTCAACCGATGAAAGAAAACTTCCCATGAGACCAGGTATGGGTTGGGGGTAAGAGATCAGGGCAGCAGAAATAGACACCAAGATAATGAGAGCCACGTGCTCAGACAACCTATTGTGCCCTCAGTAACTTCTTGAGCCCTGTATCTTGTATACCACCACCACTTGATAATTGGGTGCTTCTGAACAAACCCAACCCTACGATATTTTGGATCAGATGGGCAGTTCAGGTCAAATGTTCACTTGTGCCATCTTAACCAGGTATTCAATGTCAACAAGGACTAGTAGCAAGTCAGAGACAGGAGCTGTTTCTCAAAGATAAAACTGATTTGTTTCCAAAGCCCTAGTGGTCTTCCACTGGAGGATGTCAGGGGCTGCATACAACATTCTTTTTGCCAGAGACAGTTTGGGTGCCATTGGATCTACCTAATCATAAAGCCCAAGTAACGGAGTACCTTGTACTTTAGCCTAGACCTGCTGCAAAGCCTTCTCTTGCTCTAGATCGCATTTAAAACTGACAGCTTCAGGTTGGGCACGGTGGCTTATTCCTCTAATCTCAGCACTTCAGGAGGCTGAGGCAAGAGGATTGCTTGAGCTCTGAAGTTCAAGTTCAGCCTAGGCAACATAGTAAGACCCCATCTCTGCAAAATTTTTCTCAAAAAATTAGCCAGGCATGGAGATGCATTCCTTGAAGTGTGTGCCTGTAGTGTCGGCTATTCTGGAAGCTGAAGTGAGAGGATCACTTGAGCCTGAGAGGTTGAGGCTGCAATAAGTCATGATTGAACCACTGCACTCCAACCTGGGGAACAGAGCGAGATGCTGCTTAAAAAAAAAAAAAAATCTTGACAGCTTCTTGGTAAATCAATAAATAGGTTGATCCAACACATCCAAATGTGGTTAGTGTTGCCACCAGAAACCACTTTTTTAATGAAAAGAAAAATGGTGCTCCAGACCTAAAAGTTAATCAACTTCACTGGTAACTATACATGTATGTGTACATATATGTATATTAATGTTGTTTCCTAATGGAATAAGTATAAAGCAATTTGTATACAATATTTAATAGTTCCTTCTACTTGAATCAATAAAGTATATTTTAGTCTAGTTAAAGGCAAAATCCCACAACATGCTAAACTCTTATTTCAAAATCTTACTATAACAGCAACATGTTACTGAATGCTTTGACCATTTTCATTTATCATTTCTCCTGTTATTATCATTAGGTATGATTTGAAGAATGTGCCATTACATAGAACTAGCAAATGATTAATAAGACTTCAATTTTGGGAAATTAAAGAAATAAGTCAACAGGTAAACTATCGCTGCCTCATCTGGTCTCAATCGTGCATGCCTAAGTTATGATATATATGCATCATTTTCTCTGATTCATATTACTGAAAAAATAATTTTTTTTAACTATTCAGAAACTGCACATGTTAGTGGATATTCTGCAAAAGAACTCTCTACCGATTATTGATATTACAGACTGATTCATCTGTCCTTTTAGGTTGAACTCATTAGTCCTTTGTTAGTGAAAAGTAAATAAACAACTGGCTTCAAACCCAGATGATCTGACCATATACAAAACAAAAGATGACTGAAAGAGGACTAGGCCTTAAAGTCTCACAATCCTATTGCAACTAATCGTTTTAACATATCAGTCTCCTAATCTCTGTCCACATGCATACAGATTTTCTACCTTATTTATTCATTTATTCAACATTTACTGATAATCTACCATATTCTGATTCTGCTATAACAAATGCATGTGCAATTTTGTCTTTGCTTTACAACTGAATGAGAGAATATACATTTGATCATATTCCTACCAATATTAACTTTTAAATCACCATTTTACCGAAATATAAGTGTCATATTAAATGTAACTGTTATAATATATAGATGTATGTTGGTACACCCACGTAGTCCCAGCTACTCAGGAGACTGAAGCAGGAGGACTGCTTGAGCTCAGAAATTTGAAGTAAGGGTGGGCAACATAGTGAGATCCCATCTCTAAAAGAGTTAAAAATAATAAAAATAATAATAAATAAGCAAATAAATAAACTATAGATGCAGGGTTTTCAGTTTTCACTTTTTTATAGACTATTCTTCTTTACAAAGGAGTATAATATAGTAAGTAAGGTTTAGGCTCTGGAGTTAGGCAGATACAGTTCTAAATTATGGATTTACCAGTAACTGTGAGAACTGGGGGAAATTAACCTCTCTAAGCCTCATTTGTGGAATAGTGACAATATGAGCACTACCTTCTGAGGTTGTCTTGAGGATTAAATGACATCATATACATAAATTCTTAAGACAGTGTCTAACACAAAATAGATGTCACTTGTACTATTTTTATTTATCTCTATTACCCAGCCTGTGAAAGTGCTTGTTCTCCATGTTCTCTCCTTCATGAAGCTTTTCCTGATCTTTCCAACTGAATATGCTCTTTCCTTCCATTGATCTTCCAAAATGTTGTGTTTGTATTGTTTTTATAGCCCTTGACACTTTATATTTTGCTTTCAAACTGTGTGCATATTTCTTTTATCCACCTTGACAGATTATAAGCTCCTTGACAATTCCTTGCTAACCTTTGCCTGGGCTGTTGGTGTCTAGCACACTGTCTTACACATTAAATAGATACTCAAGGCCCAGCACAGTGACTCACACCTGCAATCCCAGCACTTTAGGAGGCCAAGACAGGAGGATCACTTGAGCCCAGGAGTTCGAGACCAACGTGGGCAACATGGCTTACCTTGTCTCGATAGGTAGATAGATAGATAGATAATAAATATTTACTGAAAAAATAGTTGAAAACATTGTTATAACTACATTCTGCAGATAGAATAACAATGGTACAGATACTTGATGTGTTTTCAGCTAAAATGCTTTCAGTTGATTTCAGTTTTCAATTAAAAATGGTGTATTCCCTTTGCATATTACTCTTATATGTGAATTAAAGGCTGTTTTCCTACACTGAGCCCCATCTTGTTCTTGGATAATTTCACTACTTTTCTTTTTTAATTACATTGACCACTTGCAACTTTTTATTTGAGGTAAGTTTCTGTTTCCCCTGGAAACCTATAAGCATGTCATCTGGCCTGGTTACAATCATTTTGGTTCCCCAAACAAACGACCATTTCTGAAACTCCTATTCTAATATGCTAGCTTATCAATGATCACTTACATTTTGTTAAATTTAGTTATGCTACTTTTTATAAAGCATCAGAATTATTTTGTTCTTTTTGCAGATTGCTCTTCTCTATTTACAAGTGTATGCAATATATATAATCTTGTTAATTAAACTCATGAAATAGTTTTACACACCTTTTCTTTGTGTATATGAGACATTTAAAAATGAACAGTGACTCACAGCTCTTCTGGCATGACTTGAATTCCAGAATCTTTGTTACACATCAACATGTTAATCATAAGTAACGTAGTTATAAAATAATTTGGGAACATGAAGCAATCTGATTGGACTCCAGCCATCAGTTTATGAACTTATCAACATAATTTTATTCTTATCTTTAAATTGATGACCATGAATAATGACTTTAATATGAAATTGTAATTGTATTAGTTATGATTATCTTTAATGAATGAATAAATGCAAAAATTATTACACTACAGAGACACACATTAATAAAATCAGTAATGTAATGATATAGCACAGTAATTCTGTGCTTTTATGTAGTCAATGTATAACATACAGACACATCATTAAAGAAAATTTAATTCGAATTTTTGCAAAGATCCACAAAGCTCTGTAAGTTATGACAGAAAAACTAATAAAAGTGTGTGTCCTTTTGAAAACTGCCAAATTAAAATAAAATTGCCTCAGTTAGGGAAAGTAAAGCAAATTATTATTTCTGTTTCTAAAACTAATAAACATCTTTTCATAATTTATCTCATGATTATCTCTGGCTTCACAAATTTTCTTTTATCAAATATCCCCATCATAGTTAAAAGTGAAATTAAAGCATCAACATTAACACTAATTTTACCTACTTGCATAGCACTTTATAAATCTGAGGCCATTTCACTTGCATTATCTCATTTGAAGTCATTTTGCGCAACGTGTCAGCCTTCAATGGTACTGAAAAACCTTGTGTTACAGTGTCATTTGGTTCCTAGAGTCTCCTTGTAAATTCTCCCTGTCACAAGTAAACTCTTGGCCTTCACTTTTACCAATCATGTTAGTTACTAAACTGTTGTCCCCCAGCCCTAAACCCTTTCTTCCTGCTTTCGGGACCATGCAGCTCCAGTTTCTGCATTGCAACTAGCTTTCTTTAGGATCTGCCAAGAGGGGGCGCTAGAGAGACTGAAAGGCAGAAGGAGGGAGAAAGGACTTGTTCTCATTTGCAGGCTGTCTCCCTTTGTTGCCTCAGTAACCATCCTTCACCCTGGAATGTGATTCCAGTCTCCAGCCCATTTTGCAAGAGCCCCAAAACCAGCTTCATTGTACCTTCAGAGGTGCAGCCCTTGCCAGGCAGTGCCCACTCCTCAGAAGAGCTCCAACTTTACGGCACCCCTTCTGTATGACTTTAGATTCTTTAGTCTCTTGATTTAATTTGATTTTCATTTTGATTTTTCAGTTATGTAAAACATTACATAGCTTCAAAGTCATCTCTGCCTTATAGGTAACCTCATGCTAATTCTTTTGAAAATGTGAGAAAATGCTATACACTTTTATCACTCCTTGATCCTCTGTTACACAAAAAGTAGCTCACTCTACACGCTGTTCTGCACCTTAGTTTTTTCCGTTAAAGATGAATTCTGAATGTCATTCAAAAGAAGCATACAGAAATCTCTCTGATTCTACTCTATGATGAATCGTACCATATGCCCTGCAGAACATCCCCCGTTAATATTTTCTGCCTTTCGATTTTTAGTATCCCAAACTGAAAGTTTTAGCATTCAAACACACAGACACCTCTCCAATACAGCTTTATTTTTTGGCCAGTTAATACAAGTAGAATACATATTTGTGTCCTTAAACCTCAATATAACTTTTTAAACAAAATTATGTCAGTAAAGTCTTGAGTCTCCATACACAGTTGTCAAAATGGTGAAGCCTAGTAGGAAGGCTGCTACTGAAGGTGAGGAAAGGCACTTTCCCGGAAGTCGCCATATAAGGTGACTGTTAACAACCATAGTAACTGGTTATTAGGAGGTGGATTTTTTAGGCATTTTACATCTTTACATGATCATTTATTACATATATAAGTTATTCACTGTGTTTTAGGAAATTGGTTGAGGCTTTTAGGTTGATAGATAACCATTCTAATTACTCCTTTTAATATAATGAAAATAACAAGCATTTCAGACACCTTTGTTAAGCACTAAAGGGCCTGTGTTCCACGTGTGAATGTACTCCAGTTTATTAAACCAGTCCCTTATTGACATTTAAGCTATTTCATCTTTTAGTATTATAAGTAATTCTATGAGGAACAGTCTTGACCATACGTCAATTTGCATTTTTAGAACAGATTCCTAGAAGTCATGTTGCAGGATTGAAGGGTAAATGTTTATGCAGTTTTACTCAATAATGCTAAATCCTCCCACCCCCAACCCCTTTGAAGCTGATACCACTTTGCATACTTATTTCATCAAAACCTCTACAACAGAGTATAGTTTACAAATTTTGGGATCTCTGCCAGTCAGGTAGATGAGAAGCGTTATTTCAGTGTAGTTTCAATTTGCATTTCTCATATATTCAGTATATTTTCCTATGTGTGAGGGTCATTTTTATTTCTTTTTCTGAGAACTATCTGTGTCTTTCTCCCATTTTCTATAAGGTTTTGGCCTTTTTTTCTCAATTCTTTGAAGCATTTTATGTGTTCAGAATATTACCCTGTGCCAAATTTATCACTCTTTTCCTTATTGCTTCTGAAATATTTTGTGCATTTAGATCTCTGATCCATTTGGATGTCTACCATATGATGTGATAAATGGATGTAATTTCATCTTTTTCCCATATGGTTATCCAGGTGTTCCAAAGCCATTTACTGATTAAAAACACACTTTCCCTCTATTATGAGAGGTTATCTTTATCAATATTGTATTTTAGTTGTTTTACCAGATTTTCTGTGTGGTTCCATTGGTCTTTCTGTCTACTCATGTGCCCATACCACAATCTTTTAATTATAGAGGCTTTATAACATATTTTAGAAAAATAAATTCATTGCCTGTCTTCTTAGGAAATTTCCTGATTAGTATTGCATGTTTATTCTTCCATATGAACTTTATAACCAATTTGTGTAGCTCCAGAGGGGAAAAAACTTCTGCTATTTTCATTGGAATTGAATTATATGAATAACTAATTTAGGAAGAATTAACATGCTTATGAGGCTGAGTCAGCTTGCCATGACTAATGTTATATCTTTCTGTTTAAGGCCATATTTATGTCTCTCAGGCGTGTTTGTAGTTTTCCTCATATAAGTTTTAAACATTTATATTAGTTTTATGCCTAGGAATTTTATTTTGTGTTTTCCCTTTTATTCTATTTTATTTGTTATCATGTATGGAGTCTGCTTCTCCATTATACACAAATAGTAAGACTATTGATTTCCCACAAAAAAACTATTGATTTTTATTTTATCTATCTGGCTATTTTATTAAATTCTCCTATTTGTAGTTTTTCACAGATTATTTTTGGTTTTCAAGATATATAATCATAACATCTGCAATCGAGGTATTTTAATCTCTTTATTTCCAATATTCATGCCTCCAATTTCTGTTGTCTAATAACATTGGCTAATACTTCCAATTCAAAGCTAAATAACAATTAAGATACCCATTGTCCTTTCTTGGTCTTGACTTTATGTTCCTCATCAGTTAAGATGTTCATTTTGCTCTGATGATTATATGTACTATCATATTAAATTATCTATCAATTCCTAATTTGTTGTTTTTAACATGAAGGGATATTAATTTTTTTCAAATGTCATTCAGCATCTATGTAGATGATTATAGGATTTGGCTCCTTATTTCTAATCATGAGATGACTTACATTAATAGATTTTCAAATAAAGAATCATCCTTAGGACTGCCACTTTAGGAGAATGAAACATCTATTTGGTAAGAACATCGAGTATGATCAGGAAGAGATAAGATAGGAAACTAGGAAATTTCTCATGGGTCATATATTTTAAGTGGCATCATATTATTTGTGTAAAAATTGTACTTCATCATAAAAGTAATGAGAAATCATCCATGAAGTATTTTACTAAGAGTCTTACACTTTAGAAAGGTCTCTCTAACAGTAGAGAATGTCAAATTAGTCGTTGTAAGAGGTATTATAATGAGCCAGGTAAGAAATGATAGGGCCTGAACAAAACAGGGTGGAATTCAGAGATACGGAGGAAATATAACAGTCTTAACTGAGTGAGTGAAGAGGACAAGCAAAAGGGGAGAGTCTAAGATAACTTCTAGATCCCTGGCTTGGGCAACTAGGCAGACAGTAGGGCATTCACCAAGATAAGGAGTATAGGAAGATGCGTCGTTTTTGTAGGAAACAAGTTTGTGCTGAGTTTTAGATGCTTGTGGAAGTTCTAAATGTATACATTTTTTTTCTAGAGGTTGGGAGAGATGTAAGGAACATAGGTACAAATTTTGAAATGATCAGTGTACAGTTAGTAATTGAATCTATAGAAGCAGATGAAATTTCAAGAATGTGCATAGTGAGAAAAGAAGAGGCCAAGGATCCAAAGCCACCTTACCTACCTTAGAGAATTGCAAGGAAGATCAAGTGACATAATATGTGTAAAAATACTCCATCTCCGTATGTTGCTTATTCTATTCTTCCTAAAATGCTTTTAAGCATTTTACGTGGTTTACATGAAGTAAAGATGGCTTACAGAAAACACAGGCAATGACTCACATTCATATAAGTACATGTAAATATCAAATAAAGACTAAAATTCTCAATCCTACCTCTCTTCTGGAAATAATGCTGAAAAAATTCCATAGTGGACCCCATTTGCACACTGCCAGATTTTCATTTTCTACCTGTAAATGTAAATCCTATTTGTTTTCATTATAAGTGGATTTTAAAACCCCACTGGAATAAAAGCTACTTATATTCAATAAATCAATACATAATATTCTAAGTACAATAGCAGTAGGCACAAAAGAATACCATTTAGTCTCTGTTATCTTATTCCAATACAATTCTGCTGTTAATTGTAGAATCACAGTACGTAGCTAGTAGAACTTTTAAAACATACAGGTATAACTTGAATCTTATTTGCCAAACATTTTTTAATATCCATAAATATTTTATAAGCATGTCACCTCTCTATTCAGTGTCCTTTCACCAATTAAAAGTCTACCGTGCTGCATTCATTTTATTTACAGGTTTATGACTTTAGAAACATCACCACGATTGGGATGCTTAACCTTATAACCTGTAAAATGTATGTTGAGTATCTCACAGAGATATCCAGAGAAATGAGTGAATTAGATTCTTGTGAAGTTTAGTAGAAGAGCTACAAGACAACAATAGGTGGTGCTGCTGGGATGGAATACTGAATATGTACATTTAATTCAACAAATGTCGTGGAAAAATTTCCCCAACAAAATTACTCTGATTGTTAAATTAAAGGTTGGTTTGAGAGCAATATTAAAGCCTGATCAAGATGAGACTTTGAGGGAGAAAAAAGCTTCAAACAACTTCTCATACTGAAAAGAAAGATGTTTGCACCAGTGGGAGCTAATTTTTGTAAGCCGATTTAAATTTCAAGCAGCAAAATCCCACGTTAACTTCTTATAGCCAGGAGCAACCTGAATCCTCCATGCTTATACCTGGCAAACAAAAATGAAGTTAAAACTGCCAGCATTCCAAAAAGATACTCATAAAAGCTCTTTAATGTAACAGGGTTTTGCTGATTTCTCTCATTCCTATCCCGAAATTCAAGTGGAAGGAGATATAAAATCTGGATTTTCCCCCTTGCTTGAGCAGTTTTGACAGCTCGAGAGGCTTAAGCCTGAGCAGTGTTCATCGGATAAGACACAAACCTTTTTCAGGGGACCACAGGATTCGCTGAGATTTTGTAGAGTTTCTACACACCTGTTCTTTGCTATGGCTAAATGGTTTGAGGTATGATAATAAATTGACTGCAAATAAATTTTTAAAGGAAAGAAATGGACCTCCCTACTCAATTTTCCTAAAAGCACTTCCAACCTTTCAAAGCAATAGATTTTTCCTCTTCTTATGTCTTTAAAAAAGTTCATATATGCCCAATATGATAGAAATGTAATATTCACATCCCTCTTTGTGGCTGATCGCCAGCTGTGGGGTAGGTAATAACCACAGGTTACCACCTCAGCACATGTACTTCCTTAGCTTGGCCCTTGTCAGTCTCCAGAGTAACAGGTGTAAATAATTGTTTATTTCTCTATCTTCCCTTGAAAATCTGGTCTATCTTTATATCCCCAGTCTTTATCACAGTGCCTACCACATAGCAGGCACTCAGTAAATATTTGTTAACTTAATGCATAAACTCCCACCACTTATACATTGGGTACTTTTTTGAAAAACAAACAAACAAACCTACATATTAACTTCTGGTTGTGACTACTGTTCATTTAATAACTGGTTGGTACTATATAATACTGAGTTTGCACTCCCTATATCTTATTTATTACTGACTTCCTAGCAGATTATTAGAGACAGTGAACTCTGAGCCTATGACTCATCTCTTTATACTCTTCATGGAAAAAGAAGTTGAAGACAGAAGATCCAACTCTGCCACCTCTGGGAATTACAGCACAATGGGAGTATCTGTCCAACCTGACTGCGGACTGAGGCAAATCTTAAGCATAACACCACGATATCTCCTTCTAGATGGACTACTTTAAGTCAGTAAGTAATTTACCAGGAAATTATCTTCCATGCTTTAAAGGCTTATTTCATAAATATGTAACATCTTGTATTTGGAATAAGGTAAAAAGCACATCTGTCTTTCTCTATTCACCCAAAAGTATCATAATACTCAGGCACTTTTCTCGATGAGTTTCAGAAGAACAGCATACATGCCATATATCTATTTTATAGCTGTGAGATATGTTACGAAGTCTCTTGTAAAGGCAAGCTTACTCTCTCTCTATGGGCCTCTTTTTTGGCAAATTCGTTTATGTGGAATAATTGGGATAGATTAGACAAAAATGC
Organism: Colobus angolensis palliatus; assembly: GCF_000951035.1. Lineage (NCBI taxonomy): Eukaryota > Metazoa > Chordata > Mammalia > Primates > Cercopithecidae > Colobus > Colobus angolensis. The sequence continues at coordinate 13,978,141 of NW_012118487.1, forward strand.
TTTCATCTTCTTTTCTTGCCTACATTGCATTTTAAAATAATTAAAACCCCAGATTGTTTCTGCTTTTCACCTGAGTTTACTGGCACCCAGCAAAGAAGCCTACACTTTGATTTTAATCATGACCAGACAATATAAGGCCCCTGTCTCAGAAGCAACAAGCGCAGCGAGCAGAAACCCTGCTGCGTAATTTCAAAGCCATGTACTTCCTGCTGCTAGCCCTACAGTATGATTTCTGTTCTGCCAAGGGCACCAGTAGAAAGCAACTTCCAATTTGCACCTCACACATAAATTCACATTATGCCAATAGGTTTCGAAGGAAACCGCAAGCTACCCCGCTTAGCCGTCAGAGGTCTGTTAACAGACCTTTAACTATGATCTATTGTGCAGCAGGACCTGAAAGACGCACACGGAGTCCCACTTTATAGAGCCTGCACTTGCCCGACACCGTTTTTCTTGAGATAATTATAAGTGTTTATTTTGGCTTTTAACAACTTTAATCACATTATTTAGCATGTTGCTGTTTTGCCATCAAGTTAAACGAATACAGAGTTCTCCCAAGAATTTCCCAGAAACTTACACATAGGGTGGTTTCAACAATGACAGAACCTAACATCTGAGATGGAGGTGGTCAATTACATCAAAGCTTCATGGATGCAAAGATGTTTTCCTCAATAAACAAGTAAGAAAACAAATTATATCATGCAACAGAGAACTTCTAAATGAATAAGGTGTGATCTTTCTAATGAAAATAGCATGGCCCTCCCTTGGCTTTGAGGTTCTATTTCCAGTGTTTTGATGGTAAAAGAGATTCACAGTGAAGCCAGAGTTATGGTATGCAATAAATCCTCGATGCCAAATGTTGCTGAGATTACCATGTGGAATACAGAACAGCACTTCTCTGAGTTATCTAGAATTGGGTTTAAAAATAACCTTAGCCAATCACTAAGGGTTCCACAATCACTGTTAACTTGGAGCAACTGTGGAAACATCGTGCTGTGCCAAATTGCATCTGACGGCCCAGCAATAGCAGAACTGTAATACATATATTCTAAAAAGATCTACCTCCAACGGACACTGGTTTTACAAAACCGAAAAGATGACAGTTCATCTTATACCTAAATGACCCTATTCAGTGTGAGTTAAATGAAGAATAGGTCTAGATCATTCAAAAAATATATTTAAAAAGTAGTAAAACCTATGTGCCATTTTTATGTCTTTAATTTTTTATGTAATGCTACTCATTCTGCTATTAATCATACTAAAGTAGCAAAAGAAAACTTTTCTCCCCCTATAATTATGAATTTCTATTACTTAAAGTAGTCACTTTGGCTCTCTTAAGAAACAAATGATGAACATTACTGTATTTACTTGGAACTGTTTTTATACACAGTGCTATTAAGTGGACATGCAAGGCTCTGAATATAATAACAACTGAAATAAGATGACATGTGAGGGGAAGAACTTTGAAATGGCCAATTTCATCGAACAGGCATTATCCCTTTAATTTTTGGGTATCCCTACCCAAAAATTTTGGTAGCAAAAATATGGAAAATAAACAGAAAAAATTGAGTTTTTAGTGTAAACAAGTATCATTGGGAAGTAATAGAGACTCCAGAGTGTGTGTGTGTGTGTGTGTGTGTGGCTAATTTTTTTGTACTTTTAGTAGAGATGGGGTTTCACCGCAGGCACACACTTTCTAAAAATAATTGATGAATAAAATGTTAATAATTCAAACCCAGTAGCAAATCATAAGAAGAACACACAATGAACAAACAGGTTTATTTTTGGAAACTAAAGATGATTTAAATATGGATATCTAGCCATGTAATTCACTCTCTTAACATATAAAAAGAGAAAAACCCATAGAATTATTTTGTAAGCTGCTGGTAAAGCAGTTCCTACAATTCTTTTTGCTGATAAAAAGAGAATAAAGAGCCCTAGAAAAGTTCTAAAAACTTGAAAATTATATCAAAATCTGTTACAAATACCATAGTTAAGCATCACCAAATAAAGTCATGAACCAGGCAAGTATGCTCACTATCTTTATTATTTTTCAAGCTAATCCTGGAGCATTCCTGTCAATGCATTAAAATAAAAGTGAAATGTATGTACTGGAAGGAAAGAAACAAAACAAAACTGCCTTTATCTGAATATTACGCATATTTGCCTGCCCAAAATATCCAAGACAATCACTTGAAAAACTGCTAAAACTAATAAGAGGTGCAGTAAGGTAGCCAGATAAAATGTAAATACACAAAATCAATGATCAATTATAAACATAAGGGAAAATAAAAACTAGCTAGGTGTAGTAATACATGCCTACTACTACTACTCGAGAGGCTGAGGTGGGAGGATCGCTTGAGCCCAGGAGTTCAAGGTTACGGGAAGTGATGACTGCCACCGCACTGTCTCCTAGGTGATGGAGACAGACCCCTCTCTAAAAATATGTGTGTGAGTGTGTGTACCTGTGTGTGCGTATATATATTCATATATATATAAGAAAAAACATATCTAAATCACAAGATCAACAAAAAGCAGTGAATAAAGACAAGGTTAACAAGAAATATTAATGTATACTTGAAGAAAACACTTAAACCCAACTGAAGAACCTAGAAAACGCCTGAATAAGTAAAAAGTCAACATTTTCCTACATGGGAAAATACTAAAATATGACGATGACTATATTTGTTTGCTAGGGTTGCCGTAACAAAGTACCACAGAATGGGGGGGGAGGGGAGATTAAACAACACAAACTCATTTTCTCACAGTTCTGGAGGCAGAAGTCTCAGATCAAGGTACCAGCAAGGTGAGTTTCTTCTGAGGCTCTCCCCTTGGTTTGTAGATGCCCATCATCTCTCTGTGTCTTCACTTGGTCTTTCCTCTGCACCTACCTTTGTCTAAATTTTATCTTCTTATGAGGACTAATGTCCCATTGGATTAGGAGCCACCCTAATTACCTCATTTTAATCGCTTCTTTAAAAGCCCTATCTTCAAATACAGTCACGTTCTGAGGTACTGGGGGTTAGCAATTCAACATAAAAATTTGAGATATTGTGGGACACAACACAGTTCATAACACTGACATTTCTTTACCAGAATAATATAAAATGTTGAAGCAATTAGTGAAATCCCAACAGAATTATCTTGAAACCTAAGATAATTATAAAATTTACATATAAAAATAAATGCATAAAAAAGTGTGAGATAGAAGAACACTGAGGGTCAACTTTCTCAGAATTTCAAAGCATTTTTTTTTTTTTTTTTGAGACAGAGTCTCACTCTGTTGCCCAGGCTGGAGTACAGTGGCATGATCTCAGCTCACTGCAACTCCGCCTCTCAGGTTCAAGCAATTCTGCTGCCTCAGCAGCCTGAGTACCCTGGACCACAGGTGCACACCACCATGCCTGGTTAATTTTTGTATTTTTAGTAGAGACAGGGTTTCACCATGTTGGCCAGACTGGTCGTGAACTCCTGACCTCAGGTGATCTGACTGCCTCGGCATCCCAAAGTGCTGGGATTACAGGCATGAGCCACCTCAAATTTCAAATTATTCTATAAACCTGCGGAAAGCAACCATGGTCTAGTGCTTACCGGCACTGACCTTGGATCAGGAATGTTGGGGCTCCATCCCAGCTCATCTGCTTGCTTAGCCCAGTAACCTGAGCAAGTTACTTAACCTCGTTGGGTCTCAGTTTCCTGGTATGTAAAATGGTGATAATAAGAGTAATTACTGCGTAAGTAGTTGTGAAAAAAAAGAATGGTGTTTAGTACATATTAGAGACTCAATAAATATTAGAGATTTTTATTAAAGGTGGCTATTACACAATTAAAATAATACAAAGAATACACAAATAGGTCAAGGGAACAAAATAGAGATACACAAAATACAGTGATGTTGACATAGGAATTTAGGCTATGAAAATGTTGACACTAAAATCTGTGAGCAAAAGATGAACTATTAAACAAAGTGAAAAGAAAACCATTTCTGCAAAAAATTATCTGCAACACACTTAGCAGATACAGATTTAAAATGTGTAACACATAAAAACAAATTATCAAAGGAAATTGGGCAAAAGTTATGAACTGGCAGAAGAGGAAGTACTGAAGACTGCTAACCATACAGAATCATGTTTAATATCATAAACAAAAGAGGAAATGGAAATTAAAACAATAAGATATGTTTCACCCACTCGATTGGCAAAAACTTGAAAGCTTTATTATATCCAGGATCCACAAGTTTCAGGAAATGGGAACTTGATATATTGTTAGTATAGACTTTGAAAGCACAATGCAGCAATATCCATCAGAATTATAATGTACAAATTACTTGATTCAGCTTTTACTTATAAGAATTTCTCCTACAGAAATAGTAAGAAAGATGGTTGTAAAGAATCTTTTTTCTTTGTATAGTGAAAAATTGGAAACAACCTAAGTATCCAGAAAATGGCGGGGAGATTTGCAAAAAAGAATTAGTTAAGCATATAAATTGAATTTTGAAAGTGTCTGTCAGTTATCAAGTATTTGTGATTTCAAAAATGTTTATGCCTAACCATTCATAAATGGCTATTTTCATAGTCTGGAGATACATACATAAGCAATAATTATCACCACCCAGGGGAGAAGGTTGGAAGAGAGAGAAAGTTTTAGGGAAGTTTACTTGTATGTATCTGAATCATTTGTAATTTTTAAGGTTATCAAGTATTAGTTTCATATTTAAAAATTAAAATATAAGATACCAACAATTCATTATAAGACTGAGACCACAGGCTGGATGATCACTGCCAGTTGCTCACCAGAGGGGATGAACTAACAACTGGAACAGTGACTCTGTAATTATGCTCTGCTAGCCGGGAAAAGCACAGTACTATTGCCAGGGAAAAGACATATGAAAAGAGAACTGTTGGAAGTGCTATAGGAAGGCAACCAGGGGAGCTTACATTCCCCCAATTTAATGTTCCCCTACAGTAAGACATTCATTCATAGAACATTTCTAGCTTATCTGCCCCTATGCCAATTGTTTCCTGCCGGAGAAGGATTGAATTAACTAACTGATGGGTTTGGAGTAGAAAGTAGACAGGCCTGGATCAGCATTTGTCCTCATCCTCTTTGGATCTGACCACATGCAGATGTTCTGATCTACTCTTGTTCATGCCACAAACTTAGTGGTCAAGACTGTATACCTAAATAGGAGGGTGGCCTGTGGTTGTCCAGAACTGCCTTGACTGAGAAGGTCTTGTGCCCAATTCTTGGGTTCCACTAAGAAATGTCTTATTGCCACATAAATCATGTCCCCCAACCGAGCTTCTATTAACTGTAACAAAGCTGACATTTTGATTTTGACATGCCTGTTTCTTGGTCCCATCTCTCAGTTAGTTCCAAACTCTGGAAGATTAGAGCAACTTAATATATTATTAATGCCAAACTCCAGATGCTTCTAGAGAGACAATGTACAGCTCGTATCAGAGTTTCATTCTTTCATTCACTTAGTCAGCAAACACTGAGCTAGGCTCTGGGGATATAAAGGTAGAAAGAACAGGGAGACTACATTTATGGAGCCCACAGTCTATACAGTGTATTTGGGAGTCATATTAAACAAGTATAGCATTGTCTTCAGACAACTGCAAGGTCAGAAACAGGTACATAGAGGAGGTGATATAAGCTTAATTTTGAAACTGAGAAGTTTACACTATGTTGGTGGGGGCAGTGATGAGGATATGGCACATCAGGCAGAGGGAAAAATACAAGTGAAGGCAAGAAACTTCAGGAGAGCTTGGTGCGGTCAGGGCGCTCTATGAAGTTTGGTGAAAGTAAAATGCAGCGTGCATATTGGGATGATGGCGGCTGAAACTGAAAAAAGTTGATCAACACTGCATTATGCAATACTGTGCGTATTATGCTCATCTTAAATTCAATGGAGAAATCACTGAGCAATTTTTAACACTGAAGTAAAATGGCAAACTGCATTTTTGACAGATCATGCTGATGGTATGTGAAAGGTAATGTTTCTTCAAACCTTTAAAATCTCGACTTCTAATCAATTGTCATGTAAGTTCCCATGAAAATGTGGCAATTTAAAAAGATGTGCAAAATTAGTTACCGCCTCCTAAAGAATGTTGGCTGTAATTAGATGTCATGTTGGAATCACACTGTTCTGCCAGCCTCTCAAACATAATAATAACAAAGATTGATTGTCCTACTTTTCATTTTATTCATCTTTCCAGGAGCCTCAGAAGCAGATTGTAATTATTACTTGCTCCATTTTATACGTGACAAAAAGTACCCATAAATGGATTAAGGGGTTTTGCTGAAAGCAACAAATCAAAAGGTGAGCCTAAATTTGGATATCTTTTAAATCTGATTAAGGCTACATAATGCTGGGTGATTTTCTTCCGTATTGCAAATTCTTCCCATTGTGATGATCATTCTATTGCAACCATAACAATTAATTATGTTTGAAATATAAAATCTAACTATTTTCCCCTAAGCTTAATCCAAATTCAAAGTAAAATGAAATAACTAGTATAAAACAGATTTTTGCAAAGGAATGAAGATAATATTTACCCCATATTTAATTCTTCTCTGAAGCATTCCTAAACTACTTTCCTTCGGTGTAAATAGTTCATTTTGGTATTCTATAAGGAGATCATACTGTCTTGTAACTAGCCTAGAACACTGGATGCCAGGCTAAATATAGCAGTACAAAGGTTTCAATAAACTTCCTGCATTGTGTACAACTTCTACACATTGAAAGGGACATACCCAACCAAACTGTTTGAAAGTCAAGAGATTCATGCGCAACAACCTTGCAGAGCTGATGGTCCCATCACTTAACCCTTTCCCAGGATTTGTATTTCTTTGCATTCCTAGTGTATACATAAAGCTTTCCAAAAGAAACAATGCTGGGCAGCATTTCAGTTCTTTGCTGTCTATCCTCATAATTGCACAACAGTACTGGCTGCAGTTTGCTGTCACACTTTAAATATGGAAATATGTAGTGCCATTATTTTATACGTTTTAGTAATTTTTAAAAGTCATACCCAATAATTCTATTCTCATTCCATGAAAGGAATGGCGAAGAAATCCTTTATGCTTCATCTAAGTGAAATGCAGTGTGCATATTGGGGTGATAGTGGCTGAAACCAAAAATATAAACACAATATCCCAATAGGTTCAACTCCTGCAGGGAGATATAAACATTACCCCAATAAAATATTCTGGAGGGAGTTCATGTCTCCCTCCAGAAGTCAGACCCTTTGGGATCCTGTGGATAGTTCTGCAACTGTCACCATATTTGCAATGTCTTATTAATTTGAATTAAATTATAATTTGGGTATCTGACCACATGTTTCAGTTCAGAAACTCAACCAATTGATATTTTTATGGTACATGCAATAAATATCTAAGTATTTAAGTGGTAAAATTATTGAAAGCAGCTGATAAACTTAGATAAAATAAGCTGCTGTAGATTTCTTCGGAGGAAATATTTGATTCAGTGTTCACAGAATTGTTAATGTGTACTTCTCAGGTCTGTAGATAGCTATGGAGTATTTCATTTCCCTGGATGGAGATTAAACAGTTATCTTTCAGTAAAATGCACATGAAGCCCACATAATATCCTGATACTTTTATTTCTCCTTTTATCTACTCTTGATGCCGAGGAATTCTAAAGGGAGAAGATCCTAACCACACACATGTGTGCTCCCTGCATGTGAAGAGTGATGACTGGAAGCTAAAGCTTTGATTCTGCAAATGTTAGAGCTGAAGGGATCATCCAGGGATAGGACAACCTTGAGACAAAACCTAGTGAAATGAAACAAAAACAATGAGTGGTTTCCCAGATATTTCTAACAACCCTTTATGAGATTCTAATGTGTTTCGTTAACATGAGCTTGCTTTTCTGTTTTGAGGGGTTTCTGTTTTGGTTTGGTTTGGTAATTTCCGTCTTTGAGCCACTCCACACTTATTGGTTTTGGCTGGAAGTACTGGTTCTGAAATACCATCATAAAGTCAGTTTTGGAAGCCATGCCAGCCAAAAGTCTAGACTTAGGAGTTTCAGATAAGGGTCATACATGCACTCATTCCAAAGTTTACTAGATTGTAAGTGCCTTGAAAATTAACACCATATTTTTGCCATAAAATTATACATAAAAAGTGTTAAGTACCTCCTTCAAGTGCCATAGACTTCACATTAAATAGATGACAACTAATAATTTGAATGTCATTAAATGAATAAAGGAAACTTATCTTTTTATAAATGTTGCTGTCATTTTCTTTGCAATCTTCTCCTCATTCATCATCAAAGCACTACCTGGAATGGCATATTCAAAACTTGCCACAAGCAGCTTTCTTTGCTGAATTAATTGTTGCATTCATATATGTACATATGGCCGCCAGCCATGTTCTATTGAAGTGGTTTGCCTGTAAAAATGGAAAAAACATATTTCTATCCCCAGGGGGAAAAAAAGAAAAAAACTTTTAAGGAACAAAACAAAATTTAAAAGGCACAGAGAAATCTATCCTCTTGGCATGTGAGTTGTACCAATTTAGAGGCATATCCTAACATAAGTTCATGTTCACTGGGAGAGAGGCTCTAAATCTTCAGCCCTGTTATATGCTTCTCCCTCTGCATTTATTGCAGATGGCACCAATCATAATGATAGTAATCCTTGACATTACATAGCAACAGACGTAATGCACAAATGAAGCTTCTTTCTAAATTAAGTAAAAGATCAATGGAAACCTACATTTACTTAGAATATTTATTTGGAGAAAATAACCCTGAGCCAGACATGGAATCCTCTGAATATTTTAACAGGAAGCATCCAAACTGGGGCAGCTACAGTTGCCTTGAGTATTCCTCTACCATTTCCACAGGGATCCAGGGAGAGGGACCAGGGTAGAGGGTCACTTCAAGTGGAGGCCAGGGAGCATGACCTAAATTTCCTCAGAGAGAAGCATAGATGCACATAGAGCACCCACAGCTTCTGCCTTTAGTTCTTCCCGCTTGATGTCATGGATTGTGTGCTACTGATGTCTGGAGCCCCAGCAGCACAGTGCCTGCCAGGTACTAGGTGAATAAAAGTTCGATGTGTGAATAAATCAATGAATGACATCAATAACCTAACCATTGACTCAAATGTGGGGGTGGAAGCCAACAGATCTATTAAATTTAAAGCTTTAATCTCTTGGTAATAGTCTCTTAGGTTATTTTTTCTGTAGAACATTAAATGCCTGTAAGACATCCATATGCCTGGATCCAATTCTTTTTCCTTGTGACTGATACTTCTTTTTCTCCTTGTAGCTCCAGAGTTAGGGCTGACACAATAATTGGCTTTGCTATACTTAGAACACTTCTAAATATGCTGTATTTGTGGTCAGGGCTGACACCAATATTGTTCAGTTACACTTGACCACATTTACTTTTCTTCTCCTAAGCTAAAATTAGGAACACATAACTATAGGCTATTTCTTTAAACACCCTAAAATTATTTGCCACTTTTATCTGCATAACCTGATGAATATATAAACTGAATCCCAGACTTGGTGAAATGAACTGAAAGTTTATAACATGGTTTAATGAGTATTCACGTGTGACGTTATTTTAATGATTTTGTTTTTCTACCAAAGTACAGTACAGTGTATGAGAGTCACGCCAAAAGGGCATACTGACCCCTTCTAATCTCTAGCGGATCTGTTATTCTCCTAATAAGGATCTGGTGCTGGACATTTGGTGATGGCATGGTATAATTTTAGGACTGAACATTTGGATGTGCAGAGTAAAAGGGCAAAAGAGAACGGGCAATGACAACTTAATAATGCAAAAATAAAAAGCAGGCAAAATGACTTAGCACATTCAAAAACTAATCAATTTTGCATTCATTTGGGATGCTAAACTGAATACATCACAGATTCTCAAGCAAATACCTACAATTCTATGCTCAGAATTCCCCTCAAGGAAAGGAAAATATAATCAAACATACAGAAAAATAAAAGAACACTGTAAAATTTAATATTTCTCATAATCTGTCCAATGCAGCCCAATACTTATTAACAAAACAAATAATTATACTTTCCCTGTTAACAGAATAGACAAAAAATCTATAGGAGAATACGTTATGACAGTGAAAAACACTATTTAATCACAAGTACATAAATTACATATTTATTGACTGTCTACCAGTTTTACTTTATTTACACTATAGTTTTCATGTATTTTCCCAAGTAATTAGTAATTCCAGAATCTCTCTTATGTGGCCACAAGTTGTCAAAAATTAAGGCACCACAACCTCTACAAGAATAAACATTATATTTAGAGTTGAGTGGGTAAGACACACGATTCAGAAATTCCAATTCAGAATGATAAAATGCAATGAGATTCTCAGCAGGGACACTAACTCACTGGAGGAGGAGACAGGGAAGCCACAGAAGGAAGATCTGGGAAATTCTGACAGAGAAATCACAGCTAAATTAGGTCTACAGGCTGAATAGGAATGATTCGATAAAATGTGGAAGGAAAGGTGGGGATGAGGGTATAAAGGGAAAGGGGTCAGGAAAAATATTCCAGACAAGAACAGCATCTGTGAAGGCCTAAAAGAAAGAGCAAAGTGTGAAACTGAGAGAAAAAGAAAGAATTCATTATCAGTGAACATAAATTTAAGAGTAGAATATGAGGAGAAGACTCGAGATGAATAGGGTCCCAATCACAAAGGGTCTTATAAGCCATGTTAGAGACACTGGAATCAACCACAAGGACAAAGCAAAGCTAGAGAAAGGTCATCAATAAAGACATGTCAAGATCATATTAGCCTGTTTGAAAGGTCATCCTGACTGCCTTTTGAAAATGGATATGCAGGAAGACCAACCAGAGGTGAGGGAAAGGAGAGATGAGTTAGGAAGCTATTCACAGATCTACCCAGGAAATGTTGGTGACCAACTTGAGGACAACAGCAACAGGATGGAGAAAAACAGGTGGCTGTGAGGGGTTTTAGGTGGTGAAAAAGAAAGCAGGATTTAGGGATCGATGATATGTATGAGTGAGGGAAAGAGAAGATGCCCAGGATTTCAACATGGGCAGCTAAGTGGATGGTCACATAGTTCCTTGGTTTAGGTTGAGACAAGGAAGAAGAGATATGGGAAAAAAGGAAACAGGAGAAGTTAGTTCACTCTGTTTTAGAAGTTTTAATTTTTAGCTGCCTGTGAACTGTTTAACTGTAGATATCCTGAAAGCATTTCAACCTAAAAGTCTGGAGCTCAAGACAGAGGTCTGGGATGGGGATACAAATTTGGGATTAATCATTAGGGATCAGGAAATTTTTATTTTTATTTTTATTTTTATTTATTTATTTATTTGAGACAGAGTCTTTCTCTGTCGCCAGGCTGGAGTGCAGTGGCGTGATCTCAGCTCACTACAACCTCTGCCTCCCAGGTTCAAGTGATTCCCCTGCGTCAGCCTCCCAAGTAGCTGGGATTACCGCACACGCCACCACACCTGGATAATTTTTCATATTTTAGTAGAGATGCGATTTCACCATGTTGGTCAAGATGCTCTCAATCTCCTTACCTCGTGATCCTCCCACCTCGACCTCCCAAAGTGCTGGGATTACACGTGTGAGCCACCGTGCCCGGCCTGGGATCAGGGATTCTTAACTGGCAGTTCATGATAGGTTTCAGAAGGTACCAAGATCACAAGAAATTACATGCAAAATGTTGTGCATATTTTCCCTTCTTTGTCTAGTTTCTTAAGGTGTGACACATTGATTTAAAGCTCTGTTATTTTCTTTTATTGATATACAATATTTTATATATTTATGAGTTATATGTAATATTTTGTTGTATGAATGGATGGTGTAATGACCAAAACTCTGTGTTATTTTCTAATGTGAATATTTAATGTTATTAATTTCCCTACAAGCACTGTTTTAACTGCAGCCTACAAATTTTGGTATTTTATGTTTCATTGTCATTCAATTCAAAAAAAATTCTGATTTCCTTTGAGATTTCCTCTGAGATTTCTTTGATCTGTGGATTATTTAGAAATATCTTGTTCTATTTCTGAATATTCAGATATTTTCCACATATTTTTAATTGATTTCTAATTTAATTCTCTTATGCTCATATACTATATGTAATTTCAGTTTTTTAAAGCTTTTGAGACTTGTTTTATGACCTGGTATATACCTAGCCACATGAAAGTTCCTTATGCACTTGAAAGGGATGTGTGTCATATCATTGTTGGGTGTAGTCTTCTCTAAATGTGAAATAGATCAAATTGGTTGTGGTGATGTGCAAGTCTTCTAAATCCTTTCTGATTTTCTCTCTTGTTCTATCAGTTACTGAGAAGTGTTGAAATCCCCAGATATAATTGTTGAATCATCTATTTTTTTTTCAGTTCTGCCAGTTTTTGCTTAATATGTCATAAATCTGTTTTTAGGTGCATACACATTAGGTTTGTTTTGCCTTTTAGATGAATTGACTCTTATAATTAAGGAAAGGCTGTCTTCATCTCTGGTAATATTCCTTGTCCTAAAGGCTGCTTTGTGTAATACTATACTAATATAGGAAATTCAGCTGTCTCTCTCTCTCTCTCTTTTTTTTTGGAGTCTTGCTCTGTCACCCAGGCTGGAGTGCAATGGCACAATGTTGGCTCACTGCAACCTCTGCCTCCTGGGATCAAGTGATTCTCGTGTCTCAGCCTCCTGAGTAGCTGGGATTAAAGGTGCCCGTTGCCACACCAGGCTAATTTTTTTGTATTTTAGTAGGGACGGGGTTTCACTGTGTTGCCCAGGCTAGTCTCGAACAGGCAATCCACCTGCCTTGGCCTCTCAAAGTGCCAGGATTTCAGGCGTGAGCCACCACACCCAGCCAAGCTGTCCCTTGCTTAGTGTTTGCAGGGTACATCTTTTACTTCCAACCTATTTATTCTCATATTTACAGTGCTTTTCTTCTAGGTAACATATACTTGGGTCTTATTTTTCTTAAATCCATTTTGATAATCTCTGCCTTTTAATTGGAATATTTAGATAATTTACATTTAATTTTATTATCGATATGGCTAGGTTTGAATCTATCATCTTGCTATTTGTTGTTTTCTAATCCATTCTTTATCCTTTTTTCTTCTTCTTCTTTTGATTAAATATTTGTTAATGTTCTATTTTGTCTCCTCTACTAAACAACATAACTCCTTTCTAAAGTGACTTTTCTGGTGTTTAAAATATGCATCAACTAATCACAGCCAATCTTCAAATAATATACCATTAAGTATAGTATGAAAACCTTAAACACTATAAATTCCATTTGTCCTTTCCATCATTGTGCTATCATTTTCGTTCATTTCACTGATACATTTGTTATAATGCCATAATATATTGTTCTTAATTTTTAAATTATGTAAAAACTTTTAATGAGAACAAATATTAATATATTTGCTTATATATCTACCACTTCCGGTGCTCTTCATTTCTTTGAGTAGGTTTGTTTCCATCTGACACCATTTTCCTTCAAAATGAAGAAGTTTTTTTTAAAATTTCTGCTATGCAGATCTCCTTGTAACAATATTTTTTGCTTTTGTTAGGCAGAAAATATCTCTATTTTGCTTCATTTTTGAAAGAGATTGTCACTTAATACAGATTCTATGTGAACAGGGGTTTTTTTCCTTTGGCATTTCACAGATAGCTTGTATTGTTTCTATTAAGGAGTCAGTGGTAATTCTTATCCATATTCCTTTTTATTTAATGTGTCTTCCCCCATGTCTGCCTGTGTTTAAGATTCTCTCATTAATTTTGTTTTCAGCAATGCTTATGTTGTACCTTGGTATGGTTTATTCCGTGTTTATTCTTCTTGAATTTGTAGATTTATAGTATTCATCAAATTTGGATGAGTTTTAGGCATTATCCTTTAAATATTTGTCCTGTTCCTCCTTTACTTGGGCCTCAGTCTCACTATATTAGAACATTCTGTATTGTCCATGGGTCATAGAAGCCCTAGGTTTTTTTTCTCAGCCTTTTTTTTTCTCTTTCTTTGTACTACTTTTATGGTTTCTATTATTCTTGCTACAAGTCCACTTATTACATCTTTTGCATCTTTAATCTACTGTTAAGACTACCTATGGTATTTTTAATGTCAGATCTTGTACTTTTCAACTCCAGAAGTTCCATTTAGTTATTTTTATAGTTTCCATTTCTTTATTAAATTTATGTTTTACTTTAAAGCCTGAGCATGTTTATAATAGCTATATTAAAGTTTTTGTCTTCTATGTCTAATATTATTTTTATTTCTGCTTCTGTTTCTATTGACTTTTTTCACTGGCTATGGGTCATATTTTCCTTTTTCTTCATATGTCTAGTAATATTTTATTAGAGGTGAAAATTATAAATGTTACATTGTTAAATGTGGTTGCTAATTTTTTTGTGTCTACTTGACTGGGCCACTGGGTGCCCACATATTTGACCAAACATTATTCTGGGATGAGATTTCTATGAGAGTTTCTATGAGAGGGTTTTTGGATGAGATTAAGATTTAAATCAGTAAACTGAGTAAAGCAGATTGCCCTCCATAATGTGAGCAGGCCTCATTCAATCATTTAAAGGTCTGAACAGAACAAAAGCCCAACCCTCTCCCAAGTAAGAGAAAATATTCCTGCCTGACAGTCTTTGAACTGGGACTTAAGCTCTTTCTGGTTCTACAGCAGTCTGCAGCTTTTGGACTCGAACAGGACCAACGGTTCTGTATATTTCAGACTTCTATGCATAAGAAATCTCTCTCTGTTTCTCTCTTCACACACACACACACAAACACACACACAAATCAGCTCTGCTTCTTTGAAGAACACTAATATATTGTATTTGGATCTTGTTGTCTTCCTTTAAAGAGTGTTGGTTTGGGAGTAGTTAAGTTCCTTGAGAATCAGTTTGACCAATTCCCGGGTAAGACGGCTGAATAGGAACAGCTCCAGTCTGCAGCTCCCAGCGAATCCAATGAAGAAGGCAGGTGATTTCTACATTTCCAACTCAAGTATCTGGCTCATCTCATTGGGACTGGTTAGACAGTGGGTGCAACCAACGGAGGGCGAGATGAAGGAGGGTGGGGTGTTGCCTCACCTGGGAAGTGCCAGGGGTCAGGAAACTCCCTCCCATAGCCAAGGGAAGTCATGAGGGACTGTGCTGTGAGGAACAGTGCATTCTGACCCAGGTACTGTGCTATTCGCAGTCTTTGAGACACACAGACCAGCAGATTCCCTTGGGTGCCTACACCACCAGGGCCCTGGGTTTTAAGCACAAAACTGGGTGGTCATTTGGGAAGACATCTAGCTAGCTGCAGGAGTTTGTTTGTTTTTTGTACCCCAGTGGCGCCTGGAACGCCAACAAGACTGTTCGAGTCCAAAAGCTGCAGACTGCTGTAGAACCAGAAAGAGCTGTTCACTCCCCTGGAAAGGGGGCTGAAGCCAGAGAGCCGAGTTGTCTTGCTCAGTGTATCCCACCTCAATAGAGCCCAACAAGGTAAGATTCACTGGCTTGAAATTTTTGCTGCCAGCACAGCAGCCTGAAGTCAACCTGGGATGCTTGAGCTTGGTGGAGTGAGGGGCGTCCACCATTACTGAGGCTTGAGTAGGCAATTTTCCCCTCACAGTGTAAACAAAACCACCAGGAAGTTCGGACTGGGTAGAGCCCACTGCTTCGCCTCAAAGCTGCTGTAGCCAGACTGCCTCTCTAGATTCTTCCTCTCTGGGCAGGGCATCTCTGAAAGAGAGGCAGCAGCCCCAGTCATGGGCTGATAGATAAAATTCCCATCTGCCTGGTACAGAGCACCTTGCAGAAGGGGCAGCTGTGGGCACAGCTTCAGCATACTTAAATTTTCCTGCCTGCCAGCTCTGAAGAGAGCAGCAGACCTCCCAGCATGGTGTTCAAGCTCTACTGAGGGACAGATTGCCTCCTCCAGTAGGTCCCTGACCCCTGTGCCTCCTGATGGGGAGAGACCTCCCAGTAAGGGTTGACAGACACCTCATACAGGAGAGCTCCAGCTGACATCTGGCAGTTGCCCCTCTGGGACGAAGCTTCAAGGGGAAGCAGCAGGCAGTAATCTTTGCTGTTCTGCAGCCTCTGCTGGTGATACCCAGGCAAACAGGTTCTGGAGTGGACCTCCAGCAAATGCCAGCAGACCTGCAGAAGAGGGGCCTGACTGTTAGAAGGAAAAGTAAAAAACAGGAAGTAATAGTATCAACATTAACAAAAAGGATGACCACTCAAAAACCCCACATGAAGGTCACCAACATCAAAGACCAAAGGTAAACAAATCCACGACGATGAGGAAAAACAAGTGCAAAAAGGCTGAAAATTCCAAAAACCAGAACGCCTCTTCTCCTCCAGAGGATCACAACTCCTCGCCAGCAAGGGAACAAACTGGACAGAGAATGAGTTTGATGAATTGAAACAAGTAGGCTTGAGAAGGTGGGTAATAAACTCCTCTGAGCTATAGGAGCATGTTCTAACCCAATGCAAGGAAGCTAAGAACCTTGAAAAAATGTTACTAAAACTGCTAACTAGCATAAACAGTTTAGAGAAGAATGTAAATGACCGGATGGAGCTGAAAAACACAGCACAAGAACTTCATAAAGCATACACAAACGTGAGTAGACAAATCGATCAAGCAGAAGAAACGATATCAGAGATTGAAGATCAACTTAATGAAATAAAGCATTAAGACAAGATTAGAAAAAAAAAAGAATGAAAAGGAATGAACAAAGCCTCCAAGAAATATGGGACTATGTGAAGAGACCAAACCTACGTTTGATTGGTGTACCTGAAAGTGACAGGGAGAATGGAACCAAGTTGGAAAATACACTTCAGGATATTATCCAGGAGAACTTCCCCAACCTAGCAAGACAGGCCAACATTCAAATTCAGTTAATACAGACAACACCACAAAGATACTCCTCAAGAAGAGCAACCCCAAGACACATAATCGTCAGATTCATCAAGGTTGAAATGAAGGAAAAAATGTTAACGAGAGCCAGAGAGAAAGATCGGGTTACCCACAAAGGGAAGCCCATCAGACTAACAGTGGATCTCTCTGCAGAAACCCTACAAGCCAGAAGAGAGTGGGGTCAATATTCAACATTCTTAAAGAAAAGAATTTTCAATCCGGAATTTCATATCCAGCCAAACTAAGCTTCATAAGTGAAGGAGAAATAAAATCTTTTACAGACAAGAAAATGCCTAGAGATTGTGTCTCCACCAGGCCTGCCTTACAAGAGCTCCTGAAGGAAGTATGAAATATGCAAAGGAAAAACTGGTACCAGCCACTCCAAAAACAAACAAAAATATAAAGACCATCAACACTGTGAAGAAACTGCATCAACTAATGGGCAAAATAACCAGCTAGCATCATAATGACAGGATCAAATTCACACATAGCAATATTAACCTTAAATGTAAATAGGCTAAATGCCCCAATTAAAAGACACACACTGGCAAATTGGATAAAGAGTCAAGACCCATCAGTGTGCTCTATTCAAGAGACCCATTTCACATGCAGACACACATAGGCTCAGAATAAAGGGATGGAGGAATATTTACCAAGCAAATGGAAAGCAAAAAAGAAAAGCAGGGGTTGCAATCCTAGTCTCTGATAAAACAGACTTTAAACCAACAAAAATCCAAAAAACCAAAGAAGGGTATTACATAATGGTAAAGGGTTCAATGCAACAAGAAGAGCTAACTATCCTAAATATATATGTACCCAATACAGGAGCAACCAGATTCACAAAGCAAGTTCTCAGAGACCTACAAAGAGACTTAAACTCCCACACAATAACAGTGAGAGACTTTAACACCCCACTGTCAGTATTAGACAGATCAATGAGACACAAAATTAACAAAGTTATTCAGGACTTGAACTCAGCTCTGGACCAAGCAGACCTAATAGACATCTACTAACTCTCCACCCAAAATCAACAGAATATACATTCTTCTCAGTATCACATCACACTTATTCTAAAATTGACCACATAATTGGAAGTAAAACACTCCTCAGCAAATGCAAAAGAACGGAAATCATAACAAACAGTCTCTCAGACCACAGTGTAATCAAATTAGTACTCAGGATTAAGAAACTCCTGAAAACTGCACAACTACATGGAAATTGAACAACATTCTCCTGAATGATGACTGGGTAAATAATGAAATTAAGGTAGAGATAAATAAGTTATTTGAAAGCAATGAGAACAAAGACACAACACACCAGAGTCTCTGGGACACAGCTAAAGCACTATTTAGAGGGAAATTTATAGCATTAAATGCCCACAGGATAAAGCAGGAAAGATCTAAAATTGATACCCTAACATCACAATTAAAAGAACTAGAGAAGCAAAAGCAAACAAATTCAAAAGCTAGCACAAAACAAGAAATAACTAAGATCAGAGCAGAACTGAAGAAGATAGAAACACAAAAAAACCTGCAAAAAATCAATGAATCCAGGGCTGGTTTTTCAAAAAGATTAACACAATAGATAGATTACTAGCCAGACTAATAAAGAAGAAAAAGAGAAGAATCAAATAGACACAATAAAAAATGATAAAGGGGATATCACCACTCATCCCACAGAAATACAAACTACCATCATAGAATACTATAAACACCTCCACCCAAATAAACTAGAAAATCTAGAATAAATGAATAAATTCCTGGACACATACACCCCTCATGACTAAACCAGGAAGAAGTTGAATCCCTGAATAGACCAATAGCAAGTTCTGAAATTGAAGCAGTAATTAATAGCATACCAACCAAAAAGAACTCAAGACCAAATGGATTCACAGCCAAATTCTACCAGAGGTACTGGCACCATTTCTTCTAAAATTATTCCAAGAAATAGAAAAAGAGGGACTCCTCCCTAATTCTTTTTATGAGACCAGCATCATTCTGATACCAAAATCTGGCAGAGACACAACAAAAAAAGAACATTTCAAGCCAATATCCCTGATGAACACCGATGTGAAAATTCTCAACAAAATACTGGCAAATCAAATCCAGCAGCACATTAAAAAGTTTATCCACTATGATCAACCAAAAAAGAGTCCATATAACCAAGACAATCCTAAGCAAAAAGAACAAAGCTAGAGGCATCACACTACCTGACTTCAAACTATACTACTAGGCTACAGTAATCAAAATAGCTTAGTACCAGTGTGAAAACAGATATATAGACCAAGGAAACAGAACAGAGGCCTCAGAAATAACACTGCACATCTACAACCATCTGATCTTTGACAAACCTGACAAAAACAAGCAATGGGGAAAGGATTCCCTATTTAATAAATGGTGTTGGGAAAACTGGCTAGCCATATGCAGAAAACTGAAACTGGACCCCTTCCTTACACCTTATATAAAAATTAACTCAAAGTGGATTAAAGATTTAAATATAAGACCTAAAACCATAAAAATCTTAGAAGAAAACCTAGGCAATACCATTCAGGACATAGGCATGGGCAAAGACTTCTGACTAAAACATCAAGTGCAATAGCAACAAAAACCAAAATTGACAAATGGTATCTAATTAAACTAACGAGTTTCTGCACAGCAAAATAAACTATCATCAGAGCGAACACGCAGCCTACAGAATGGCAGACAATTTTTGCAATCTAGCCATCTGACAAAGAGCTAATATCCAGAATCTACAAGGAACTTAAACAAATTTACAAGAAAAAAAACAAACAATCCCATCAAAAAGCAGGCAAATGATATGAACAGACAACTTTCAAAAGAAAACGTTTATGTGGCCAGCAAACATATTTTAAAAATCTTATCATCACTGGTTAATAGAGAAATGCAAATCAAAACCACAATGAGATACCACTTCATGCCATTTAGAATGGTAATCATTAAAAAGTCAGGAAACAACAGATCCTGGAGAGGATGTGAAGAAACAGAAACACTTTTACACTGTTGGTGGGAGTGTAAATTAGTTCAATCATTGTGGAAGAGAGTGTGGCGATTCCTCTAGGATCTAGAACTACAAATATCATTTGATGCAGCAATCCCATTACTGGGTATATATCCAAAGGATTATAAATCATTCTACTATAAAGGTACACACACACGTATGTTTATTGCAGCAGTATTCACAATAGCAAACACTTGGAACCAAACCAAATGCCCATCAACGATAGACCTGATAAAGAAAATGTGGCACATATACACCATGGAATACTATGCAGCCATAAAAAAGAATGAGTTCATGTCCTTTGCAGAGACATGAACGAAGCTGGAAACCATCATTCTCAGCAAACTAACACAGGAACAGAAAACCAAACACCACATGTTCTCACTCATAAGTGGGATTTGAACAATGAGAATATATGGGCACAGGGAGGGGAACATCAAACACTGGAGCTTATCAGGGGTTCAGGGGAAAGGGGAGGGATCGCATTCGGAGAAATGCCTAATGTAAATGATGGGTTGATGGGTGCAGCAAACCACCATGGCACATATATACCTATGTAACAAACCTGCACGTTCTGCACATGTATCCCAGAATTTAAGTATAATTTTATAAAAGAAAAAAAAATAATCAGTGTGACCTTGTTGAGGGCAATTTTTAAGACTTGTTGGAGTGAACCTAGAGTACTTTTCCTTTAGATTTATATATGTTAAGTTTTCTGGGATCTCAATGGAATGCCTGGGTGTTCAACAAGGTCAATTCATTCCAGCTAGTTGAAAATCAAACTCCCTCAGCTGTACGTGAGCTCTAAGAACTGTTTCACTTAAAGATTCTAGCATGTATTCTCTGACCTTGTGGATCTTCAAATTGTGAAAGTGCAGCTTACCATTTGGGCAAAAGCTAAAGAGACTACTAGGAAGACCTCTAGAGATGTTGGTTAGTTTTTTTGTTGCTTGATTGGTTAGTTGGTTTTCCTCAGCATAACTCCCTCATCTCTGCCCCACAAATTACAGGAACCTCAGTCTCCCAAGTACTGGTATCCATCTTCTCACTTTAGCAAGATCAGTGTGGTCTGTCTCTGTCTCCCCTCCCTGTACTGAGGTCCAGAAAACGCCTTCATACAGATAGCCAAGTTAATTATGTGACACATCATATTTCATTCTTTCCCTCAGAAGTGACAGCCCTGTATTTCATATTGTCCAGTGTCTGAGCAATTGTTCCATATATTTTGTCTAGTTTTTTTTAGCAGTTTATAGAGAAGAGCAAGTCTAGCTCCAACCACTCCCTCACTCCCCTCCTTTCTGGCCTTAAGCTGGCCAGAACAGCCAACTTAAGGTGTTTTGATTTACTTTTGAGTAATCTTACTTGGGACTTTAGAGGGCATCTTCACAGATGCTTACTCAACTGTGAAATAAGACCAAGGCATTGTCACATAGACTCCAAAATTACCTTTATAAAGTTTTATTAGAGAAAGCAGACAAGTGACCTTCATAATACTGAACTCCAAAATTAGAAAGAATTCTCCATTCTTGATACAGGCACTGCCTGGGGACCTACCTGCCTCTGTTAGTTTTAGGACATGGAATATAGAGGACAAGGTTCTCTGTGGGAAGCTCTCTCCTTAGAGGAAGGGAAAAGGGAAAGAGTTGTTCTTTTCCTTCTCACCTCACTAATAAAAGAGGTCACTCCATCTCCCCTAAGGGCAGAGAGACTGAGAGTAGCCAAGAGGATTATGCTAATAGAGTGCCCTTCACATGAAAGAAACCTCAGGATGAGTAAAACAGGCATCCCCTCCCAGAAGTCTGTTTCCTTTACAAATTTTTACCTAATTTCCCTGTCCTTCCCAACCACATTCTTCTTACATATGTTCTCCTACTTTTCTATTAATCCTTGTAGCTTTTCAATCCAAAGTTATATTCTAAATACATCAGGTAAACTTTTTAAAGTTAGGAAAACAGGAAGATAGTATACTAGCTATCTGTTTTTACCTTACAGTGCTTGCTCAAATTCAACAGCCAGCTAATATCCTTCCACATATCTCTCAAAGGGACAACTACCTTTGTTCCAGCAGGTAGGCAGGCATACGGGAGCAGGGCAGGAGAGGGCCCCACTACCACCAGGAATGTCAGGCAACCATGAAGTGATGATCAGGCAGTTGTAAAGCTGTCTCTCGAAAATAATGGTCACAGCCGGCGCCAGGAAAAGGCAATCTGGTGGCATGATGCCTCCAGCTTTGTTCTTTTTGCTTAGGATTGTCTTGACTATATAGACTCCTTTTGGGTTCCATATGAATTTTAAGATAGTGTTTTTCTAATTATGTGGAGAATGTCAATGGTAGTTTGATGGGAATTGCATTGAATCTATAAATTACTTGGGGCAGTATGGCCATTTTCATGATATTGAGTCTTCCTATCCATGAGCATAAAATGTTTTTTCATTTGTTTGTGTCCTCTTGGATTTCCTTGAAAAGTAGTCTGTAGTTCTCTTTGAAGAGGTCCTTCACTTCCCTTGTTAGCTGTATTCCTAGGTATTTGATTCTCCTTGAAGCAATTGTGAATGGAAGTTCATTCATTATTTGGCTTTCTGCTTCTCTGTTGGTGTATAGGAATGTTTGTGATTTTCGCACATTGATTTTGTATCTTGAGACTTTGCTGAAATTACTTATTAGATTAAGAAGCTTTTGGACTAAGATGATAGGGTTTTCTAGGTTTAGAATCATGTCATCTGCAAACAATGACAATTTGATTTCCTCTCTTCCCATTTGAATATCCTTTATTTCTTTCACCTGCCTGATTGCCCAGGCCAGAATTTCCAATACTATGTTGAAAAGGAGTGGTGAGAGAGGGCATCCTTGTCTTGTGCTGGTTTTCAAAGGGAATACTTCCAGCTTTTGCCCATTCAGTATGATATTGGCTGTGGGTTTGTCATAAATGGCTCTTATTACTTTGAGTTAGTTTCCTTCAATACTGAGTTTATTGAGAGTTTTTAACGAATTTTATTGAAGGCCTTTTCTACATCTATTGAGATAATCATGTGGTTTTTGTCTTTAGTTCTGTTTTTGTGATGAGTTACATTTATTAATTTGCATATGTTGAAACAGCCTTACATCCTGGGGATAAAGTTGACTTGATTGTCGTGGATAAGTTTTTGATGTGCTGCTGGTTTCAATTTGCCAGTATTTTACGGAGAATTTTTGCATCAATGTTCATCAAAGATACTGGCCTGGAGCGGTGATGTTGTTGTTGTACCTCTGCCAGGTTTTGGTATCAGGGTGATGCTGGTCTCATAAAATGTGTTAGGGAGAAGTCCCTCCTTTTCAATTGTTTGGAATAGTTTCAG
>NW_012118487.1:14001531-14024998 GCF_000951035.1 Colobus angolensis palliatus
TTGGTATGCTATTTATTACTGCCTCAATTTCATAACTAGTTATTGGTCTCTTCAGGGATTCAAATTCTTCCTGGTTCTGTCTTGGGAGAGTGTATGTATCCATTTTTTCTAGATTTTCTAGTTTATTTTCATAGAGACATTTACAGTATTCTCTGATGGTTGTTTGTATTTTCGTGGGGTCAGTAGTGCTATCCCCTTTATCATTTTTATTGTGTCTATTTGATTTTTCTCTCTTCTTTGTTAATCTAGCTAGTGGTCTATTTTATTAATTTGTTCACAATAACAGCTCCTGGACTCATTGATTTTTTAAGGATTTTTTTTTTTTTTTTTTTTTTTTTTTTTTTTTTTTTTTTTTTGTCTATCTCCCTCAGTTCTTCTCTGATTTTGGTTATTTCTTGTCTTTGGCTAGCTTTGGGATTTGTTTGCTCTTGGTTCTGTAGTTCTTTTAGTTGTGATGTTAGGATGTTGATTTGAGATCTTTCTAGCTTTTTGATGTAGAACTTCTTGATTTCTGCCTTAATTTTATTATTTATGCAGGAGTCATTCAGAAGCAGGTTGTTCAACTTCCATGTAGTTTTGTGGTTTTGAGTGAGTTTGTTAATCTTGAGTTCCAATTTGATTGCTCTGTGGTCTGAGAGACTGTTTGTTATGATTTCAGTTCTTTTGCATTTGCTGAGGAATGATGTTTTACTTCCAATTATGTGATCAGTTTTACAGTAAGTGCACCATGTGGTGCTGAGAAGAGTGTATATTCTGTTGTTTTGGGGTAGAGAGTTCTGTAGATAACTATCAGTTCCATTTGATCCAGAGCTGAGTTCAAGTACTGAATATTTCTGTTAATTTTTTGTTTTGATCGTCTAATATTGACAGTGGGATGTTAAAATTTCCCACTATAACTATGTGGGAGTCTAAGTCTCTTTGTAGAGCTCTAAGAACTTGTTTTATGAATCTGGGTGCTCCTGTATTGGGTGACTGTATATTTAGGACAGTTAGCTCTTCTTATTGAATTGAACCCTTTACCATTATGTAATGCCCTTCTTTGTCTTTTTGGATCTTTGCTGATTTAGAATCTGTTTTGTCAGAAACTAGGATTGCAACCCTTGCTTTTTTCTGCTTTCCATTTGCTTGGTAAATTTTCCTCCAACCCTTTATTTTGAGCCTAAATGTGCAATGGGTCTCTTGAATACAGCACACCAATGGGTCTTGAGTCTTTATCCAGCTTTCCATTCTTTGTCCTTTAATTGGGGCATCTAGCCCATTTACATTTAAGGTTAATATTGTTACGTGTCAATTTGATCCTGTCATCATGATGCTGGCTGGCTATTTTGCAGACTTGTTAATGTAGTTGCTCTATAGCATCATTGGTCTGTATACTTCAGTGTGTTTTTGTAGTGACTGGTAATGGTTTTTCCATTCCATATTCAGAGCTTTCTTCAGGAGCTCAAGGCAGGCTTGGTGGCAACAAATTCCCTCCGTATTTTCTTATCTGAGAAAGATTTTATTTCACTATCACTTATGAAGCTTAGTTTGAGTGGATATTAAATTCTGGATTGGAAATTATTTTCTTTAAGAACGTTGAATATTGCTCCCAATCTCTTCTGGCTTGTAGGGTTTCCACTGAGATGTCCACAGTTAGTCTGTTGGACATCCCTTTGTAGGTGATCTGGCCCTTCTCTCTGGCTGCCCTTAACATTTTTTCCTTCATTTCAACCTTGGAAAATTTGATGATTATGTGTCTTGGAGTCAATCTTCTCATGGAATATCTTACTGGGGGTCTCTGTATTTCCTGAATGTTGGCCTATTTTTCTGGTTTAGGGAAGTTCTCCTGGATGATACCCTGAAGTATGTTTTCCAACTTGGTTCCATTCTCCCATCTCTTTCAGGTATCCCAATCAGTCATAGGTTCAGTCTTTGTACATAATTCCATAGTTCTCAGAAGTTTTGTTAATTCTTTTTCATTTATTTTTCTCTAATCTTGTCTGCCTATCTTATTTCAGCAAGATAGCTTTTAAGCTCTGAGATTCTCTCCTCTGCTTGGTCTATTCAGTATTGATACTTGTTGTTGCATTGTGAAGTTCTCATGTTATGTTTTTCAGTTCCATCAGGTCATTTATGTTTCTCTGTAAACTGTTACTCTGGTTAATAGCTCCTGTAATGTTTTACCATGGTTCTTAGCTTCTTTGCATTGGGTTAGAACATACTCCTTTAGCTCAGCCAATTTCATTATTACCCATCTTCTGAAGCCTACTTGTGTCAACTCATTCATCTCAGTCTCAGCCCAGTTCAGTGCCATTGCTGAAAAGGTGTTGTGATCATTTGGAGAAGAGGCACTCTGGCTTTTTTAATTTTCTGTGTTTTTGTGTTGATTTTTTCTCATCTTCATGGGTTTACTTACCTTCGATTTTGGGGGCTCCTGACCTTTGAATGGGGTTTTTGTGAGGTCTTTTTTGTTGATGTTGTTGCTGTTGTTTCTTTCTGTTTGTTTTTATTTTAACAGTCAGGTCCCTCTTCTGCAGGGCTGCTGCAGTTTGCTGGGGATCCACTCCACATCCTATTTGCCTGGGTCCCTCTTGCACCTGGAAGTATCACCAGTAGAGGCTACAAAACAACAAACATAGCTGTGTGCTCCTTATTCTGGAAGCTCCATCCCAGAGGGGCACCGACCTGATGCCTTTTGGAACTCTCCTGCTTGAGGTGTCTGGTTACCCCTGTTGGGGGTCTCACCCAGTCAGGAAGCACTGCTTAACAAAGCACTCTGACTGCCCCTGGCGATAGTGGGTGCACTGTGCTGGGGGGAATATCACTCATCTAGACTCATCTAGACTACCCAGCCTCCTCAGAGCCAGCAGGTGGGAAAGATTAAGTCTGCTGAACCAGATACCACAGCCACCCCTCCCCCCAGGTACTCCATTTCAGGGAGATCAGAATTCTCTCCATAAACCCCTGGCTGGAGTTGCTGAAATTCCCAGAGGGAGACCCCACTTGGTGAGAAAGGATGGATCCAGGTCCCACCTAAAGAGGTAGTCTGGCCACAATCTGCCACAGGTGCTGTGTTGCACTTTGGGGAATTCCTCCCACTAAAAACCACCCAGCCTTCCTGCACCAGATCAGAAAATGACTGACTGGAGTCACAGTGATGGCAGCTGCCCCTCCCCACCAGTAACTCAGTCATCTTAGGCTGTCTCCAGCCTACTGTGTCTGGCCACAATGAAAGTGGTCACCAAGAGTCTGCACAGTTCTGTGCCTGGGACCAAAGGCCCTGGTAGCATGGGCTCAAGAGGGGATCTCCTGATCCAAGGGTTTCACAGATCCATGAAAAAAGCATGGTTTCCCTGGCAAGGTAGCACAATCACTCACCACCTCCCTTGGCTGGGGGTGGGTGGGAGCTCCCCTTTCCCTGTGAAGCTCCCAGCTGGGCCATCACTCCACCCTGCTTTTCCTCACTCTCCTTGGGTCACAGCAAGTCCTAGTCAGTCCCATTGAGAGAACCTGGATACCTCAGCTGAATGTGTGGTATTTACTTGCTGTTTTTGTTCTTCTACGTTACAGCTGCAGACCAGAGCTGCTACTGATCAGCCATATTGGCCCCTCCACACTAAAGCTTTTGAATGAGCCTTCACCCATGCTTTCAAAAACTTGACTTGGTCTCTCACTCTGCTTATGCTCCTCAGTTGAATTCTTTCTCCTGAGGAGGCAAGAATTGAGGTTGCTGCAGACCCATATGGATTCACCACTGGTAACACTTTTGGCCAAATATGTAAACCAGCAAGCTGATAATTATGCTAGTTTGCCAATCATAACTAAAACTGTGTTGTTACAACCCTGCCTTGTGTACAGAGGTTTCAGTGATTCCCGGAAAATGGCGAATGAAAGGTCAAGACATCAGTGAATGAAAGAGTTGTTGTTGTTGTTGTTGTCGTTTTGACATGAATATGCAGCTGTTAACGAAGCTGTATCCCCCAGTTCCTAGGAAAGGTAACATTGGTATCAATTGGGTGAAAGCCTCTTTCAAGAATATATTCATTTTCAGGTATCTATTATGAGTCTTGGCACTAATCCAAACATCAACAGCAGTGTTTCAATCATGATGTGCTGATACATACTTCCCAAAATAGTTATAATAAAGAGAATAAGGCAGAAAATTGGACATGATCTGCTGGTGGGGAAAGCCAAAATAAAACAAGCTTCCAAGTAAAATGAAGGCTGCCATGGCTATGAAGCAATATAGATAAAAAACACTGGCTACAGAGCCTTTTTCTGCAGAAGACAGAAAGCAGTCATATGACCAGACAAATTAAGGCACAATGGATCAGCCAAAACAGTCTTCATTCAGCACTAGAGTGGTTTCTGCCAAACAAAAGGTATGTGGAACATGACTCAATTTGGCTTATTGCAAGCTTTAGTGAAGAATTATAATTTGTGATAAAGAATGCCAAATGAGCAGTTTTGTAATGTAAATGATACATTAGGGAAATAAGGAGAACATGAACAAATAATTGAAATTGTTAGAATCCAAGCATTTAAAGGGTGAATCAAGGCAGTAATCTTGCATTAACTTCACACATTTTGCTTTTCTCCAAGTTGGAGCCACTTAAGAAATTCCAGTTAGCCAATGTGATTAAGAAATAAAGTGTCACTCTGTGATTTGGTTTGGTTTATTTGTTTATTTCTGGGGTCTGGGGTGGCATTGCAAATCACTGCTCCCTCAGTTACATCCTCAAGATAGTCCTAACTAAATAAAGGCCTTTGGTAATTACAGAAGTGTTTATTTTCAGCAGTGCCTGTACCTTTTCCTTTAGCTAAATCGTCTGTAGAGATCTCATTCTTTAGTCTGGACTGTGCTACGTTTTAAACAAACTGCAATACCTACATTTGAGAGGACCTTGATTATCCTTTGCATTTAGGAGTCCCTAGCCACACTTCAGGCTCCCAAGCTATCTTTGAAGGGAGATTTATGTTTTTTAAGTACAATTTGGCATACAGCAACCCCAAGAGGAGATTGTAAACAGAGACTAGATAGAGGTAATTCAAGTATTTCACTCTGACAAAAACCAACACATAGTCGTGTGTGTCCTGAAAGACTCAACATTATTAAGAAATTCTATTGGGTGCAGTGCCCCAAGCCCACCTCAAAGGGCTCAGGCTACCAATACACACATTCTGTTTATAGGGTTTATGACTCTTCCTTACACTCAGGCACTAAAACATTCTGAAAACATACCAATGGTGTGGTCCAAATTCTCTTTTATACATTTGACAAGTGAATTCTGGAATATCAGGTTGACCCAGCAATGTAACTTCTAACAATAGAAAGATATTAAAACTAATTTATAAGCTTGTAAAGATATATTTCTTTTCATTTAATTATAAATAATGCTTTCAGCAGATTATTTTTACCAAAATTAATAGAAATAACTTGTCACTAGAGAAAAAGTAAAACCTGCCTCCATTGTATTTAAATTCCTCTTCCAGAGGCCCTCTAACAGAAGTTAAAGTGTTTGGTTTATCCTACTACTTTGGGGTAAGATGCTTCTTTTTCAATTTCATTGGGAAATTCCATCAGAAAAGAGCATTATGCTTTTATCTCTGTCTCTATCTCTCTCTTTCTCTCTGTGTTCTACATTTTTTTAAAAAAAATGTAAAATCAGGTCTCCACAGTCCAAATAAAATGAAATATTATAGCAATTATCCAGGTCATTCAGGGGAAAACAGTGTGTTAGAGATGATTTGCGAAACGTTTTCTTTTTGCTTGAGTTATGTACAGGGTTGCTTAAATTACTTTAGCACTTTGGTATATTATTTCCTTCGGAGTCATTGTACAGTTAGTCTAAGGCCAAAAATATCATATTGAAAATCATTCTTATGTCCTTTTACATCCATGTCATTTATAAACTTAAAACACTTAGCCAGTTAAACACTTTAAATACACATGCATACACAGATACATGTATTTCCTATAGAAGTTTGAGCTTTCCTCTATAGATTTCTATTCACCCTCATAATTATTTATAATGAATTGTAGTGTTTTGCATGTTGTTTCCTCAGATGGTTTCTAGTTAGTAATTAAAGGAAGGAACCTTCACTCCATCTGAATTTCCAGCTAGGAACTGACAGCTCCTCCTACCA
Organism: Colobus angolensis palliatus; assembly: GCF_000951035.1. Classification (NCBI taxonomy): domain Eukaryota; kingdom Metazoa; phylum Chordata; class Mammalia; order Primates; family Cercopithecidae; genus Colobus; species Colobus angolensis. The sequence continues at coordinate 14,007,658 of NW_012118487.1, forward strand.
CAACAATTTCCAAATTAAAGTTGAGAGTTTACAGAATAGAAATTTCTGGTTTAAGGAATATTCTGGCATTTTAATGCTCTGTCTGATTAGAATTTACATAACAAAAAAATACAATTCGTTGATTCGACATATTTGCTCACTTCTTTACTATTTAGGATTTATACAATACCACGGACTCAGAATCATTTAATTCAGCTCTGCTAACCAGTAGTTAGCTCCATATTGCACTTTCTTCTTCTAGTATATTGTATCACTACAGTAGAATGTAGTATAATGATAGCTGTCGTTAAGTAGCAGCAGGACCGCTGGCACAATATCAAGTTGAGAGAAGAAAAGAGAACCCTTTGTATATGAGTCACAAAATTCTTTCACTTAAAAAAGTTACTTGGTTCTAAACCACAAATATCCAATAATAATAAATAGGAGAACGAATTTTATAATATGGTATTATAAGAAAACAAACGTGTCCAAAGATGTCAAGTCTCTACTCTTAGGTCTGTGCAAAAGTGAATCCAATTTTTGCCATTACTTTTAATGGTAAAAAGTGCAATCATTTTTGCACCAACCTAATACATATTCACAAATGTTAAATACTAAATATAAAATCGATATGTGAATATTATGAAAATTTTAGAAAGTATGAAAGATATTTGGAGAATGTAAAAATCAGCTCTATTTCACTACTCAGAGAAAACCACTGTAAATATTGTGGTAGAAGTCTTTTCAGGTTTTTTCTATGTATGTAGGTGGGTTATGCATGTTATGTATAATTAATATAATATGTGATTTATTCTATCACGTACTTTTTCCTCTTAGTATACAATAAGCATTTATCTTTGTTGTGGAATAGTCTTCAAAAACATGTAATCACATCACATAAATATACCCTAACTTATTTAACCAATTCCCTAGCACTGTATTTGTAAGCTGTTTCTAATTTTTCTACCTTTACAAATACTGCTGCAATAAATATTTTAGTATCCGGCTCAGAATATTTTCTTAGGATACACTCTTAGATGCAGAATTACTCTTAAAAAGCATATGCATATTTTAAGGCTTTTGATAGACTGCCAAAATTCAGTCTAGAAAAACTGTTATAATTTACATTCCCACCAATATTTTATGAGGGTGCACATATACTAATCTTTTAAAATTATTGCCACTCTAAAATATTAAAATTGGTGTTTCATTTGAATTAGTGTTTACTTGATTACTGCTACTAAAGTTCAGCGTGCGTTCCGAATGAACTTCCTTTGTGACTGGCCTTTTTGTATCTTTTGTCATGTTTCCACTGGGGTAAAAAAAAAAAAATTTAAGTAAATCCCTTTTATTTGTTTATTTATTTATTTATTTACCTATTTATTTTTGAGACAGGGTCTCACTCTGTTGCCCAAGCTGGAGGGCATTGGTGTAGTCCTGGCTCACTGTAGCCTCCACCACCTGGGCTCAAGGGATCCTCCTGCCTCAGCCTCCTATCTAGCACTACAGGCATGCATCACCACACCCAGCTAATTTTTTACTTTTTGTAGAGACAAAGTCTTCTGTATTGCCTGGGCTGTTCTTAAATACTTGGCCACATGAGGTCCTCCAGCCACAGCCTCCAAAAGTGCTAGGATTACAGGCATGAGCCGCCATGGCCAACCTAAATTTCTTCTTAATACCTCCTAAAATATGAGACGAAAGCCCAATTCAAGAGATCTTACCTCTTCTGACTTAAAAGGGAAATAGTGGATCCCCGCTTTACTACTTGCAATATTGCAAGACTAAGGTAATTACAAGTCTAATGTCTTGTAATATTTCACAGAAACAGTGTTTTTAAATAATCATCAAGCTAGATCTTGTTGTTATTCTGCAACTCTGTATACTTTGTATTCCACATCTTCACTTGAAAGTTTAATAGGGATCTCAAACTTAAAATATACAAACAGAACCCCTGATTCCTCACCCCTGCCCTGGCATACTCCTCTCCCAGTCTCAGTAAACAGTTCCATTCACCCAGTTGATCAGGCCAAAGAAGAGAAGTCATCTTAACATATCCTTTTCCCTCACATCTCATCTCCCACTGACCAGCAAATCCTTTGGCTCTCTAACTTCAAAACACCACAAATCTGACCACCTCCTACCCCCTCCACAGCTGTCTTAGTTAAATCCACCATTAGTTCAACTCCTGTTTTCCTTGTTTCTAATCTTGCCCTCCTAAAATTTTACTCTTCCCATCATGGCAAGGTGGCCTCTTTAGACATAAATCAAATCATATCACTGTCCTTTACTCAACCTTCCAAAGGCTTCCCAACACACTTAGGATGAGTGATTAGTATTAGTTATTATTGGAGTGAATTTTGTGCTGCTTTCTCACACAGTACTCATTGGCAGCTTCATTTTGTGTTAAGTGTGAAAATATGGCTGACTGCCACGGCTCATGCCTGTAATCCTAGCACTTTGGGATGCCGAGATAGGAGGATAGCTTGAGCCCAGGAGTTTGAGACCAGCCTGAGCAACATGGTGAGACCCTGTACAAAAAAATCAAAAGTAAAAGCAAGTAAGGGCAGGCAGGGTAGCATGTACCTATGATCCTAGCTCCTCAGTAGACGGAGGTGGGAGGATTGCTTGAGCCTAGGAGGTTGAGGCTGCAGTGAGCCGCGTTTGTGCCATCACACTCCACCCTGGGCAACAGAGGGAGACACTTTTGTGATGAAGAATGCCAAATGGGCAGGCCCCAAATGGGCCCCAGATAATTTGGTTCCTCTCCAACTGTATCTCCTAGCACTTGCTCCTTGCTCATTCTAGGCACACAGGTCACCTGGCTGCTCACTGAAAACACCATGCTCATTCCCCTTCTCAGGATTTTGTACATTTCTGTTCTGTGGCCTAGAACTTGACATGGGTTCTTCCTCCACTTCATGTAGGTCTCTGCTCTAATGGTGCCTCCTCAGAGAAGTGTCCCCTGACAACTTTCTGAAATATCATTCCAGCCATGACTCTGAACCCCTTTATTCTGTTTCACATATATCTGAAGCATTTGTTACCATCTTGTGTGTGTGTGTGTGTGTGTGTAATGTAGACTCCACAAGGGCTGGGGTTTCTTTGTTTTGTTTACCCATATCTTCAGCTCTTAGAATAATAGTGCATACTCAATAAAAATGTGTTCTTCCCTCCACTTCCATTGACCCTAAAAACATATGTTAGAATCGTGCTGATCCATAGAAAGAGGACGGTATTATTTTCTATTAGGCTCTGTATGTTTTCCTCAGCTTCCTCCAAAAAGACTTACTCACACTATTTGTCAAAATAAGTGCTGGTCATTGATATGAAAAGGGAGCACAACTGGTCATACAGTCCATTTCCCTGGTTTAACTGGATAATACATTATTAAACTCCTTTCACAGAACAGTCAGAGGAATCCCAAAACCTTGTGGCTAATTTTCAATTGTATTTGAGTTCACAAGTGACGATTACCCAGTGATAAGGAGAATTGGGCAAGCCGATTTGTTGTTGATTTTTAACTAGTGTATAATATTACACTATTTTACTTTAAGACACTAATACAATATTTGCAAAGATGTAGGCTTACTTCAAACTATTGAGGGGGAAAATACTGACTTGGTTATTCCATTAGCTGTAGCTAATTGAAAAGGATAATGTACAAACTGTACAAAGTTATTTTTTCTTTTATACTTTTCTTAATTCTTTTCCCCATGTGTGACTAATATCTATATAAAGCTCATACAAGAAACCTGAACTCTGAGAGTTGTTTGAAATAGGCAGTTTCTATTCAGACAAGATTTGACTGGCAGAGGCAGCCCTGCCTCTCCCACATTCTGTAGAAGACTCTACTAATGGCACACCAAGGGAGAGTCAGGGACAGAACTAATGCTCACTGACAGAGACATACACATAAATCCATTCACTACTGATAAAACAAACAAACAAACACACTGAACACAGGAATCACTGGAGCTGGTTCTTAAAACATACATAATTCAAGAAGCCATATCTGCACCCTGATGTTCACTGTTACATTATTCACAATAGCCAAGATATGGAATCAACCTAAATGTCCATCAACAGATGAATGAAGAAAGAAAATGTGGTATGTATGCACAATGGGATACTATTCAGCCTCAAAACTGCAGGAAATTCTGTCATTTGCAACAACATGGATGAATGTGGAGGATATTATGGTAAGTGAAATAAACCAGGCACAGAAAGATAAATACTGTGTTATCTCACTTATATGTGGAATCTAACAAAGGCAAACTCATAGAAGCAGAGAGCAGAATGGAGGTTACCAGGGGTTGTGAGAAAAAAATGGGGATTAGGAGATGTTGGTGAAAGGACACAAAATTTCAGTTAGACAGGAGTAATTCAAGAGATTTATTGCACAACATGGTGACTACAGTTAGAAACAATGTACTATACACTTGAAAAATACTGAGATTAGGTTTTAAGTGTTCTCAACACAAAAAAGTGTATGAGGTTATACATATGTTCATTAGCTCAATTTAGCCATTCCACAATGTATACATATTTTGAAACATCACGTTATATGCTGTAAATATATATAATTTTGTCCATTTAAAAAAATAAATAATTTTTTTAAAAGAAGTCGTAAGTAGGATTTAGTCCTGGCTATATGACATGAATGTCTGTCTTCACACAGAAAAGAAAATTCTAGTCTTTTGAAGACTCAACATTTTTATTTTGAAACTTAGAGACTTCACTCTCTTCTTTGGTTCCTTAATGTTCATATTCTTCCTGGAAATGTGAGTGGGAAACTTTGTCCCGCATACTCTCCTGGCTCCTGCTGAGCATCACAGCCCTCCAAGGTTGGCAGACATCCACCTTCCCTCTGCAAGCACCCGCCCTAGGAAGGCATGTTCCTATTCTATCTGAGCACTGAAGTCTTATGAAGCAAACTTGGTTTTTTTCAGAAAGCCACCTACTTGCTAACGAGTGGTGACACATTTAAGCAATCAATCACTATATCTGGCAGTTTCTCGCCAATTCAGTGGTGAAGGCGGTGGGTGCTGTCATTGTTTTCTTTGTGCACCCTCTGAATACAGAGGCTACCCACCAGCCTAACTAATGAACTACGGTTTTCTCATCCGTACACAACCACTGGCTGGTTCCTATTTATTATGCAAACCCCACTTTCTTGGGTTTACATCTGCCTCCAAGTCTAAGGAGCTATTGAGCTTCCTCATCTTAAGCAAACTCACTGGAATGTGGACTCTTCACATTATTTTAGCTGCTGGTCTGACTTTCCTGTTAGAAAATAACTTACTTCTAAGATAAAGGCAATTAAGTAAAAGTAAGTAATAGTTACTTTTTAAGTTTTTTATTTCTCCTTTGTATTTCCCTTTCACTGAGATTGTTACGAACAAGAGAATATTGGTCTCTGGGAGTTCTGAAATCAGAAATACTTTTACCTTTCTTCTTTGATGTTATCAAATTCTAACTTTATACTAAAATTAAGGAGAAGGTGCAATTTTCTTCTCAAGATTTGTTTTCTTTATCATTACAATAAAGTATGTAATTTTCTATGGGAAGTAATGACATGATTTTACATTGCAACAAAATGAATGTTTTATGAACAGAGTACAGAATTCATTTCAATATTTAAAATAAAACACCAGTCTCCAAGAACATTACAATTGTTTCAAGCTCAAGATCTACAGTCTAATTTATTTTTTCTCTGGATGGATTTTTCTTTTTCTCTCCTCCTCCCACACCATCTCCAACTTCTACTCAAGTATCTAGGGCACTCTGTGCTTAGCACCAGAGGTGTGAGGTATCACAGGGCTGAAAGCAGAAGCAGAGGCTTCTCGATGGATTTGGTGTGTAAGAGTTGAAGTCCTGGGAGAACAAAAGGAACTCAGGGTATAGATGAATATTTGGAGAGAATTTCCAGGGCAGAATTTTCAGTTTAAGAGAGTAGTGTTTCTTCCTGAAATAAGTTTTTGTTTGTTTGTTTGTTTTACGTCTAGCCTAATGGGAGAAGAGATATAGTCTCTGAGAGAGCAGAGAGGTGGTCATGCGATGAGAACCAATTGTCTCAGCAGCAACCTGGAACCTGTGCCAGGGTCTAGAATGTCCCTACCTCCTCATGCCTCCACTCTAAGCTCCCAGAACTCATATGCAGCTGTAGAGAACAGAGGAAACTAGATTTAATCAGATTAAATTTCCCTCACCCTGATGGAAAAAGGGGGAGAAGGTAGCAAGCAGTGATCAAAATTAGAGGAAAATAAAGGTATAGACTTTGCCTACCTCAGTGTGAAGACTGTTACTACTACCGATATGTTCACTGATTAAACTATAAAAATATACCTTAAAGCATCAAAGAAGTTTTTTCTATTGTATGCTTAGGACCAAGTGGTATACAGCCAGGGACAATGTGAACAGAATTCCTGCTCTCAAAGAACTCATAGCATATTTTTTATTTTTTTTAGATGGAGTCTCACTCTGTTGCCCAGGCTGGAGTGCAGTGGTGCCATCTCAGCTCACTGCAAGCTCTGCCTCTGGGTTCAAGCAGTTCCCCTGTCTCAGCCTCCCAAGTAGCTAGGACTACAGGCACATGCCACCACACCTGGCTAATTTTTGTATTTTTAGTAGAGACGAGGTTTCACCATATTGGTCAGGCTGGTCTCAAACTCCTGACCTCAGGTGGTCCACCCACCTTGGCGTCTCAAAGTTCTGGGATTACAGGCATGAGCCACCACACCCAGCCCTTGTTGCATATTGAAGACACCTGGCATATATACCAAAAGCTTAAAAATGGATAGAAATTAGCTAATCAACAAGGGATGGGGGGCATTCCTATCAGACACATGGCGTAAGAACAATGCACAGAAGTTATGAGCATGGCAGTTCCACAGTGAGTGAATAAGACTTTGTCTTAGTCTGTTCGGGCTACTATATAACAAAATACCTTAGACTGAATCATTTACAAATAACAGAAAATTATTTCTTACCATTCTGGAGGCTGGGAAGTTCATGATCAAGACACCAGCAGATTTGGTATCTGTTCCTCCTAGACAGTGCCTTCTTTCTGCATCTTCATGTGAAGGGAGGAGGAAATAAGCTCCCGTGGGCCCCTTCATAAGGGTGCTAATGCCATTCATGAGGGCTCCACTCTCATGACTCATCACCTCCCCACCTCTTAAGTCCATCTGATTGGGGAATAGATTTCGACATATGAATTCCTATTCTGTCGTAAAGACACATGCACTCATATGTTCATTGCAGCACTATTAACAATAGCAAAGATGTGGAATCAATCTAGGTGCACATCAGTTGGGGATTTGATAAAGAAAAGGTAGTACATATCCACCATGGAACCCTATGCAACCATAAAAAGAATGAAATCCTGCCCTTTACAGCAACATGTGTGCACCTGGAGGCCATTATCCTAAGCAAACTAAAGTAAGAAGGGAAAACCAAATACTTAATGTTGTCACTTATAAGTGGGAACTAAACATTGAATACACATAATTGTACAGATGGGAACAACAGACACTGGGGATCACTAGACAGGGGAGGGAGGGAAGGAGGGAGTGGAGCATGAGCTGAAGAATCACCTGGTGGGTTCTATGCTTATGGTCTGGGTGATGAGATTGCCTGGACCCCAAGCCTCAGCATCATGCAATCTAACCATGTGACAAATACCCTTCGATCCATAATATAAGTTGAATTTAAAAATACATTATGAATCGCAGTGGAGCACAAACATTCCCCTCAAAATGCAGATTTCTTAAAATATTCTAAGAAGATCGTTAAGAATTGGAGTTTTCAAACTATTTAATGGTATACACTTTTTTTTTTTTTTTTTTATTTTTAGTAGAGACGGGGTTTCACTGTGTTAGCCAGGATGGTCTCCATCTCCTGCACTTGTGATCTGCCCGTCTTGGCCTCCCAAAGTGCTGGGATTACAGGCTTGAGCCACTGTGCCCAGCCTGATAGTATACATTTTTAAGCAGACAAAAGCAATGTAGATGAGGTGAAGATAGTCTGCTGCCCCAGCTCCCCAGTCCTCTGAGGCACCTGGACAGAAATGCTGGGGCTCCGCAGACCCATTTGGGACAATCTATAATTTTGTCCATCGAGTGCAAGTTCTGCGTGAGGAAACTAAGGCACAGCACTGTGAAGTGACTTCTCAAGATCCTTCCTGGCCCCACCACATGCTGGCTGGCCCTATGCTCAGCCCTCCTTGATATCCAGCGTTTATCCTCTCTCACTTCTCCTATAAAAAGATTGGGCTTTTTCCCATTCAAGGCAAAACACCAGAAATCCTGGGTGTTTTGGAAAGAGAAGAAACATAACTCCCAGTCATCCTCAGCTACTTAAATGAAAGCAGGATTGGCAGGAAAACGTATAAATGAAAAATGCCAAAACCCTAACTTCAAATTAAGTTGTAGGTTCCAAGAGCCTCTCAACCTGACTCTTAAAAGAATTGCTAGCAAAACCACATCCTATCATTCGAGTTGCCAGGCTTACGATGGCAGCGGTACAAGCAATACAATCACAAGAGGGTATGCAAAGGAAAGGAGGATTAATATGAAAATCCAACAGCCTGGTTCTGGATAATTGGGAGTTGACCATAAACACCTTGGGTATCACACAGCAACTTTGGTCCTTGGATAAAAATATTTTATTGGCAAATTGTTTCATTTTAGGAAAATTATATCTGCTTTCAACAACTGGAGGTCAGTTTCCCAAAATGATTTTCAGGGTGGTAAAGGAATGTGAATAATGATAAGGCACAGCAGAGAGAGCGCAGTCTCTCCTTGGCCCAGGGCTCTGTACTCGTGGCATTGAATATATACTTTTTAAAGTTTGTTTTAGTTATTCTGTGAAGAACCTCCTACTCCATCGCCTGCCCCAAGAATGAAATTCCGTAGTACACTTCTTTTCCTTCATTAAAATAAAGCTTCTGCGAAAGGGCAGTCACGTATTTAAACCAAACTAAACTCTTAAAATATTGAACAGTGCACACTTGACATTCTCAAAAGCTACGTTTCCAAAATCCTCACTAATGTTCAAATTGCAGGGTGTTATTTGATGACAAAAGCAAATTTAGAATTGGCTTGTAAATGTGTTTTTCTGGGTGTTCAGAAGACTGACCTTAAAAGGGGAAAGGAGTTTCATGTAAAAATCAGGATTTCTGGATTCTCTTAAAATTGGAAGACAAGGCAAAGCAGTCCGCATTCCTAACTGGCGTCCATGAGCTGGAGCTCTGTAAGGCTTCTGCTCCTAAACGGTTACAAGCCCACCAGTTCAACCCATTCTCTCTCCACATCACTCCACTCATTTGCAGTTGCTTCGTGGACCCATTCGACATTTGAGTTTGTAACCCTCCCATAAGAATATATAGTTATTCACTTAAAATATACAATCGTCATGAGTAGCAAAGCTGGTTTGAGCTGTTGACACTGGCGTTTAAGTAGATACACTCAAACAGCTTTTGACTATAAATCCATATCCACATCATGGTTGCGTAACACAAAATTCAAATTCATGTTTTAGTGAAATTCAACATTATTTTATTTTGGTTGCTTTCATAGTTTCGAAACTTCATGTCTTAAATCTGTGAACGGCAAGAATCTTCTGTGTGCTCTAAAAATTTCACGAAGACAGAGGGATGCAGGGATTTTTTCATTTTATTTTAGATTCAAGGGGTACATGTGCAAGTTTGTTACATGGACATATTGCATGATGCTGAGATTTGGGCTTCAATTGAACCCCTCACCCAAATAGTGAACATCGTACCCAATAGGTAGTTTTTCCACCCTTGCCCATCTCCCTCTTCTTTTTTGGAGTCCTCAGTGTTTATTATTCCCATTTGTAAGCCCAGATGTACCCAGTATTTGGCTTTCACTTAACATGCGGTATTTGGTTTCTTGTTTCTGTACTGATTCACTTAGAATAGTGGCCTCCAGCTGCATCCATGCTGCCGCAGAGGACATCATTTTGTTCCTTTTTATGGCTGTGCAGTGTCCCATGGTATATATGTACCACATTTTCTTGGGATACAGGTTTGAAAAGATTGATTTTAGAAATGTATCAAAGGAAAGTGGAAATTGTCATTGAATCCTATTAGAAATGCCATGTTCTGTAGCAGTCGCTGTCAAAGTATTCTTCCCTACCAGTGGCATCAACATCTCCTGGACACTTCTCACAAATGCAGATTCTTCAGCAGCACCCCAGGCCTACCCATCAGAAACTGGGGATGGGGCCCAGAGATCTATTTCAACAAGCCTTAATGGTGATCCTGACACACACTAAAGTTTGAGAAACCCTGGCCCAGAGCTTTACTACTAGCTTTACTACTAGGACATTCTGAGTGGAAATATTGATATCCTCAGCCCTTAGCGGCAGAACAAGACCTGGAGTATTCAGAGCCCCCAAGACGCAGACGCTAGCATCAAGCCCCTTCATCTGGGTTTGGCACCTTATATGTTCCCAATTTGTCCCCAGAGACAGCAAGCAGGATGGACATCATCCAGCGCTTCTTATCCCTCCTCGGTACAAGGAAAGATGTTCTAGCACAAGCCTGTCCACTTCATGGTGAGCAGCTTTTCTGAACAAGGGCCAGGGAGGTGACGAAGCTTGTATCCCATGTGCTAAAGTTGCAGGGCAGAGAGGTCAGTGCATAGGGCCCAAGAGCTGGTCAGGGGTGGGAACTAGAAAGTCAGGAAAGGATGGCATGGCAGGGGCTCCTGAAAAGCTCAACAGTTTGGGGGTGCAGGGTGGGTCCTGACTGAGTCTTCATGTAGGTTGAATTCGTGTGCCTGTTGGTAGCCAGTGGTCAATCTGGTGTTGCCCATGCTAGTTTCATGAGGACTACTACAACAACACATACACATTCCCAAAGTTACAGTTTCATGAGTTTGAAATACTTTATATAAAATTGTTCCATTTGATTTGGAATTCATAAGAAATGTTTAGTGAAAGGAAGGGAAGTTTATTAGATACACTAAAATATTATTTCAATTCATATATTTTTTGATTAGATGACAAATTATTTTGAATTAAGTTTCTCATCAAGAAACATTTAAATTTTTTTTCATCTACAAGTCTTGAGCAAATCTCTCATGTAGTCATTTCAAATGTTAAACCCGATAAACTAAAGCAAGCATGAATTTCTCATTAAAGTGTCTGCAAATATTTTATTTGGGAGAACTTTACAAATTCAGTTTCTAATGTCTGCCCTTTCTTTGTGTTTTATTTTTCTTATAATTACACAAACTTAATGAAATACATTTTTCACCAAAATCCATATAAACTTGCCCAAAGTCCATGCAGCATGTCCACTGTGATGCAAATATTATTTTTGTGACACTTCATGCCGTGCCATGGAATCAGCACATTCTTTGAAGCATTGATTCAAACCTAAGGTGCATCAGTTACCTGAGGATATGCAGCCCTGATGTGTGAGACTCTGTCAAAGGGACTGTGTCCCCAGTAGAGTTAAATCCTCTTGTGTTTTTAAACTGGGCTTCATAAATTCTAAGACCTGATGAAATTTTGATAAGACAAAATTGTCTGTGAAGCTGTTTCTTTTACTATCAGATCATTTAGAAAAATATACAGAAAACACCTCTTCCCAGATAGTGGTTCTTAACACTTGGAGGTTAGGGTGGACTGAGAATCTGAATAAAGATCGGAAAGAAGAGTATTCTCATGAAATTTCAAGGACCTTGTGGACTTCACGGATAGCCTTGTCTGTCCACTTAGCAGCGCTGTCTCCTGATAACGTGAGTAGAGATGACAGGGCCCGAACCTTTGTGTCCCACACCAAACGTTTCCGAACAAAGCTCGTAATTATGATATCTCACACATGATAGGCCCGAAGGACTTTCACATACACAGACTCTCTTGATTCTCACTCAGCCCTCAGAGGTGTACAAAAGGTTTCATCAGTCTACATTGTTTTTATAGGAGAAGAAATTCAAGGTCACTGCTGTTGTTACCCTGCTTTTTCACCACTTCTTGTGGAACCCATAAAGCCAACACAAAAACAGACGTTTTTTGCATTAGAGCACAATTACTCTGGGTCTTACTTTTTTATTATACATTATTTTCAACAAGGCTGTGATTCTTTCATAATTGTTTTGTTTGCACATTTTAATCAGTTCTCCTAGAATGTAGCTCCTCACACATTGGGTCTGCTTTGCTTGTACTTACCTATGCTGTAGAATCTTCATTGTAATTTTTTTCTTAACAATAACTTGACAATCAGAGTAGTAGATGCAACAAAAGAAGGAATAATAAATTCAGTAGGGCCACTTAATGTTGTTGAAAATGAAACATCAACCTCAAACATCTACCAGCCTCCACTATAGGCCTACACCTACTCCACCATACTCCATATGGTTCCTAAAGAGATGCAACCACTACTACCGTGCACAACCACCACCATAGCCAAAAGGGACATTTGATTGCTTCAAAGAAAGATAATTTATTTTGTGATGTTATACTATTTCCTTTGTGGTGATCTAATAGAGCTATTCAGGCAAATTTCAAAATAGGCTCTCTTTTCATTATTATCTGAGACACAATAGTTTTTTAATGTATGAACATATACTGATATGGGTAGCAATGTTTCTAAATAATTAGCTTTTCTTGAAATAACTAAGCAGTCAACACTGAGAAAAATCACTGAAATAAAAGAATCCATCCAGTAAAACTTTATTGCTGCTCACAATTTTATGAAAATATGTCATCAGGCTGCAACACATAAATTCAGGGATTTCAAGAAGCAATTTTTCACTGGTGCCTTCTCAGGGAAATCAATCTCCCTATTTATCATCCATTTCCTGCTCCCTTTAACCTTCTACATACTATGGAAACTTTTTCAGAATATGGTGTTACATATTTGCCATCCTTTTGAGGGATTTAAATTTATCCTTTAAAGGGATGTTTATATTTTTAGAGAGAATTCTGTAAAATAAAACTTGAATATTCAAAGGAATGATTATTTAATACTGGAATTTCAGGCACTGTCAGGCAGTGGTAGAGACCTTTGCAGGCAAGAGGACCTTTACAGCAGTCTATGTACCTGATTCCTACTGATAAAATTAAACCTAAGTTCCAAACTGCTTGGAAGACATCGAGACCATACAGCACAATGTACATGATTAAAGGACAGTATGAGATTTTGCAGAGGGAGACCATTCAATTCCTTTCCTTTCCTTTCTTTAAACTATAAAAGTCTGAACCTCATGAGATAAATGTTTTCCCAATGGCTAGACTAGACAATGCAATCAAAATGCAACCTTTTGTTGTCTCTCTTACTTGCATCTCTTTAGGAACCATGTGGAGGAAGATCCTGTGTCCTAAACGACTTTCTAGGTAAACCCTGCAGGGTGCTTATGTGTTCAAGTCCCAGCTCTGTTGCTTATCTGAATAAGGTTCTTAGCATCTCTATGCCTCAGTTTTCAAATCTGTGATTGTAGACGCCTTCAGCAGATGTTACCTTTGTTTGTTGTTATTAACCACCCTGTGTGTCTGCTGCTGCCATCCTGCCAACTGAACTTCCTGGCAAGATCCCTGAAAGAAGGACCTTCAGATGAGATCACACTGGCTTCTCCTCACTGGGCTGCCATCCACAGCAGCCATCCCCAGGGAGCCTTGACAGATTTTTCTGCCACCATCTCTAATATCACCGCCCTGAGTGACACCCCCACTGTGGATGCCGCCAGCACTCTGCCACAGTTGACACCTCAGGGGCTCTCTCCCGCAGTAGCAATGACCCCTCACCTTCTCTGCTTTGGAAAGAAAAAGGGAAAAAAAAAAAACCTGAGTGCATGCAGGTCATACACCTGGATTCCATTATCTCTGACTCCCAGCCCAGGGAACCAAGGAAACCCAGAATCTTTGAGTCACATCCTCTTCTTCTTCTCTGTGGAACCCAGAGGGGTTCTCTCAATAGGAGGAGAGGGTTGAGGTAAGAGGCTTGCGTCAGCTCAGAACCCTGAGCAGTGCGTGTCCTCCCTGCCTGGAGGGGAGCACAAGCGCACAGCAGCAGACTTAGAGCTGTTATCCTACAGGGAAGTTTTCCATTTCCAAATGCGTGTCCATGCCCCAAACCCCAACTTAGACTCAATTGCACAACCCTTCAGCTGGGGCAAAATCCTTTTGGCACCCAGATGATCAGTTAAAAACCGTAAAGAGAAATCTCTCCTTGCCAGGAGCAGATTTGGATTTTAGGCCTGGCAAGGTTGCCTGTACAACGAACCCTGAACGTGCAGTGTTAGAGAAAATTTGAAATGTATTCCATAATTTGCTTAGCAGACCTTTTTATTATGGTTTACCTTAGCTAACGTTAAAAATAATTTGCTTAGCCTGAAACATGGTAGGAAGAGACATGCAGCCTGTCATCACGCTCTCTTTTTCTCTACCTCAAAGCTGGCTTCACATTGCTGGTTCCTTGAACACACCACATTCTCTCTGACCTCTGAGACTTTGCAAGTGCTCTTCCCTCTGTCTGAGAATCTTCTCACTTTTCAACATACGCGTTCCCTTAGCTTGTCCCTGTCAACCTTCAGGTTTCAGATTAAATGCCACCCACCACGTCTACCCCGTAGTGCCTTTCCTGGCTCCATAAAGTAGGTCAGATCCCTTTGGTCTTCTTCTTGTGCTTTCACTGATGTCAACTTTCATCACAATCTATTGTAAGCCCCCATTCCATGTCTGCAAATTTGGAAAGATGAGGACGGTGTCAACTCTTACACCTGGTGGCACGTAGTAGATGCTCCAAAATTTTTTTCAATAAATGATCGAGTGAGCAAGAAGGCGCTTTTGGATTAACACTTTCTTAAAACATACATAATATGCAGAAGTAGAAGGTAGATTATGTCTGCATGAACTTCATTGTATATAACCTATACACTGCACACTAGAAAACTGTTACTAGGGACTTAACAGCCTTATGGTGAAGTAGAAAACTGCCTTAATCATCTAATCACCATTTGCTAGGCTGTTGAATAATGGGTATTGGTAAATTACACTATTGCAATACAAGTCAGTTACCTTTTTTAAATGGAGGCTTTCTGATTAATGCAGTATTAAAAAAAAACACACACACACACATAGGTAAAGTTACTCTCCAGATTGAGAGGGCCACTTTAATCTACAAACAACAATTTATCGGTCCATTAGTTGCAGAGAACAGCACGGGTGACACACTTCACTGGGCAAAAATTGAAAGGGCATGACTGAACCTTTATTGGAACAAAATACGGGCTCAGCCAGCTGCGGTGGCTCATGCCTGTAATCCCAACACTTTGGGAGGCCGAGGCAGGTGGATTATCTGAGGTCAAGAGTTCGAGACCAGCCTGACCAACATGACAAAACTCCATCTCTAATAAAAATACAAAATTAGCCGGGCATGGTGGTGCATGACTGTAATCTAGCTACTCTGGAGGCTGAGGCAGGAGAAACGCTTGAACCCGGGAGGCAGAGGTTGCAGTGGCCAAGATTGTGCCACTGCACTCCAGCCTGGGCAACAAGAGCGAAACTCCATCGGAAAAAAAAAAAATTTTCTCAAGGACCTTCACCCAGGAATGCAAACTTTCTCCTGCTGCTTCCTATGGATACTATTTAAAATCAAATGAACGGGGCTTTTTTCCTATTATATATAGACCAAATCTATAAAAGGCTATGAAACACCCACCAGAAGGACAGCCCAAAAGAAATTTAACAACAAGTACAGATCTACAAGGAAAATCCTTTGTAATGTTTTCCAGGGCACTACAATTTTTGAACATTACATGCAGGAAAATATTATATGGAAGAAACGTCACTTTACAAGCCTTCAGATGAGGCCTTTTCTATTTTAATGAGTGTCATATATGAGGAAATGTTTGATATAACAGCATTTCACTGAACTGTATTGCTGGAATAAACTGCAGTTACTTTGGACTTTCAGCTTTAATCTTGTGAGAAATAGATTTCTAAATACCTTTGGCAAGATGTTCAAGTCTATTTCTTTCCCAGTGTGGATTTTAACTCAAAAGATCCAGCCATGCTCACATTTGTGTTATTCCTCAGGTTCATTAAAGGTAAACAAATTAACAAAATATTGAATGAATGGTAAGGACGTTTCCATTCAATTATTCTTAAACACTGAAAAATGGGGTACACATGAATTTGCTCAGTTTTAAATTACCCTTAGCATTTAAAAACTACCTGGATGGGTTCAAGAAGTAATGTGAGGCTGAGAAAAATATGAATTAATGAAGAACACGTTTTGGTGATAGGCCTATAAATAAAAATTGTTTCTATGTGTATAGTTGGCACCTACAGATCGAACAGTAATGCAGGCAGACACAGCTTTCTACTGTCTTTTTATATAAAAATTGGTTGGTTTCTGCTTTCTTTGCTATGCTAATAAATGCCAGGGAAAGTGTTAGCTGCATTTTAACTTTTTGTTTACATAGTTGCACATACTGAGAAAGTTCCCACAGAATACAGCTTACCACACCTACTTAAGGGTTTCAAACTCACACAATTAATCACGCCTTTTAAAAAATGATTTGGTTTCCCACATTCAAGATAGTACGCCTTTGTTATTTTTAACAATTTTGGCATATGAGATATGTAATAACTGCTTAAATATAACAGCATAGCCTTTGTTGCAATCAATCGTTCAATTTAATAGGTCTGGATAGTGATAGACTGTTGATACTTCTAGATGGGAAGACATTTATCCCTAGAAGCATGTAGAATTAAAAAAAAAAAAGGAAATTTCTTTGAATCTTCAACAGGAGAAGCCTACTTACATAGGTTCATTCAAACCAAAGCATCTTTTTCAGATTGGAAAACTGAAGTCATCAAATTAAAAAGAAAATACTAAACAATTGGAGTGTGAAGCAATAGCCCCACTTCCTAAAAACAGCAACCAAAGACCTCTTTGAAATATAGCAGTAGTAGAGAGAAGGCTAACAGAAAGTTGCCTCATCTACAGTCAATGTGCTTTCACATTTTCTCCCATCCGATGTCCCTCATGATAACCCATAAAGAAAGTGAGGCCAGCCCCGACACCGAGAGGCTGGGAGTAAGACTCCCAATGGAAGCACAGGTGTCTAGATATTTACATTTTACACAAACTAACAACCTGTTTTTAAAAAATATTTAGGGCCAGGCGCAGTGGCTCACGCCTGTAATCCCAGCACTTTGGGAGGCCAAGGCGGGTGGATCACAGGTCAGGAGTTCAAGAGCAGCCTGGCCAACATAGTGAAACTCTGTCTATACTAAAAATACAAAAATTAGCCGGGCGTGGTGGCAGGTGCCTATTGTCCCAGCTACTAGGGAGGCTGAGGCAGGAGAATCACTTGAACCC
>NW_012118487.1:14025048-14039599 GCF_000951035.1 Colobus angolensis palliatus
ACCACTGCACTCCAGCCTGGGTGATACAGCGAGACTCTATCTCAAAAAAAATAAAAATAAAAATAAATAAATAAATAAATAAAAATATTTGGCCAGGCACAGTGGCTCACGCCTGTAATCCCAGCACTTTTGGATGCTGAGGTGTGAGGATCACCTGAGGTCAGGAGTTTGAGAGCAGCCTGGCCAACATTGTGAAACCCCATCTCTACTAAAAACACAAAAATTAGCTGGGCGTGGTGGTGGTGAGTGCCTGTAATCCCAGCTACTCACGAGGCTGAGGCAAAAGAATCACTTGAACTTCGGAGGCAGAGGTTGCAGTGAGCCGAAATCAAGCCACTGTACTCCAGCCTGGGTGACAATGAGACTTCATCTCAAAATAATAATAATTACTAATAATAAAATATATTTAATATATTCTAATTGAAATGTCTCTGACACAAAGAAATGATAAACGCTTGAGGTGATGGAGACCTTATTACCCTGATGTGATCATTACAGTTGCATGCTGTATCAGAACTTCACATGTACCTAATGAATATAAACACTTATGATGTACTCAAAATAATTAACTTTTTTTCAAAATTGAAAAATATATGTAAAACTACAGTTTCTAGATGACTGAAAGTTGACAAAATAGCAAAGAAAACTGAATTCAATTTTTATTGTGTATATCTGGGTGTTTATAAAGAGAACTGAAAACAGCAGTGCTGTTCAATTTGTCCTAATCTCTCTTCAGTTGAAATGATAACCTGCTTTCTAATGGCCAAAAAAGTAGTCCATGAAATTTAGTTCGGAGAATATGTGGACATCAATCTTTTCCTGTAGAGACAATGAAGCATTTTCATTTCTCCTTGTAATTTCCATGTATTTTAATGAAATGTTGCATATATCATGTGCAGTTTCTTGCAATTTAGAAAAATCATTTTTTCTAAAGATATTTATTTATTTATTTATTTAAATCCCTTTGAAACCGAAGTAGCCACACACATTTGGAGTGGAGATGGTCATTATCTTTTGTTAATATTATTATCAGCAAGCAACATGGATAGTACATATTCATAATTAAAGTCATAATTCATTTTCTACTAAAAACCACAATTTCCTTTTTATTTGAAGAGTGTCTCAGTGTGACTTTTGAAATCCAGTAAAACCGAATAATATTTACATTTTATGTTTTTTCTTCCCCCACTTTCTTATCCAATAAATTAATGATCTAATTTGAATTCTCCATCCCAGAGAGAAGTCATATTTTTCATTATTTTTAAATCATACTACGTGTTCAGCCATTCTATTAACAAATTGGAAAATATTTCACTAGATCTAAAAAGTTTTTATTTTTTAAAATAAATATTAATGCTACAATAAGCCTCATTGTGTTTTTCCAAATATTATACACGTATTATCTTTCAATATTCTTTTAAGAATATTATAACAATATTTTGTACTTTGTGCTATATCTACTTCTTTGCCAAAAAATATCAATTGTTCGTCATTTACTCAGTCTTCTGATTTTCAGTTCTAATATTTGCTAATGTTATATGCATGTAACGTTTCACATTCTTTTAATTGACAATGTGTTTCCAGTCACAAGTATCTTCATTTGCCAAAACCAATCATGAACATTGGTTGAGAAATGCATAACAGTAGTAACAAGATACTTTGTCTTTGAACTTAGACTACAATAACTTATTTTCCAATTTGAAAGAATTTGGGTTGAAAATGAAATATAAATGTTCTGCCATGTTTATCTAATGGAAAAATTTATTCATTGATTTGAATCAGATTTGCTTTGCTAGAAACAGTCTCACTCATGTCAGGATATGACAGCCGATTTTCCAGAATCATCATCCAATAAACAGAGTAAAGTTCCAGAGGTCTTGACTTTCTTATCCAGTTTTCAGATTTTTTGAATGTAGTTTTCTTCAACTTCTAATGAGCAGACCAAAGGTATATTTGCCATCTCTGAAATATGACTTTTTTTAGGAATAACTATCTCTTTCATTCTCATTGTTTTGGCCAGTGGTTACAGTTTCATTTAATGAAGAATTTGACATTGCGGGATTGCATCTAAGCCAGTTCTAGTTGGGAATTTGGTAAGAATAATGTTTTTGCTTACTTTCATGAAATCTTCTTTAAATAAAGAGTTTGTAATATCCTGCTTGCAAATTTTATGTGGGTCATGCTCTACAAAAATCTGCTCACTTTTCAGCTTCCAGGTATTTAAATTTGAAGCATTAGTTTTAAATGTTTTTGCTTTTTTGCTTTTATTTTAAGATCCACTTTTGTATTTTATATTTATGTCATGATTTCTAAGTGAACACATTCTTGGTTATCTAAAGCAGAGTTCAGCAAACTTTATCTGTAAAAGGTCAGTAATTATCTTTAGCTTTGTGGGTCATATAGTGTTGACAGCAATTACTCAACTCTGATGTTGTGGAATGAAAAATAGCCATAGACAACATATAAAATTTGGGGCTGGAGGCATTCTGTACTTCAATTCCCATACAAGCATTAACTTGCTCACTCTACCAAGTAGAAAGCCCAGTTAAGAGTTTTAAGAAATTCAACTGGAGTTGGACGAAATGAGAAGCAAAAGATATTTGATAAGGATAATGTAGAATCTCAAAGAAGCCGAGGACAGGAAGAAGTTGGAAAAGGGACTCAAATCTCTAAGTGCTTACTCTCTCCTTCATTCATCACTTCTCCTGTTTTCTTCCGCTTCATTTCTCTTTTTCCCCTTACACATTGGATTCTATTTTCCTGGTGAAAAAGAACAGCCAACAGCCCGTAAGTCTTACCTTTCATCATATAGGAATCTAAAGTAGTAGTCTAAAGAGACTGATTTTTTTTCACTCAGTTCTAATACCAGAATTTCCAAAGATAGACTCTACTTTCAAGGAATATATTGGATCTTTGCCCCCAGGTCCTGGTACAGAGCTTCAAAAACCCTTGGAATTTCCTGGATAATATGAGTCTTCATTATGCTCATGAAGTGAGTCATTGTAAGTCCCCAGCTAGCTTCAGGATGGAGACTGCTCACCAGAAGGACCAAGGACATGACAAGGGGGTTGGAATTTTCCATTGCTGAACCTCTAGGGAAGAGACGGATGCTGGAGATTGACTGCAATGACATGGCCAATGTCATCAATCATGCCTATGCGCCGGGAGGGTGGGGCACCCTGACTCTGTAAGGAGAGAGCATGGAAGCTCCACTCCTAGAACCCTCCAGACCCTGCCCTGTGTGACTCTTCATTTGGCTGTTCCTGGGTGGTATCCTTTAGAAGAAGACTGTGATTGCTAGCATCACACTTTGAGTTCTACGAGTTGTTCTGGCAGATTACTGAACTTATAAAAGCCTCCAAATATGTAGCTGGTCAGTCAGAAATGTGAGTGGCCTGAGAATCCCGCTTGCAACTGTTGTCTTTAGTGACAGTTATTTTGCAAAACATTGAGACACCTGGGGAGTCTGCTGCTTGCTTATTTCGGGTAATTAATGCCTGAATTGAAGTGCACTTCACCCAGTGGGGACTGAAATAGAATAAACTCTGACTAACCAAGCCTACTCAATGAGAAAAAAATAGTGAGATAATGCAATTAGCCCAGCTTGGATCTTCCTCCCACCCTGAACCAATCAACTGTCACATTTACAAACATGGTGGCATCTATGACAACCATGTGAATTTGGAGGGGAGATGCAGTTCCTAGAAAACAGAAGCAGAGCAGACAATATCCTGTGCTCTACTCCCACTATTCAGAGTTTCAATGACAGACCAAGTGTGTTACACATTTCATTTCTAAATCTAGTCAGATCTACAGATGGCTCTGCTGATGCTATAAATTTAGGTAATTGTTCCCTGTGTCTGGAAAATACATGTAATGGTGAGTTTCTAAATGTTAAAACATTCAAAATGACAAATAAAACATTCTTCAGCAGCTAAAACGTCTGATATTAAAATTGAGAGTTTATAAATAGTAACTTGATCTTATAAACAGCCAGCTTTAAATTCCATGTATCTCAAAAATTATTCAGTGTTTTTCTCAAGTGTATATTTTCTTTGGCCCAATAGATAAGTACCCTCCTAAACACAGACCTGAAAATAAATGTAAGATCTATTCTGGCATTACATGTGCCAAAGAGAGCAGTAGCTTCTCATGTGGTACAGTGGTAAGCTATGATATAGTTACAAAGAACTAAAGCCTTGTGGATCTAACAGAATAAAGATGAACAGCCCGGGTGCAGTGGCTCAAGCCTGTAATCCCAGCACTTTTGGAGGCTGAGGTGGGAGGATCACTTGAGGTCAGGAGTTCGAGACCAGCCTGACCAACACGGTGAAACCTCATCTCTACTAAAAATACAAAAATTAGCTAGGTGTGGTGGTGTGTGCTTATAATCCCAGCTACTCAGGAGGTTGTGGCAGGAGAATTGCTTGAACCTGGGAGGCGGAGATTGCAGTGAGCCAAGATGTCACCACTGCACTCCAGCCTGGATAACACAGCAAGACTGTCTCAAAAAACAACACAAAATAGACAAACTTGGACTATTTTCACTAGCAAGCACACACAAGAAAGAGAACACTTTTAGCCTCTCTGCTACTGCCAGCTGAATTCTTCCCTCAGACCCTATAAATGTGTTCTATATCTTGCAGCAAACCAAAGCAGAACTGCACGTATTAGCTCTTTGCCTCTGTACTGTAATTGACTGGGAATTCATCTCTTTCTCTCAGAAGGCTCACAGTACAGGAATTGAAAGTACAGACTGTCTTCTCTTTCATCCTCAAGACCAGCACAATGCCTAAAACATACCGGGAGTAGAATAAATATTTGATTGTTTGATGATCTTTTTGCGAATAGCCTAAACTGTCTATTAGTTTGTTCGTGGGTAAAATGAAGATAATTATATTCCTGACTTCACTGGGTTGTTATGAGGATTAAATGCCCCATAAATGCTTATGTGGTTGCTGTTGATAACTGAGGCCCGGTTGACAATCATTATTCACTGATTAGAAGCCATCAGACCCACAGCAAGTTATTTATAGGTGGAGAAATCACAGGAGAATATTTCACAAGAGGTCCAGGTCACTGCTCTCAAAATAAGTAGCAAATGGAGTCTCACTGTTCAGCCATCCCTTTTCTTGTCTTCTCTGTAGTCATTACACCCAGATGTTATTAGTTTTTAAAATACATCTCAGCTCATTTATACATTCATATTTACTACTTGCTAATCATTTGTTTTTAACAAGTTATCAACATAATTTATTAGAAGCCAAATAAGGTAGCATTAGTTTACTTTATTCTACATGTTTAGAGACATTATTACACTTGTAATACTGCAGTAAAGAAAGAATCCTGGTGCTTTTCTGTTTATTTTATTAAGTCACTTTGCTCCAGGGTAGTTGGCAAGTGTCATTTACCTTTCAAATATGCCAACTCTGCTCCTTAAGACTTCATCTCCTCTGTCCTGAGATAGTAGTCAATAAAATAAACCTATCATTAGAAGCAAATTATGGTATATAGAGATTAAATTGTATTTCTAAGAAA
The DNA here is from genome assembly GCF_000951035.1 of Colobus angolensis palliatus. NCBI lineage: Eukaryota > Metazoa > Chordata > Mammalia > Primates > Cercopithecidae > Colobus > Colobus angolensis. Next base: position 14,030,587 of record NW_012118487.1, read on the forward strand.
TAATTCTTTTTATAGAAATTAAGAATCATAGTATCCCCTTCATACCATAATTTTTCAAGAAGTAATTTCAGCTTATAGTTTTAAACACATGCACACACTCATTTTGGGATGAGCAAGTATACATAATGTTCCAGTAAGCAAATAAAATCTTTGTTTAACCACAGGCAAAAAAAAAAAAAAAAAAAAAAAATCTCCTTTAGAATGAACCCCTCAGATGCCAGCAGAATAATTCTGGAAAATAGTGCTACTCAAGAGGATGGTGAATACAAGCCAAGAATTTATATTTAACCCCTGAATAAAGAAAATACTGGAAAGAAAAAAGTCACACTTATCAAATACATGTTTTAATTAGCAAAGGCAATGCCATTCTTTTGAGTCGTTTTGGTGGAGGATGAGAGGAAAGCTCATTGTCTAGAATTTAAATGTATTGCATGGAATAAAAGTCTTTTACACTTACCAACTACCAAATGATTTTAACATAAAAATTGAAGTTATTTGAACAATTAATTGCATAATCAGAGCTACTCTTAAAGCCATTTTTAGAATGTTATTAATTCAAGACGAGTTTTTTTCTTAAATCTCCTACTGAAAGTACTATTCCTAATTACCCAGAGTGTATTTAAATGTGGAGTAAATTCTCTGCTACCATGAATGCACCAAAAGCCGTTTCATTGGAAACATGTTGGTAATGTCCCTACCCTTTCACATAAACAAAGGTGAATTTGTTACCTAAGCCACACATTCCATCTTTAATTGAGATTATAATCCCAAATCTTTGCTCCAAACAAGTTGTTAGCAAATTATAAGGTAGGGTCTACTTAATTCTGACTCAAAGTAAAATGTTATAATTTACCGTTGGTGATCACAACTCCAGCATCTCACCACTGGTATGCTAAACACGCCATTTCTTGAGTTATTGCCAGTTAACATTCACTTTGTGATATATGAATATCACCAGGGAAATTCAGAACCCTTCAGCCACTTATGTATCACGTTAATATTCCCAAGTGGTTGTATTAAAAGTCCCAGCATTGCTCCCCATTAGAAGCTGTCATGCAATGTTTTATTTTGATATTTTACTTCACTGATTTTCATCATAGTTTCCTAGCCAGGTTCCAGACACTATGACTGCATTCATAAACTTGCATATAATATGCATGTGAAATCATATTTCCTTCTTGGACACATTAGCAAAATTCCATCTGTCTGTTCCTTTTTAAGCTGTTAAGTTTTCCACATTGAAAACAGAATTGGGTTACAATTACCTACTATGACTTCTCATCAAAATAACATTTTAAGTTGTATATAATATTGTTCCACATTATCCCTTTCCTGAGGACTTTAAAATACTTCACACACCCAAATATTTTTACAAGAAAGCTAATAGCATATTAAAGTATTTTAAAGTTGAAAGGAACTTTTAGAGATTTTTCTAATCTAACTCTTTCATTTTCTCAGATAACAAATCTCAGCTTTAAAAGATCAGAGAAGCAGGCTGGTACAGTGGGTGCGAATGTGAACGTAGGGGCCAGACCAGACTGACTGGATTCAAAAGCTGTTTCCACCACGTCCTCACTGGAGGACCTGGGCAAGTTGTCTGTGATACTTCTCTGTGCCTCTGTTTCTGTGTCTGTAAAATTGTATAAGACCAACTTTACAGAGTTGCTGTGAGAATTATTAATAAATGAGCAAATATACCCATTACCTTGGAGAAGGGTTGTCCCCCATTCAGTCGCCTTAAATATCCCTGACTAGTGACTCTGAAAGATGAAGCAGGGTCCTATAGCCCAGCTCCATTCTCTCCCTCTCTCCTAAGAGTGGCTGCCCACAGAATCTGCCCTTTCCTGCTCCTCACAGATCATCCTTCATATGGAAAATCCCACTTTTGACCAGCATGGCCTGAGACTACATGCAGAAATCTGTTATACCAGGATTCAGCGTTTGGAAGCCTGCTGTTGCCACACTGTCTGATATTAGCTTCATTCGTCATAAAAGTGACATGTTGATTCTCCATCTGACCGACTTTGTCTTCCCTCTCATTTGGTTCAGAACTCTGGCAACAACAAGTTATCGATCCATCTAAGTATCCATCAGTGGAATAATGGATAAAGAAAAATGGTATATTTACAAAATAGGTATATTTACAAAAGTGGTATATTTACAAAATAGGATACTATTCAGCCTTAAGAAAGAAGGAAATCCTGTCATTTGCAACAACATGGATGAACTTGGAGGACCCTATGCTAAGTGACATAAGCCAGGCACAGAAGACAAATAGCCTGTGTTTTCACTTACATGAGACAATCAAACTTATAGAAGCAAAGAGTAGAATGGAAGTTACTAGAGCCTGGGAGCCTGGGGAGAATAGGGAGATGTGGGTCAAAGGGTACAAAGTTACAGTTAGGAGAAACTAATGATAAGTATTTCAGGTACTGGATATGTCATTGATTCAGCCATTCCACACTGTATACATATATCATTATATTACTTTGTACCTCATAATAATATGTATAATTATAATTTGGCAATAAAAATAATAAATAATAAAAAGAAGTCTAGTAAAGAAAGCCATCCGTGAAGCCCTTAAAACAGCAACATAAGGCACAGAGCTCACATAGTCCCTGGCACAGGGTAAGCACTCCATAGACATTAGCGGTGACCTTCCTTGTTTTGTCTTGCTCCAAGTCGCCTATCACACTAACAATAAAATTAATATTACAGCCCAAATACCTTATGTATAGCATTAAGAGCTCATCTGTGAACAGAAAAAGGAGCTTGGATTAGTTAATACCTTAAGACCATATTGTGTCTATCTCACAGCTCTTCAGGCCAACTTATCGAACAGTCACTATGCCCCAATGTGAGGCAAAGGTTCACTGTAAATATTCACTCAATATTGTTTGGGATCTACAATTCAATTAACCGCAATTTATGTTCCTACAGAGAGTGTTTAAATCATATCTTTATACCTTGAAACATCAAAATATAAAAGCAAAATCTCAATTTAGCCACACCTATCATTTCTCAGATAAACTGCATTTCTTTGATTTGAGTGTTCAGTTCCTAAATGCTATATTTATTATCTTTGTAACTTTTGAGGCTATAATCTTCCATTTTAATTTGCTATTTGCCATTTCTTACAATTACTCACCTATATATGCACTCTATACAGACTATACACAGAGCAGATTTTTTTGATTTCTGGTAGATTCCTTTTTTCACAATTTCATAGTTTTATATAAATGTCTATGAATGTTTGTGAAGTAGAACTTTCAATAATAAATTTGAAGTCTCTTTTGTGCAGTTCCAGGGTCTTTTTCACTGGTTTCACATATCACACATTACACCACATCAGTCCCCTACTCTGAACACCCCAATGTCTTCCCATCATGCATAAAGTTAAACCCTTTAAAGTCCCCTGTGGACTGGTCCTGCCTCTCTCTCTCTGACCTTGATTCCAGGGGGCTCTCCCTGTCACTCAAGGCCTTCTAGCTGCAGTTCACCAACCTGCTATGCCTGGGACATGCCGAGGGCACTTGCATCTCAGGCACTTGCCGTTCCCTCTGCCAGGAATTTTCTCCCCTCGGGGGTTTGCTTGTCTCCCTCCCTCACTTCACATGGGTCTCTGCTTCAGTGCCATCTCCTCAGAGACCTTTCCTGATCGTCTTCTTTAAAACATCCTCACCCTCCCATTTTTTCACTCCCTATCACTTGATGGTTTCATTTTATTCGCAGCCCTTATCATTACTTGTCTTTGTTTCTTTATTATCTATTCCCCTACTAAAATGTAAGACCCATGAAACCATAGATTTGATTTACTTTATACCTGTATCTCAGGCACCTGCTACATATAAATGGGTTGAATTAATAAATAACAAACGAATCCTTGCATGCCAAGAACTTAGCACAGTCCCTGGCTTATAGTGAGTACCAAGTAAGTGGTGTTTGAATAAATGAAAAAATAATAATTTGTTCAACAAAATATATAGCTAATATGCACTCAGAACAGAAAGTGTGACCTGCCTGCCTTTAGACATCTTGGAAAGGAATGGGAGAGATAATTGCATGCTCTAAAAATTAAATAACTATATGTAGTACCGTGTTAAGCTGCATGTAATCAGTTCTAAACAATTGTGTCTAAATCAATGATACAGCTAATAAGCCTGTGTCTGCTTAGGAAGCAGAGTTTGATGCAGCCTGGAGTTCTCAGGTTCGCTTCATTGAGCAGTGGGATTTGAGAAGGATCTTAAAGAACTTGGGAGTTTGGGATAGGTAATGTGATAGCTAATTTTGTATCAACTTAAGTGTGCTTAAGTTGATACTAGTGAAACATTGTTTCTGGGTATGTTTGTGAGAGTGTTTCTGGAAAAGTTTCCTGTTTGAATCTGTTGACTGAGTAAAGAAGATTCAGGGTCGGGCGCGGTAGCTCACGCCTGTAATTCCACGGCTTTGGGAAGCTGAGGCGGGCAGATCACGAGGTCAGAAGATCGAGACCATCCTGACAAATATGGTGAAACCCCGTCTCTATTAAAAATACAAAAAATTTTATATTTTTTGTATTTTTACAAAATACAGGCAGGAGAATGGCGTGAACCCGGGAGGCGGAGCTTGCAGTGAGCCGAGATCGAGCCACTGCACTCCAGCCTGGGCGACAGAGCGAGACTCCGTCTCAAAAAAAAAAAAGAAGATTCGCCCTCATCAATACGGGTGGCAACGTTCAATCCATTGAGGGCCCAGATAGAACAGAAAGGCAGGGCAAGAGTGAACTCATTGTGTCTGCTTGAGCTGGGACAACTGTCTTCTCTTACCCTCAGGCATTGAAACTGCTGGTTCTCAGGTCTTCAGGCTTGGGCTAGAACTACACCCCTGGCTTTGCTGAACTTGCTGACAGCTCCTCTGAGACTTCTTGGCATCTATAATTGTGTGAGCCAATGCATCATAATAAATCTCTTTCTATATGTCTGCATATATCTTACTGCTTCTGTTTCTTTGGAGAATCCTGACTAATAGAGTTAAAGGGGAGAAGTTCCAGAGGAGAACATCACAAGTGGGAAGGAAGGAACCAGCCTGTGGTGGCATTGTATTTTCTTAAAAATGTATTTGTTCTAGTGATGTTTTTCCAATTTGAGTATAGAATATTCCAGGCAATGTTGAAGTTCTTGTAATCAGAAATTTAGAATTATTAAATAAAAATTAGAAGTTAATTATTATAACTCTCACCTCTACTCATGTGTTAAAATACTTTATTTTTACTTAAAGTCATTTAATCAAAAGTGAGTATAAATATTTGTGAATTATAGCTATTTAGAAAATTTAAATACTTTTAGAAGAAAAGCCTTTAATGTATTACAGATACAGGAAAGGTGCTAGAATATCTTAATAGTGGACCATATTAATAAAACTCATGATTTTTTATGACTAAGAAAAGTCATTGAAGATATTTTTAGATCTACTCATTGTCTCAGATTTAACATGTACTTGAATATTAAGTGGTTTAAAAGGTATTCTCATTTACTTAGACTTCAACGTAGTAAAGCTGAATAATTAATGTAGTACCCACAGTTCAATAGGCTATGCTTCAGTGGGACTCAGGACAGAATACAATTAGAAAGCATTCATACCTCATATGCCATACCTTCATATTGAGCTTTTGGTCTTATTCCAAAAGCTCATATTGAGCTTTTGGTCTTATTATTTACCAAGTAAGAATCAACACAATATTGGCAGATCACAGCACTTTTTCCAAGGGAGTGAGTCAAGTTCCAAGCAGAGATGTTATAGTAACAACATCTCCATGGTTGCATTTTAAAGATTGTATCTGAGAAAGTGGAAATAATCCAAAAGAACTTTCATGCACTTCCATCATCACATCTACTCTTCCATACTAGTTTGCTCGGGCTGTCATAGCAAAGCACAATAGACTGGGTGGCTTAAACAACAGAAATTTATTTTTTCACAGTTCTGCAGGTTACAAGTCCAAGATCAAGGTGTTGGAAGGGCTGTTTCTTCCGAGGCCTCTCTCCCTGGCATACAGATGGACACCTTTACACTGTATGCCTCCATCCCTGGTGTCTGTTTTCTCCTCGTCTTATAAGGATATCCATCATACTGAATAAGGGCCTCACACTTATGACCTCATTTTACCTTCATTGCTTCTTTAACGTCCTCCAAATACAGTTCTGAGATATTAGAAGTTAAGACATTAAAATATGAATTTGAAGCAGGGGAACACAATTCAGCCAACAGAACCACCCAGGAGCATCTGTAACCCCAAAGGATGCGTCTATGTCCCTTCCACTGAGTAGATTCAACCCCACATGAAGAGCACACAGCTTGACTGAATTTCAGCTTCCACTCTTCCCTCAGGCAGAAAACCCTGAGCAGAACATAACCTACACATATCTGTAGGCCGTGGTCCAATCCGTACCCAAATACTATGTCTTCCCACCCGTTGCTGTGGATGGGCACTCCATCCTTCTATCCAGAGCTGATCCACCCATTTGTGCACTTGATCCTCGCTCATTCACCTTCTGGAGGCCACAGTGGCAATTCTCACCTCTCTCTGCTTTATCACCATTTTTTCCTCTCTAACTAACCATGCTCTTCAACACACAAACATGTTAGTTACCTCATCCTTAACCCTACCTTTCATCCCATCTTTGACCCCACTTCCCTTTCCCCAAGCTATTATCACGCTGTGCCTTCATGGCAAACCCTCTAAAGCAATAGGCTAAAGTCACTGTTTCCAATTAGCTTCCTTGCATTCTCCCTCATGGGACTCTGACAACTAACTCTCTCTCCTTTCCACAAAAAACCATTCTCATGATGGTCATCAAAGGCCTCCATGTTGCTAAATCTAAAAATCAAATTTTTGTCCTCATGTTACTTGATCCATCAGCAGAATTAATGGGCTGAATTAATCAATTTGACACAATTCATCAAACTGATAACATCTGATATTCGTGTGTGTGTATGTGTGTGTGTGAAACTTGGCTTCCTCTTTTCCCTGACCTCTTAACACTGACACTCCCTGAAGTTCAGTCCTTGAACTTCTTTTTTCCATCTACATTGACTCTTGGTAAGTTCAATCTCACTGTTTTAAATCCATCTACACCTCAATACTCCCAAACTTTCTCTATCTCCTGAACTCTAATGTGAATATTCAATTGTCTATTCGACATCCTCTCTTGGATGTTGTGGTAGTCAGAATTCCAAGATGGTCCCGCAAGGTTTCTGGCTCTGGGAAATCCCTAAGATTGTAAATATGATGGGTCTCACTCCTGTAGTTGTTATGTTTCATTTTATTTAAGAAATGGAGATACTCATGTGGGCCTAGTCTAATCACATGAGCCCTTTAAAAATTGAGTTTTCTTCCACTGATCTCAGAAAAGAAAATCAGAGAGTTAAAGCAGGATAGGAATTCAACAGGAGGGAAATTTTCCACTGGTGAAGACGGAGGGGGTCATGGTGCAAGAACCCAAAGTGACCTCCATTGCTGAAAGCAGCTCCCACCCTGAAAGCCAGCAAGAAAACAGAGACCTCATTCCTACAACCACAAGAAACTCTATTCTCCCAACAACTTGGATGGCCCAGAAATGGATCATTCCCTAGTGCCTCCAGACAAGAACTCCACCTGCAGCATCTTGATTTCAGCTTTGTGAAACCCTGAGCAGAGAATCCAGCTGTGCACTGCCTGGCTTCTGATCTAAATAACTGAGTCCAGAAGTGAATGTTGTTTTAAGCCACTACATTTCTGTTAATTTGTTGTACAGAAGAAAAAATCAACTAATACAAATGTGCAGCACCTTAAGCTCATCATTTCCAAAATTGGACTCTGTCTTTCCTTTAAATTTGTTTCACCTTAGTCCTCCCCATAATCATTGATCAAGCCTCCTCCCTTGCAGTGGCTTGGGCCAAAACACTTGTATTCATCCTTGACTCCTCTCTTGCTCTTACAACTCACATTTAACTGTCAGGAAATTCCATTGACTGTGCTTTCAAAATATATCCAAGTCTTAATACTCCTTACCACTTCCTCTGCTACCACTTCTGTCCAAGCCATCCAGCCACCATCATTATCTCTCACTTAGATTGTTGCAAGAGCCTTTTAGTTGCACTTTTCTGCTTCCGTCTGACCTCAGTATCTGTGTTCAACATAATGACCAAAGAATTCTTTTTAAAAAAATTTTTTAGAGACAGAGCCTCGCTCAGACCTACAAGTGCAAGGATGCAGTTGTAGCTCAATGTAACCTTGAGCTCCTGGGCTCAAGTCATCCTCCTACCTCAGCTTTCCAAGTAGCTGGGCACAGGCATGCAGCCCCACGCCCGGCTAATATTTTATTTTTACTTTTTCTAGAGACAGGGTCTTGCTTTGTTTCCCATACTGGTCTCAAAACCCTGGTCTCAAGAGATACTTTTGTCTCAGCCCGCAAAAACGTTGGGATTACAGGGGTGAGCCACTGTGCCCAGTCTATAGGAGCTTTTTGAAGACTACAAGTCAGATTGTATAACTCCTCTCTCACTAAAAGCCCAAATATTATCACTATGCAATATATCCATGTAAAAAAAAACTGTACTTGTACACCTAAATCTATACAAATAAAAAGACGAGTAAACATTTGCACCAGAGAAGAAAGAAATAGGCCTGATGCTGTCCTTGAATAACTTCCAGTTCTGCTACCAGTATTCTGAAGAGGGAAAAACAAGAGAAGGGGCATCTGAAGAGCAATTCAAACAGAGCATTACCTTATTTCCAATGCTACAGTTCTTCTCTCATTTGACAATCTTACAAATAAAATTCAGTGAAAGAAAGTGTTATCCCTACACCCTCAAATTATCTGAGAACAATAAGAGGCCTAGATGTTCTCTGTTTTGAAATCTTTCATTGGAAATTGTTATTATAGAAATGAAAAGAGAAAAGAGAAGAGAAGAGAAGAGAAGAAAAGAGAAAAGAGGGGAGGGGAGGGAAAGGGAAGGGAAGAGAAGGAAGGAAGGAAGGAAGGAAGGAAAGAAG
>NW_012118487.1:14039854-14041116 GCF_000951035.1 Colobus angolensis palliatus
CTCTGCCACTTCCCAGCCATAGGAGGCTGGCAGGTCAGTCGGTCTCTGAGGCTCAATTTCTCTCCTGAGATGGGAGTTAGTCCTTCCTGCCCTGCCCGACTCACAGGGCTACCATAAGAATTAACTGAGATTCTCACATTTGGGGAAAATTTTTTAACTACAGAGCTCTGTACTCACGTATACTCTTATTATTAATAAAACTATTCAAAAGGCTTTCTGTTGACTGAGTGACCTCTCAGCACTTCATCACTCCTCTCACAGTCAATGAACTTCCCCCTATGAAATTACAAAGATTTCTAGTCCTGCTGGTGACCCTTGGGCTTGGGTGCTCATTGCTTACTGGGTGACAAAGTAATGGAGAGCAAGTTATGGCTCATAAATTTTCAGAGCTGTCTTTTTCCTGCAGAATCTGAAACTAAGGTGGAAAGGGGAATTGGGGCTATTTGTTAAATACCATTGTTCCTTTGCCCGACACAGGAATCCCATGCTCAAATGTCAGCTAGTACAGTTGGCCCTCCATGTGCATGCATTCTGCATCTGTGGATGCAGCCAACTACAGATTCAACTAACGACAGTTCAAAGATTCTGGGGGGTTGGGGGCGGGGAGATATTGATTATTGTGTTTGTACTGAACATGCACAGACTTTTTTCTTGTCTTTATTCCCTGAACAACACAATATAACAACTATTTACATAGCATTTCCATTGTATTAGGTATTGCAAGTAATCTAGAGATGATCTAAATACAGGGGCAAATGTACAATCAATCAATCTGATTGATTCCAGGAACCCCTCAGATACCAAACTCTGTGGATGCTCAAGTCCCTTATATAAGATGGCATAGTATTTACACAGGTTCTATGCAAATCCTATTTATTGCACAGGTTCTATGCAAATACTATGCCATCTTATAAAAGGGACTTGAGCATCCAGAGTTTGGTATCTGAGAGGTTCTTGGAATCAATCTCCCTTGGGTACCAAGGGATGACTGTATTATAGACACATTTCAATTTCTGCCTTCCTTTGTTTCAACCTCCCTGGCCTTGCTGAGAAAATAAAATTACAAAGCCACCCTAAGAAAGAACAGAGCAATTGTCAGGAGGAAACCTGTCATTGTAAGAATGTGCATAGGTGCCTGGGTGACTCTGACAGCACTTTGCTCAGGTGTCAGAAGTTTCTGGCCCGTACAAGGTGGCTCAAGCCTGTAATCCCAGCACTTTGGGAGGCCGAGACGGGCGGATCACGAGGTCAGGAGATCGAGA
>NW_012118487.1:14041226-14046879 GCF_000951035.1 Colobus angolensis palliatus
TACTTGGGAGGCTGAGGCAGGAGAATGGCGTAAACCCGGGAGGCGGAGCTTGCAGTGAGCTGAGATCCGGCCACTGCACTCCAGTCCGGGCGACAGAGCAAGACTCCGTCTCAAAAAAAAAGAAGTTTCTGGCCCGTTGCACTCTCCAGAACACTGCCATACATGCATGATTTCAGTAGCATCACAGTAGACAGAGAGGAGAAAATGAAGTCCACGAAGAAGAGAAGTCTGAATTCCCAAGCAGGAGAAATCTTAGAAGAAAAGGCTATTTAATAGTATCTAGGCAGCAGTAATTTTCATTCTAATAGCTCACACCACACCACAGAGGGATTTAAAACTGGAGAAATCTTCATAAATCTTTTCACAAGGCTAACACTTCTCTCGCATAACCTACAACTAAGCTTCACCCATAATAGGTGTTTTGTGTAGACTTTTTGTGGGGGATATCTTCCCTTTTCCCCAAGATCACCACTCCATCTTGTAGACCCTAATCTTTGCACTGAGAGGCCAGCACACATGGAATAAATCATCTTTTGACTTCTAGTTGGCTTCAGCCAGGAGAGCAGAAGGAAACAGAAAGTGAGATCCGAGGCTGTATTCCCCTGACCCTCACATTTGGGAGGTCACCTCAGACTGCTGTGTCCCTCAGCCAACACCACTGCCGCTCTCTCTACTGCTTTCTCCTTCCAGATTTTGGTAACTATTCTCTTCTCCTTCTTCCTTTAGGCCTAGAAATGTAACAGCTCTGCTCTCCCTGGCGCTGGGAGTACTGCACTATCCCTGTGGTTTCCCTGCATCCTCACCATGCCTTTGCAAATAGTCCCTTCTTAAACCCTCCTCAAGTTTCCCATTTTGCATGTAGCATCTGCTTCTTGCCAGGCCCCTGAGGGATATATTTGCTGAATGAAATGAGCATGTCTTAAATGTTTCTTTATTTCATTGATCAAACGCATGACCATAAAAGAGCACCTTGGTAGAGAATCATATTTAATTGTAGCATATCCTATATATGAATTGTGTCTTTCTGTTTTATTAAGACAGGCTGAGAATCCCTATTCAGAAAACTCAAAATCCAAAATGCTCCAAAATCAGAAACATTTTGAGCACCAACATGAGGTCTGCCTCAAGTAGAAAATTTCACACCTGACCTCATGTGATGGGTTGCAATCAAAATACAATCAAAACTTTGTTTCATGCACAAAAACAATACAAATATTATATACAATTACTTTCAGGTTATGTGTATAAAAATGAAACATAAGTGAATTTTATGTTTAGACTTGGGTCCCATTCCCAAGATATTTTATTATATATATGCAAATATTCCAAAATTCAAAAAAAAAGCCAGTGCAAAACACTGTGGCCCCAAGAATTTCAGATAAGGGATGTTCAATCTATGTATCCTTTGAGTCTCTGCTTAAATGTCTTTCCTTCAGACCTGTATTCCTCAACCTGTAGTCTTTCCCAAGGCATCTTGTTTTTATTTTCCACTACTATTGCAGCTTCTTGTTACATATACATGTTTGTTTTCACATTTGGTGCCTGCTGCCTGCTAGATCTTAAACTTCACGAACGCAACAATGTTCATTTCGTTCTGCACTACCTTCCCTAGCAAGGAACCTGATCCGTGGTGGATACCCAATAAACATGTGTTGAGTGAATTGCTGAGTTAAACAAATAGGCAAGAGGGAGAAGGGCTGTCTAATTCCTCAGCTAGCTCCTGTTCAGCTTGGTCACCCCAGCATATGCCTAGATTGTCATCCTCCCTGTTCAGTGCCTATCCAAGTTCAATTATTTCATAGAAACTCCAGCCCTCACTGCTGTTCCCCTTCATCTTCTCCTATGAGTGAGTATTGCTTTCCCAAAATAGCATATACATTTCTAGAATATAGAGCCTATGACTTAGATTTCCTTTGTATCCTCCACAATGCACTTTCAATAAGAAAATCCAGGACTGAGTCTGTCCTAACAGAAGGACTTGAAATAATTTATCAGAAATCATCTGTTACTCATACCTCTTTTCAATTACGAATCCTTGACTGCATATAACCAAATATCATTTAGGCCACCAACCTTATTCCAGATCATTCAGCCATGTAATTCTTTACTGAAACAGAGATACCTCTCACCCACGTAAAACTCTTTAACAATGTTTGAAGTTGACTCTAGTATTTTGGACGGTTTGCTGTAGATGCAACTGTCAGAGTTCCACAACCAAGGTGACCATTTCTCAAACTTTAAATTTTGTCCTTTCTCCTTTTTTATCCTCCAGTCAGGAAATTGTAACTGCAGTTTTCAGATAAACCCAGTCTCCAGTAAAGCAGCACAGAAGTCTGACAACATTGTATTTCCAAGTAGGTTCAATTATTCCAATGTAACTATATATTGTATCAACTTTTTGGAAACCCTCTTTTATTTGCAAATCCTCCCCACTCTCACTGAAAAATATGCAAGCAATTATAAAATGTTAATAATCAAGATAATTTTGAAGTTGATGACAATGTGTGAAATAAAGTATGTGTCTAAATATGAAGACAACTCTCTAAAATAGAAAACTTGAAACATACTGAGAAAAAATATATTGAGTTTATTGTGTTCCTTTGCGTTTCCTCTTCTTTCTGTTTCCCGTAAATGTGCACCTTTGGAGGAGACATTTATTGCTTTATCTGCCCTTGATGTGATCCGGCTTCTTTCAGAAGCTTCTAGATAAGATGACCAGGCTTGAGCACACCTTTACACCTTTGGTTTTGCCTGGCCTGATTTGCAACATCCATAAAAAGCATTTAACTTCTTGCATATTTATCAAAGTTAGATGTTATTTAAATATTCCGTGGCAGGTGTGGTAGCTCTTGCCTGTAGCCCCAGCTACTTGAGAGGCTGGGGTGGAAGGATCGCTTCAGCCCCCAGGAGTTTGAATCCAGCCCAGGCAACACACCAAGACCTCTTCTCTAAAATAAATAAATAATTTTTTTTTTTAATTTAAGATGGGTATAAAATCTCCAAATGTGTGCAAGTTAAGCAATATACTTCTAAGAAACCCAAGTCAAATAAGAAATCACAAAGAAAAATTTTAATATATAAATGTATAGATATGTATATTTATATTTGTATATATAAACATGTATATACAAATTTGCATATATACAAATATAAATACATGTATTTATATATATATATACACATTCCTTGGAATAAATTTTTTCTTACCCAAAATCAGAGAGTGCCAAATAAATGCTCAGAAAACAAGGTGAAATTGTGTCCAGCCTAAGAAAAAATAAATTTTACAGGTCTTTTTGCTTTCTAAAAGGAAATAGCAAAATGTGTATAAGCATGGTGACAAAGAATACAGAGGGCTCTCCGATTGAAAATTTGACATGTTTGAACTCAACACTCTTGGTGAACTTCCGGAAAGCTCTACCAGCCATAATTAACCACTAATTAAATGTTACTGGGAAAAACATTACAAGTTATATTCAAAATCTCTTTAAGTCTGAGGGAGCAAATTCCATGAGAATGATTACCTTCGTATATAAGAGACTGCCACAGAAAGGCTCAGAAACAAATCTGTCCCCAACAGCTAATAATTCACCTGTTATCAAACCCTCCAGAATCATAATACCTCAGTCCCAACTGTGAGTCTGCGAATATGTGACAAAACAATTGATGAATTGCCGTGACCAGCCGAATTGGTAATGTGTCTTGGGATTTGGGAACTCCACCCACCCTATGTGTGAGAAGAATTTATGAAGATAACATGACATGCTAATATATTTTTACAGCTTAAACAAGATATTCCATGCCATTTTTGCACACCACACATAGTTTATCAATATAACTCTTAAGACATTTATCCCCTTTTGTGTCTTTGTTGTTGCACATAATATAATTATCGGAAAGGTTAAGACTAACTGACCACCGGAAGCACTTGAACCCTAGGCGGAAGCTCTTTTTTATAACTTTCTTTCTCCATTTTCATTCTGTTCATTGTTTCATTTCGTTGTTTTTGTTGCCAGTATCTTAATACAATCTTTAGCTATAGCAAAAGCATGAAAAGAACTTTGAATGGCTTAGGTGTGACTTGTGAACAACTTATTCTTCTATCTCATTTTAGATGGGTCAGGTGGTGGGTGAGATCCTAAAGCAGTGTTGGCTAGAAGTCAGATATCTTTCAGAGAGAAATCAAGGTCACCACCTTTAAAGGATAAAGCTATTAGTTTGTAGGTAGAAAAGACATCAGTGCTGTCCTCTCCCCTAGCTGTTGGTGAATATCAGATCTACTTCTGAAAACTGTTCTGATTCTCTAATACAGTTTGTATAGTTAATTACAGAAAAGTACTTCTGGCTTCTCTGGTTAATCATATTTAATGTATAAAAAAAATTTTGCTATATTGAGTAGTCAAGAAAATTCCTGTAAATTAAAATAGTTAATATGTACCAGGCCTGTCACTGCCTATGATAAAAAAGAACGAGTAGCTAACATTTGGCAAGTCATTAGAGTGTCTGCCTCGCACAGGGTGCTTTTCCTGAATTAGCTCACTTAGTCCTTATGCAACCCTAAGAGATAGAGACTATTATGATGCCCATTTTCTAAATGAGGAAACAGGCTTCTGGAGTTTGCAAAATTTTCCCAAGGTCAAAAAACTAGTAAGTTGAAAAGCTGGAACTTGAATTTGAGTCCATCCTCCTCCAAAACCCACATTCTTAAGAGTTACACTTAACTTTTTGCTAAACTCCTATGTACTTCGTGTCGCTCATACGCATTTGAAACGTTTCAAATATCAAGCATGCACTGGAATAACATTTAACCATATCACAAATCCTTTAAAATTAGACAAATTATGATGAGAGACTTCAACAACTATGAACAGTGTGATCTTGGGAAATTTACTCAAACCCATTGAGCTGCAGTCTTCTCATTTGTGTAAGGCTCGCAGGATTATTAAAGGACAAGTGAGAGCACATATGTCAGGTAAATAATAAGAACCCAAGAAATGGTAGTGCTTTTCCCTTTAATCCATGAAAAACTTTTCAAAATTTCAGATAATCAACTTCAAAGAAACTGCCTTGCACATATTCTCCTTCTTACTAGCTTGCATATAGCAGGTAATTTCATAAGTATCTATTGAAGAAAATGCAACATTTTCAGTAAGCTTCAATAGGAAAATATTACCTGATCGAAACTTTAGTAAGGACTTTCTTTTATTGCACTTTGTCAATAGGAATGTGTACCTAGAATGGCACTAAATCAGATAAAGTTTATCCTCTTAGGTAAGAGCCTATGAAATTAAAACTTAAAATAACCAATGTACAACAACCATCTGCAGAACTACTTACCTTAAAAAAGATTTGCAAATACATTGCAGGAGGAATGTGTCTCCTGCATGATGGAGAAAGTGTCTCTTAAATCCTCAACAGTAAGTCTACAGCTGTGACCTCCAGCACAGTAACCACTAGCTGTATTGACTACCGAGTATTTGTTTTTTTTTTTTTAATGCCAATGCCGTCATAAAATATAATTTTTATTTTTTTTAAGGAAGTGATGGCCAACCTAGCCATGAGAATTCTTTTTTTTTATTAATCATATCTCTTTTTTTTTTATACTTTAAGTTCTAGGTTACATGTGCATAACGTGCAGGTTTGTTACATATGTATA
>NW_012118487.1:14052153-14074898 GCF_000951035.1 Colobus angolensis palliatus
GTTTCTGCTGCTTTTTGTTGTTGTTGTTGTTGTCGTTGTTTAGCTGTGCCCTGTCCCAAGAGGTGGAGTCCACAGAGACAGGCAGGCCTCCTTGAGCTGCTGTGAGCTCCACCCGGTTTGAGTTTCCCAGCAGCTTTGTTTACCTACTTAAGCCTCAGCAATGGCAGGTGCCCCTCCCCCAGCCTCACTGCTACCTTGCCCTTAGATGGCAGACTGCTGTGCTAGCAATGAGGGAGGCTCCATGGGCATGGGACCCTCCTGGCCAAGTGTGGGATATAATCTCCTGTTGTGCCCGTTTGCTAAGACCCTTGGTAAAGCGCAGTATTGGGGTGGGAGTTACCTGATTTTCCAGGTGTTGTGTGTCTCAGTTCGCCTGGCTAGGAAAATGGATTCCCTTGCCCCTTGCACTTCCCAGGTGAGGCGATGCCTCGCCCTGCTTCAGCTCTCCCTGGTCTGGTCAGGCTGCAGCAGCTGACCAGCAACAATTGTCCGGCACTCCCTAGTGAGATGAACCCTCAGTTGAAAATGCAGAAATCATCTGTCTTCTGTGTTGCTCACGCTGGGAGCTGGAGACTGGAGCTGTTCCTATTGGGCCATCTTGCTCCGCCCCCTCAACTACCGAGTATTTGAAGTGTAGCCAGTCCAAACTGAGATATGCTCTAAGGGTAAAATAAACACTGGATTTTGAAGATTTAGTTTAAAAAAAAAGATATGAAATTCTCATTAATAATTTTGTATTGACTACAGGTTAAAATAATTATATTTTGGATACATTACATAACATATATTAATGTATATTCACATATTATTAATATTAACTCCACCTGTCTCTTTTTATTTTTTAATGTGACTAGCTAGAAACTTTAATGATGATTCACATTAGAGTTTAGAGTTTTTACCAAGTCTAATCAAGGTAACTAAAAAATAAACTAATTATTTAGTGAAGAAAATGTAAGAGGCAAGTCAGTAATGGAGTCTAGGAAGGAGATTAAAAATCATTCAGTACATACTCAGTACTGTTTAGAGAGGGTAAATGCTGACTTTTAATGGCCAACAATGTTTACTGAAATAGAAATAATTCTACAGTAAAGAAAAATTAATCACTGTGTTGGTTTGCTAGGGTTGCAATAACAAAATACCACAGACTAAGTGGCTTAAACAACAGAAATTTACTGTCTCCCAGTTCTGGAGGCTTGAAGTCCAATATTGAGGTGTTGGCAGCGTTGTCTCTTTGAGGCCTCTTTCCTTGGTTTGCAGATAGCCTCCTTCTTACTATGTCCTCACATGGTCTTTCCTCTGTGTGAGCAAACGTTTGTTTCCTAATCTGGTCTTATTAGGACACCAGTATTACTGAATTAGGTTCTCACTCTTATTACCTCATTTTACCTTAATTACCTCTCTAAAGGCCCTGTCTGCAAATAGAGTCACATTCTGAGATACAGGGGGTAGGACTTCAACCTATGAATTTTGGGGGGACACAATTCAGCCCATAACTAAGGAAATCCACTAGGAACATTGTTTCTTTGTTCTGATTATAGAAACTTTCTAACTGATTAATGGACCTCCAAAGTGTATCTATCAAGTGGAAGGGAAAACTTTCTATAAATAATCCATATTTGTAATCTTTACAGAAGTAATTTGAAATCCCACTTTATAAGTCAACCTCTGTAGGTCTTGATTATATGAATTTGTTTCCCAGAGCTTAACTCACCTGGTAGGGTATGGAGATTATACTTTTCTCTTAGGACCAATGAAGTCATTTAGGGCATCATTGTACATTAATGTGCAAAACAGGAGGACTGACTCATGATTCACACAACCTTTGAGCTTTGACTTGTTCCCATGACAAAGTTTGTCTTATGACTTATTGCAGGTGTTTCTAAATAGCTGGTCAGGTTGATGTAGCATGACTTAAGAGTACAAATAGGCCTTAAAATGACATGGACCTGAGTTTAAATCCCTGCTTCGCTAGTTCCTTTGTAATACAGGTAAGGTTGTTTAACCTCTTGTCTCTCCATACCTCAATTTTCTCATATGTTGTACAAGGAAAAGGATACACTTAATCAGAGGGCAGTGATGAGGGTAAAATTACCTTGACTTAATTAATTTACTTCAACAAATTGAACAATTAGTCTCCTCCATCCTTCTCCAGTTCGTCACCTGACAGCGAAGCAGTCAAAGATGATAAGCCTTCCCAATGCTGCAGCTTCCTTTAGAAACTGTACACCTAGACTCTATATTTGATTTATGTCTCAGTAGCCTATATCCATTAAGAAAAATTAGAGTTATCATTGGAAGAAAAGTTGGGGAAAAAAAGCCTATTTTTGGGGAGTGAGATCTTTTTAAATGGTATAATCATCTAACAAAAGAGAGGAAAAAAATACTGTCTCAGGAGTCCCATCAATAGATATGTTGGGTGTAGGGGGGAAAAGAAGACTTAAAGAAGAGGCCGATTATTAGAAACTTCTAGTCATCCACATCCAAAGTGAATTCCAAGCTTGCCTCAGTTCATATAAGAGTCTAGAGGCAGATATGGGGAAAATTGACCCAAAAATAATTCACTCAGGAAGAAATCAGGGCTATAATATGACTTCAGCTTTCCTGACATATTAAGAAAATGTTTGCAGGCGGGCATGGTGGCTCACGCCTATAATCCCAGCACTTTGGGAGGTCGAGGTGGGTGGATCATGAGGTCAGGAGATCAAGACCATCCTGGCTAACACGGTGAAACCCCATCTCTACTAAAAAATACAGAAAAATTAGCGGGGCATGGTGGCAGGTGCCTGTAGTTCCAGCTACTCGGGAGGCTGAGGCAGGAGAATGGCATGAATCTGGGAGACAGAGCTTGCAGTGAGCCACGATCACGCCACTGCACTCCAGCCTGGGCGACAGCGCGAGACTCTGTCTCAAAAAAAAAAAAAAAAAAGAAAGAAAATGTTTGCAAACTAAATCTGAAAAAGTAAAAGCAAATGTCTAGGTTAAAGTAAGAAGTAACAGGTTTTACGCCCTCCAATTCCCTTTGGATCCAAGGAGATTTTGAAAAAGTCTTATCACCAAAACAAACAATCAGGCATGAAAACTTTTTATTGTCTAATATTTCAGGAGGATTAAAGTAGCATCCGGTTAGGATTGCATACTTATTTTAATCTTTCTTGAAAAGACTTCAATTTCAAAAAAGGAGCAATTCACTTGCTTTAGAAATTGAGAACATTGACTGATATATAATTATTTAACTTTGAGGCATTTTATAAAAATATACCCAACCGTGTAAATGTTGATTCTTAAATCAATGGTGAAAACAACTAATTAAAGTGTTCTAGATTTATATATCTTTTCCATGAGAATATTTCTTATTCATACTGCTTATGAGTTTAAAGTCATCTAAATTGTATTTTATGAAATTTTCAAAAAACCAACTATGACATTCTGACCCAGACTTCAAAGAAACCATTTGTCTTGGTGTGTCACACATGACGTCACCTCATCACCTGAGCGAGAAATCTTGAAATTACTATAAAATAGTAATACATTGGGCCTCTGACCTCACTAAAATTTTTAAAGCTGTGTTCAAAATAGAGATTTAAGTTGCCTAGGATGTGCCTATTTGTGATGGCCACTGAATATAGAAATACTTTCACTGGGGTTCACAGTTTGATTAGTTCGTGCTTACATCTTCATGGTTTTTTATGTGTTAAGTGGAATTTTATGACTATTTATAAGAGACATCCAGGGACGAGATACTTTTAACTTCTTTGGATGACAGATAAATAGGTGATACATAGATTGATACAATATATGATTGATATGACATGATAAATTGATAAATTATAAGCTCTCAGTAGCTATTAAAAGTAAAGGGGGCCACTTTGGTCAAACACAAGAAGGGCACTGTTGAAAACAGAACAGAAAATCTTGAGAATTATGGCACATATTCTAGTTAAATATTCTAACAAGTTCTGACATCTGCTTGTGCACCTGAAACTAGTCATTCCAATTTCCAGTACACAAAAATGTTTGTGTAATTTAAATGATTTCTTCACGTTTTTAAAAATGGCAACTTTTCTTTTCCATTTTGGGTAAGTCAAATGACCCCCTCAGACTTGATTTACCCAAATCACACTTGAGCTGTGTGAGTAGTTATCCACTGATTTTGATTGATACAAAATTGGTCAAGATTTAAAAGAAAAAAAGGATAAAAAATAAGCTAGGGGTTTAATCTTCCACCTTTGTTAGTAGACATGGCCTTTGAATCAATAGGTACAATGTTTTCAGAAGCATTCTCAATAAACATCTAAATGTCTGGAAGCATTTTAGATCTCTAACAGGATCCATGCAATGTATAGAGCTACTTTATTACCATTAAAATCATTCTATCATCCTCAGAGTTGTGCAGTCAGTACCTTCAACAAGGTGCATAGTAATATTTCAAAGGCTTATTTTCAGGAAATAAAACACACTTTTTATCAGAACTTAGAAAAACTGACAAATCTGTGTAAACATAGTTCCTCTGGTGCTGGTTCACACGAATAGCAACAAAGCAAAGCCCAAAATTATACAATTAAAGAAGGAGGCTATTTTATAATCAAATAACTGCAAATATTTATTATGTACCTACTGTGTGTCATGCTGGTCTTTGGGGAGAAGGTTAGATATGGAAAACAGTGATAGAAAAGGACAGTTGCTCAAAATATATTTTGTTCTGGAAGTCTTCTGTGATTATCCATTCCCATGTGAAGCAATAAATATTACTGACCACCTATAAGTACCAGACACTGCTAAGTACTGGAGGTACAAAATAAATAAGATGTAGTCTGTGCCACAGATGAGATCACAGCCTAATGGGAGAGAGATCACAGTGCTCACCATTTAATGTGCTAAGCTATATAGCAGTATGATAATGAAAAATAAGAGGTTAAAAAAGTGTCATGTAATCACTTGAGTTTGAAAGTAGAAACGAGTTTAAGACTAGCTTCAGCAGTTTTGGAGTGATAGAGCTTCACTCTGGCTCCATTGCCCACGTGGAGCTCAATCTGTCTAACCCTAGAAGGGTGTGTGCCTACCACAGCTGGAGTGTTTCCAATCTCTAGTTTTCAGCAATGGAACACCCAGATATGTGTTTCCTTTTATGAAAACATTTTTGTTTTGCAAGTTGCTTTTGACTGTTTTAAATGTCTCCTTTCAACTGAAAGTATTCCATCTCTTAAATCTAAAATATCACATCCAACTCTCCCAGTCACAACTCTCTCTTTATGGATTCCCCACTCACTACTGCCATTGCCTCCTAAAGTCACCCTCAAAGAAACCTTCATTTTCTTCCTCCCATTTCTCTTCTCTCTGGCCCAAGTCTCATGGTCTATCATTCTTTCGTCAAGGACTATTGTCCTAGACAACAGAAGGAAAACAAACACTCGATCAATCTTACCATTGCTGTGCTCCACTTTTGCACCTACATTCTGTGAAGAGAATCATATAGCCATGGAATCTGGCACCAAAAAGAAATATTGTTTTCGACTTTCGTCAAGCCTTTGGGGCTGATCAGCAATCCTTTTGTGTGTCCTTAAGCTGCTACTTTTGCCTTTACCACAACAGGCTTTACTATTTACTATTTACAGTTATCATTCCTCAGACTCCTTTTTCAAATCCCATTTTACTCATTCACACCAGATTATCTTACCCACTTCTTAACATATAAAACACATGTTATTTAGTGTGTTAGTTCATTTTCACACTGCTGTAAAGAATGACCTGAGACTGGATAATTTATAAACAGAAGAAGTTTAATTGACTCACAGTTCTGCATGGCTGGGAAGGCCTCGGGAAACTTAGGATCATAGTGGAAAGTAAAGGGGAAGCAAATACTTTCTTCACACGTTAGCAGGAGAGAGAGAGAAAAGAAGGGGAGCTACTAAACACTTTTTAAACTACCAGATCTCATGTTTCTCCCTCACTATCATAAGAACAGCATATGCGAAACTGACCCCATGATCCAATCACCTCCCAACAGGTCCCTCCCTCAACATGTGGGGATTACAATTCAAGATGTGATTTGGGGAGGTACACAGAGCCAAATCATATTACTCTACCCCTGGACCCTCCCAAATCTCACGTCCTTTTCACATTTCAAAACCAATCATGCCTTCCCAACAGTCCTTCAAAGTCTTAACTTATTCCAGCATTAACTCAAAAATCAAAGTCCAAAGTCTCATCTGAGACAAGGCAAGTCCCTTCTGCCTGTGAGCCTGTAAAATCAAAAGCAAGTTAGTTACTTCCAAGACACAATGAAGGTACAGGCATTAGGTAAATGTTTCCAATCCAAATGAGAGAAATTGGCCAGAACAAAGAGTCCACAGGTCCCATGCAAGTCCGAAACCTGGCTGGAAAGTCATTAAATTTTAAAGATCCAAAATGTCCTTTGACTCCACGTCTCACATCCAGGGCATGCTGATATAAGGGGAGGGCTTCTGAGGCCCCAGACCACTTTGCCCCGTGGTTCTGCAGGATACAGTTTATGCAGCTTCTTTCACAGGCTGCTATGAGTGCCTACGGATTTTCCAGGAGCATGGTGCAAGCTGTCAGTAAATCTATCTTTCTGGGGTCTGGAGGAAAGTGGTCCTCTACTCACAGCTCCAATAGGCAGTACCCGAATGGGAACTCTGTGTAGGGGCTCCAATCCTAAATTTCCCCTCTGCATTGCCTTAGTAGATGTTTTTCATGAGAGCTCTGCCCCTGCAACAGAATTCTGCCTGGACATCCAGGTATTTTCATACATCCTCTGAAATCTAGACAGAGGCTCCCAAAGCTCAAGTGTTGTCTTCTGTGCATCTGCAGGCCCAACACCACATGGAAGCCACCAAGGCTTGGGGCTTACACCCTCTGAAGCCACAGCCTAAGCTGTACCTTGGCACCTTTCAGCCACGGCTGGAGCTAGGGTGGCTGGGATGCAGGGCACCAAGTCCCAGGGCTGCACAGAGCAGTGGGTCTCTGGGCCGGGCCCATGAAACCATGTTTCCCTCCTAGGCCTCCAGCCCTTGATGGGTGGGGCTGCCATGAAGATCTCTGACATGCCCTGGAGACATTTTTCCCATAGTTTTGGCTATTAACATTTGGCTCTTGTTTACTTATGAAAATTTCTGCAGCTGGTTTGAATCTCTCCCCAGAAAATGGGTTTTTCTTTTCCACCGCATGATCAAGCTACAAATTTTCCAAATCTTTATGCTCTGTTTCCCTTTTAAACATAAGTTCCAATTTCAAATCATCTCTTTGTGAATGCATATAGCTGAACACCTTCAGAATAAGCTAGGTCAAATCTTGAATATTTTGCTGCTTAAAAATTTCTTCCGCCAGATACCCTAAATTACCTCTCTCGAGTTCAGAGTTCTGCAGGTTTCTAGGGCATGGGCAAAATGCCACCAGTTTCTTCACTAAAGCATAGCTCCAGTTTCCAATATGTTCCTTATGTCCACCTGAGACCACTTCAGCCTGGACTTCATTGTCCATATCACTATCAACATTTTGTAAAACCATTCAGCAAGTCTCTAGGAAGTTCCAAATTTTCCCACATCTTCCTGTCTTCTTCTGAGCCCTCCAAACTATTTCAATCTCTGCCTGTTACCCAGTTCCAAAGTCACTTCCACATTTTCAGGTTATCTTTACAACAGTGCCCCACTGCTGGTACTAATTCTCTGTATTAGTCCATTTTTACACTGCTATAAAGAATGACCTGAAACTGGGTAATTTACAAACAAAAGAGGTTCAATTGACTCACAGTTCCCCAATAAAGGGGAACTGTAGAAACTTCAAATCAGAAGGCACAGGGGAAGCTAGCACCTTTTTCTCAAGGTGGCAGAAGGGGTTGGAGGAGGGAACTGCCAAACACTTTTAACACCATTAAATCTCATGAGAACTCCATCACTATCATTAGAACAGCATGGGGAAAGCTGTCTCCATGATACAATCACCTCCCACCAGGTCCCTCCCTTGAAGGGATTTCAATTCAAGATGAGATTTGGGTAGAGACAAAGAACTAAACATTATTTAGGAAAGATATTCTTAAAGCCCTATTTTCCTATGTAAATAGGAAAGTATATCTGCATGCCTACATACATTTAATCTCAGATAATGGGTTGTTCAGCCTCCTGCTCAAAGTGGTCCTGCAACCCACATCTCTCACTTACATAGGGTCTCTGCTTCACCGACCAACTCTTCTTTCTCCTACACTTCAGCCTCTTCCACTGTTTCAGATTTTATCATCTGTGTATAATATATTTGAGCCTTGTACAATGAGTTTGTACAAGTGAACCTTGTACAATGAGTTTGTACAATTTTTCAAGATAATTTTTTAAAACTAACATCCCATGCGAGAAAACAAGCCATTCTCTACTTTATTCCTCTCTAGATCAATCTCCCTAGCTTTCCCCGACCTTCACATCCAAGTTTTTTAAGAATGGGCTTTACACCCTAATTCTTCACTCACTATAATTTGTTTCTGTCTCTGCTGCTCTACAGAACTGTTCGTAATGAGACCAAATGACTGTTCAGGCTGTTCCTGAATTGTTATAGCCAATGGATAATTATCCACCTTATCTTACTTGATTGTTCTGTGACATTTGACACTACAGACAACTTTCTCCATTTTTTCCTCTTATGAATTTTATAGCATCAAATTTTTTTTCTTAAACCTAAATAGATACTTTGGGGGGTGCAGGGGTCATCTATTTCTCCCATTTCCTAAATGCTTAAGTTCCCCTGTAGGCTCTATCTCAGGTCTCAGTGATTCTGCAAATGAATCCAGTGTTTCTTCTTCAGGGTTTGAATTTCCAGTTATATAATAACATTGCCTGCATCAATATTTCCAGCTCTGATCTCATCTAAATCCAAGACCACAAAGGCACCTGACTAAAGGAAAATTTCATATGAATGTCCCATAAGCACCTCAAATTCTGAATGTTAAAAACTGAACTCGAATTCATAGGATAATATTAGTGATGTAATGTGTAGTTACAAAACCAAAATGCCTCTTGACATATTCTATAATATTTTCCCTTATCATTAGAGGGTGCTTTTAGACACTATTATTCCATATAGCAAAAAAACCATTCATCTGAAGTTGAGTAAATCCTGCAATTTATCTGTCTTTCTATGTGTATATTTTTTCACAGAAACATGTCTGGGATTAAGTGTGCCAGAAATTAATAATGAATATTTCTGAGTTCTGAGATTTGAGATAATATTTAACTTTCATTTAGGACCTTCCTGTATTGATCTAATTTTTATAATCAATTTTTACAATTTTTCAAGATAATTTTTTAAAACTAATATCATTTCCTTCTCTTTCTATATTGCCATTTGCAAAATGACATCAAATGGAACTAGTACTTCAAACTAGTTCCTCAACAACAGCTTCAGACGTCATCTTTGACTTGTTATTGCCCCTACCCCTCATGAATATGTCTTAAATTCATTCACTTCTTTTCCATGTCTTAAGTTGAGACTTCATCCCCTCCCACCTTAACTTCTGCAATGGCTTCCTGCCTCCAATTTCATCCCCCTCCATTTCATTCTCCATTACTATCATCAGACATTTCTCTCTAAAATCCTGGCTTGCCTTTTACTGCTTAAAATCAGTGGCTTTCAACAGCATTCAGAATAAAAGCTAAACTACTTGACATGTCCTAAAATAATCTATATGATCTGGCAGTTAGGTGCTTTTGTAAACCAGTTGTGGGGCTTCTAAAATTCATCATTCTAGTAATCCCACCTTTGCCATCTGAATCCAATCATAAGGTAAGTTTTATGTTTGCATGCTGTAAGAGATTACAGAACATCCTCCTAGCTTGCTCCCTCCACCCCTTACTTACAGAGTTTTTATAGATTTGGGTTTTACATTTAAGTCTTTAGTCCACCATAATTTAATTTTTGTATGTGGCATAAGGAAGGAGTCCAGTTTCAATCTTCTGCATATGGCTAGCCAGTTCTCCCAGCACCTTTTATTGAATAGGGAATCCTTTCCTTATTGCTTGTTTTTGTCAGGTTTGTCGAGGATCAGATCGTTGTGGTTGTGTGGACTTATAAATGAGTTCCACATTCTGTTCCATTGTTCTATAACACTATGTCCTCTTATTCTGCAAACTTTAACGTTTGTTTTCTTGGATTCCTGAAACTAAATTGAAAAGACCAGTTTCTAAAGTCAGTCAAGACCCATCAATCTATTTGTATTTTGATGTACATAACTTAAGTTAAAAAAAAAACAACGAAGTGTTTCAAAGTACAAACCAGTTACAACTTCAGGTAGTCATTAAGGTAAATAAAATGCATTGGTTTGACTAAAGAAAAAAAAGTATTTTCTTTGTAAATTTTTATGGGGTACTCCAAAAGCAGGGCTGTCTCATCATCTTCTGAGTAAACAAAATCTAGAATTCCACAGACCAGAGTAAAATAAAAACAAAATTAAAAATTGATCACACACACCTGTCTGCTTAGCTGTAACACATGTGATTAATATCACGATTTAGCACCTAGAGAGTAATGAGGCATCCAAGAGGTTAGTAAACCTAAATTTGCAGCAGTTTGATTTTTTAAGATTTTTTAAGATAAAATAATGTTCTAAGGAATAAATACTATTCTAAATAATAATGAAAGTGCCTCTATAGGCATGTTCTCCCCCTTTAATAGTATAAATTCAGTTTGCACCAAGACTAATTAAATAATGAGCAAGTCACATCAATGAGATATACCATATGTCTATGAATATGACTTCTAGAATTAGTAAAATGAAATAATCAGAAATCACCATACCTTTAACATTATATCTTGACATTCCTAGCCAGCCTCCCTTAAACTCTGTCATACCACATTTCAACTCAATGGCATGCCAAACGGACTGCAGTCACCTTATGAGGATGGTGAATTTTTAAATGTATGGCCTCTGATTCTAGTGGACACGGAGTGACGGAAAATCTATCTGGGTAATTTGAGATCATTATATTAGCAAAGAGTGGGAAATCCACGTGAATTGATAGTGAACTAAATAGTTCATATTTTAATCAACTAAAAAGAACTGTGCTAGATACCAATAAAGCCTAATTACTTTATATTTGGTTTGGAAATAACGAGTTAGTGTACAACGGAGATAGATTCTGTGACAGAGGTGAGAGCTCACAGAGAATGCGAGAAGCGATGAAGTGTGAGATAGAGTGACCAGAACAGGCTAAAAGGTGATGATATATGATGAAGTGCAGCTGAGAATCCCAAGAAATGACAGAGTGAGGTAGGCAGTGGTCGTGTGGAACTGGACATCTTCCCATAATGTAAAAGACTTCATCTGAGGGATTATTCAGATGACTAGGAGGAAACAAAAACTCACTGGGCTGAATTTGAATACGTGAGTATTATTAAGAGCAACACTTGCCAACTAAATCTTTAAATGTAGTATAGACGTTCTCTCTTCATATCATCTCCTCTTTTCATATAACTGCAGTGATATGTTGTCAGCAAGCAGTCCTCAAAGAGTGTAATCTGCCATAATTTAACTTCCATATATGGCTGGTTTTGACACTCAATAATCCCATAATTCAACTTTAAAAAATCCTAGACTGCAAGGATTACTGATGTGTTCCTAAATCTGTGTTGGTTTGTTTGAAAGACAAGATAGCAGGCTCCTGAGGATATCTGAAGCACTCAGCACAGGATCTAGCACATGGTAGGCGACCAAACAATATTGAGCGGGTGGATGAATAAATGAATAAATAGATGAAGTCAATAAAAATCTACAATGAGAGGCAAAGCTAAGACCACACCATAATTTTCCACATTATAATAGAAGGCCAGAACAATCGAAAAGGAAAAGGCACCTGATGGGTTTTCCCATACCATTTTGGGCGCTGCTCATGATTTCACTAGAATACATGCTGCTTAAGATGCAGAGACTTCATCGTAGTCATTGTGGTACTGTTAGCATCCAGGATAGGGCCTATGTATAAAATGAATTAAGAAAATCCAGTGATCTGTCCAAACTCATATTTGCAATAATGTTACATAAGAGGATTTCATCGAATACATATCTCTTCATTGACATGCAAATATTTGTAACTTTTTTTTTTCTTTCCTTCATATCTTAATTAACTACTGGACACAACTGGCCATATTAACTCAGTGTAATTTCAAATTCAAGTTCTGCACCTATATGAATACATCTATTTCATTTTGAAGTGTGTAAGTATAGCCTGTAAAGGGATAATTCCTAGTCCATCTTTAATCTTCCTTCTTACCTTAGCCTTTCACATCATTCTCCATGCCAGCCTACCTAAAGTATCTTTGGTTCAAGTCAACATTGATTTAACATTCATGGGAAGTAAGAGTTAATGTGGCATTAATTATCTTTTCAAATATGCATTCCTTGAAATCTAACAATTCAAGCTGAAATAGTAGTAGGACCTTCTATTAAAAACACAAACTTTTGGCAGGGCTCAGTGGCTCACTCTTGTAAACCCAGCACTTTTGGAGGCAGAGGCAGAGGGTCACTTGAGCCCAGGAGCTAAAGGCCAGCCTGGGCAATGGAAGGAGAATTCTCTTTTCAACAGATAAAAAATTCGCCAAGCCTGGTGCCACATGCCTATAGTTCCAATTACTCAGGAGGCTAAGGCTGGAAGATCTCTTGAGCCCAGGAATTCGAGGTCGCAGTGAGCTGTGATAGCACCGCTGCACTCCAGCCTGGGTGACAGAGCGAGACCCGGTCTTTAAAAGAAAAAAAAAAAAATACAAATGTCTGAATATGCAAATTTGCTTCTTCTTCAGTTTTTCTGAGTTTAGGCAATCATAGCTTTTCTATCTGATCAACTTTGTGTTTATCATTTTCAGATGCTTTACCACCACTGCCACTTCTTTGCTGCAATAAGAAGAAACCTAGTGACTCCTTTGCTTTTATCTACTTTGTATCTCTTTAAGAAAATCTTACCTTGAAAAAGCTTCTGGTTATTTCTATTTAATCTCCACTTACACTATAAGTAGTGAAGGGGCTGTGTTTTTTCAAAAACATACATAGAAGTAATGTTAGGAAAGCATATCCATGCTTTCTGCTAATGAAAGGAGGATGGAGGAAAGAGTGTTATCAAGGAAAAACTTTTAACTACTTTCTAAAGGTGATCAAAAAATAAAAGAATTATTTTTTGGCATAACTCATCCTAGCACCATAAAACACAGGTGCTTTGGAAGAAAAGTGAATGGATTAGCCAGAGTGCAAGGTCCAGTAAGGAAATCCGCAGTGGACTAGGTGCAGAGTAAAATTCATCAAGGTTGTGGTTTTCAAAGAGGCCATATCAGTTTAATTTAATCCAATGAATTAGTTTAATTCATTCAAATTTTACACTTTGCAATGGAAGAGTGAACTGTCATGAAGATATCCTTTGGCTTGTTCACAGGATGTGAAAAGAGTTGGGAAATGCAGAAAATCCTCTTGTACCTACTTTCTTATGCTACGCATCATGCTGTGCAGGGCACAACAATCACTGAGACTGGGATGGAGATGTCACACCACCTCTTGGAATGCTCCATGGCTAACAATATCTGTGAAATTTGCCTTTGGGTTGAAAAAAAGAAGAGGGAAAGAGAAAATCCCCACTGTCCACAAAGGAGAGTTGGCAAGCTCTGCCTAAATATAAGAGAAAGCAAGAATTTAAAATTTACAACTCAAAGCTGGGCGTGGTGGCTCACATATGTAATCCTAGAACTTTGGGAGGCCGAGACAAGTGGATCACCTGAGGTCAGGAGCTCAAGACCAGCCCGGCCAACATGGTAACTCCATCTCTACTAAAAATACAAAAATTAGCTGGGTGTGGTGGCACGCATCTGTAACCCCAGCTACTTGGGAGACTGAGGCAGGAGAATCACTTGAACCCAGGAGGCAGAGGTTACATTCAGCTGAGATCTAACTACTGCACTCCAGCCTGGGCAACAGAGCAAAACTCCGTCTCAAAAAAAAAAAAAAGAAAAAGAAAAAGAAATGTACAACTCACACCAGCCACCTCCATCATTTACTAAAGACTGTTTTTGAATTTAAGAATAAGAACTAAGAATAAGAATTCATCATCTTTTGAGAATCTAGGAAACAAATGGCTTCTTTGGGAGGTGATCCTGGGAAGCACCTGTGCAGAAGGAGGGAAGTGAAGTAGAAAACAAGGCATCAATAAAGAGTATATTTTAGAGCAGGTCACAGTTATGGGCAAGTGGAGCTCCATTCTCACTCAGGAACTTGGGAGACAATGTGGACTATGCCTCAGAGATACCCCAGTCAAGGGATATTTACCTTCCAACTCTATCAGTTGTTGACTGAAGCCTACTCCCAAGGGACCTTAATGCTATAGCACTTCCAGCATGCCCTACCCACAAGCCAAAAGCATGCCATGGCCAGAGAAACCTTAGGCAGAGTCTCACATGACTGCTGCAGGAAGGAGTAGAGTGGATACACATGGGGACCTGAGTGCCAAGCCGGTATGGGGAGGACAGCACCTGTGTTTGCTACACCTCATTCCCCTAAGACTGGATTCCAAATTTATGATCTGACCAAACCATGAGTGAAGGGAGAAAAACTATGCTTGTATTTAAGAGAATGCTACAATTCAGACAAGACTAGAATGACTTTATTCTGAAAGAAAGCATCCCTACTCCAAACTTCTTGGACTTCAGAAATAACTAGAATTTAGAAATAACAAAGAAATAACCTGGAAATTAATATCGTATTAGTCCAGAGAAGAAGTTGGCAATGTGGGGCCCTCTGGCCAAATCCAACCTGCTGTTTCCATACGGCCCCCAAGCTAAAAATGGAGTTTACATTTTTAAATGGTTGGGAAAAATCAAAAGAAGCCTATTTCATGACACATGAAATTTATATGATATTCAAATTTCATTGTCCATAAATATTTATTGGAACTCAGCCACACTCATCTGTTTACAAAATGTCGATGACTGTGCTGTCAATGGCAGAGCTGAGTAGTCATGACAGGGACCATCTGGCCTTCAAGACCTAAAAGTTTTTTTTTCTGGCTCTTCACAGAAAGTTTGCCAACCTGTAATTTAGAACCAGGTTCACTCTTACGGAATCTTCATGATATTAGTGTGTGGTGCAGGGGAGGGCAGGATGGTCTCTTCCTTTATTTAAGAAGAATCCAAACCACTGATTAGTCTCCATCAGGCAGTTCTCTGAGCTTCTTGCATAAGGAGGACTCTCTGTTATTCTTCCCCTCCTCTAAATTCATCAGAGCGGAATAAATATTGATAATTCCCCAACAATGCTGGTATAAAACTATGGTTTCTTATTGGCAAAGTGTGTACTAAGAATTGAGATTCTTATATACAGTGATGAAAATGGAATAAACTTTTAGAGTTAGAATCACTGTTTTCTCCAATACAAAATATAGCACTTTCCGAACACTTGCTCTTTTTTTTTTTTAAGTGTTTCCAGACACAAATTCACACTGGAAACTAATGTTTGAACTCTTGAAAAGGAGCTAATTTTGAGAAAGGAGATCAAAAGATAACATATCACAAGATAATACTGGGGAAAAAAGACAGAAGTGTGTGGCAACAGGTGAGCGAGAGCTTAATTAATCGTATTAATCATCAGGTGTCAAGCTGATAAATTACTGAAGTCATAAAGATTTATATAAACCATTGGACATAAAGCTCAAGAATTAAAACTGGTAACTTTAATCAGATCCCAAAGGAATCCAGTGTGCCAAATTTAATCCAACTCTAGCCACGTGGTTGCTGGTTCAGTCATGGAAGGGGGGACTAGATATGTAAACCAGGTCTTTTCCAAGGAGTGCTATAGTGATCTATGGGTGTGCTTATAAATCAGCATTTCATTCCTCAGAATGCCAAAATCCATTCCCGAGGCCTTGTTTACAGGAGAACATCAGTACTCTCTGGGCACGCACGTCAGTTGGAAGGAAACTTTAAATAGCACAAGAGAAAAGTGTTTTTGGTAGTAACACAGCCTGTGATAAACTTTGAAGTCCAAATGAGAAGTGGAAGTGAATGTTAAACGTATGCCTTGTCCTAAAACTTCATGAAAAATGAAATGTACAAGAAAAGCTGGATCCCTGCCATGACACCCATTACAGTGTAGACGAAGGCTCTGACCTTTCATGTTATACTTACTGAGTTTTTGACACATTTAGTCAATTAAAACGGGTGAAGTGTAATTTGTTTTTCTTAAGTTTAATACAGCATGTCAATAGAAGTTAACCAAAATTTATAGTTTGAACACTAAAGCTGCCACATGCACTTAAACAAATGAACACAATTTATCATGGTTGAAATAAAGAGAACATCACGGGCATTTGACTTTATACTTCACATAAGCACGTTGCCAAATATAGGAAAGCAAGCTCCTCTCACACTTCCAATGAAAAAGACATTTTAGTTCACATTAAATATTGGTGTGAAAACCCTGGCAGGTATCCAGTCCTAAGGAGTGTTAACGTTGGCACTTCCACTGTGTACTTTTACTATAAATTGTTGTAGCGTTTATTTGACGTGGAATACCCAAAGGATTGATGAGCAAAGAAAGGAAGATTTTTTTATTGTGCCATATTACCTTTTTCAGACATCCATACTAAGCGTTTACATCTTCAAAGTCTAAACAAGTAGCCACCTGTATTCAATCGGTGCAAGATATTTTTCATGAAACTATAGCTTACCTTTTTATAAACCCATAAAAGCACACATTTTCCATTTTATTAGTCAGCAAAGCAGTGGTGGATTTAATAATAAAACTTATAAAATGCAGTTTCTTTATAGACAGTTTAACTTTTTCGCTTGTTTAAAATGCCACAAGGACAACCACATTTATATTGTTTTTGTCTCTATCACACAAAAACAAGTGGCTACAATTTTCTATATCTTTACATAAAAAAATTCACCTAGCGCTCCTCAGACATTTTATAGAGCAGGCAACAGACTCCTAAAGATTTAACAGAAACACGCCACTAGGGGAGAAATTATCTACTATAATCCAATACATGTATTTGAATTTGGTCTCTAGAATGTGTATGTCAATCATATACAGCTACAGTAATCACACACTTTAAATTCATTTAAAGTAAGTTTGTGTCTTTTTAAATATTAAATAAAATGTTTCCAATTGTGACCACAAAATTAACATATACTACCTACATAAAAATATAAGTGGGGTATTTAAATAGATTTTTAAAGTTGAGAGTGGCATAACTATACCAAGAGGTAACATTTTGAAATTAATATGATGACATAGAAGGAAGTCTTGAAACATTTCAGATTTTAAATAGAAGAAATATGTAATACATATATTAATAATTCAATTGGAAAATTATCTGGTCTGACAAGCACCTAACCCAAGACTTTTACACTCATGAACACTGGTTTCAATGTTTAACAGAATCAATTATATTAACATAATCAGTTGTTTCAATGTTCCACTTAATCAAAGGTGATGTCTTTATACTGAGATTCCATTAGTCTAAATTTTATAGTAAAATTATTTCTCTTAGTCTTTAGCTCTATTCACTCATTTCAAACTTGCAGGACCCGAATCTTAGCCTCCTGAAACAGGCAATTTGCCCTGCATAGACCCAGATAGATCTGGAAAAGTTTGCAATCAACCCCTATCTCACGTAACTACCAACAAATTTAAGATTAAAAGTAACCCAAGTACTTTTAAACACTACAAAACTAGATATATGTTTACTGTGAAATAATGGAATGCTTAGTAAACTCTTGTCTGGTGGTAGAAGTTTACCAACTTTTTAGTCTTCTGCTGGGTTTAATAATAAATAATAAAATAATAATAAAACATTCAGTTAATTCAGCTACTTAAATTTTGAAGTTGCTTCTGAAATTACAAAGGTAATTTAGATGGTTATTTTATATCATAAAGAAAGTTGTACATAGAATTTTTATTTCTCAAACAGTTCATGTGGCCTGTTACAAGCAAATTTATAGTGTAATATGTATCAGTAAAATATTAAAAAACCATGGATTTTTGTTATTGCTGTTTTTTTTGTTTGTTTTTGTTTTTGAGATGGAGTCTCACTCTGTCACCCAGGCTGAAGTGCAGTGCGGTGATCTTTGGCTCACTGCAACCTCCACCTCCCGGATTCAAGTGATTCTCCTGCCTCAGTCTCCCAAGTAGCTGGGATTACAGGTGCCCGCCACTAAGCCCAGCTAAATTTGGATTTTTAATAGAGACGGGTTTCACCATGTTGGCCAGGCTGGTCTCGAACTCCTGACCTCATGATTGGCCCGCCTTGGCCTCCAAAGTGCTGGGATTATAGGCGTGAGCCATATAGGTGCCAGGCCAACATCATGGATGTTTATGCTACTTTTAAATAGCCTAAAAATACTAAATACATATACATACAAACTCAGTGACTATAAAGTGAAAAATTAAAGTAGTATTAAGATTGTTACTAAATATACGGTATTGGTAGGAATTAAAAGTGATTACACGTGTTGCTGACAGAGATGTGGGAAAGTACATACCCATGCGTTGCTGGAGGGGGTGGAAATTGTTTCAGCCTTTTGGGGAAGCAATCTGGCAATACCTATTAAGATTTAAAATGCATATACCCTTCAAATCACATCCCCATTACTGGGAATTGATTCCAGGGAAATAAAGCACTAGTATATAGGAATAGTTCATGCACTTTTTAGGGCAGAGAGAAAAAAATGGGGTGAAAGAGTGAATGTCCATTAATGGGTAAAAAATTTGAAAAAGTTGCGGTGAAACCATACCATTCAATAACATGCAGAAATCACATAATTTTAACCTATAATCAATGATTTTAAAAATGTTCACAATATGCTGTAAAGTAACAAAGGTTAAATAGAGAAATATATAATATGAACCTATTTCTCTAAACCAAATACTACCAAAATGTTTAAATGTATATACAGATGACATATATATATATATATATATATATATATATATTTTTTTTTTTTTTTTTTTCGTGAAATGAAGTCTCACTGTGTTGCCCAGGCTGGAGAGCAGTGGCAGGATCCCTCACTGCAACCTCCACCTCTCGGGTTCAAGCAATTCTCCTTTCTCAGCCTCCCAAGTAGTGGGATTATAGGCATGTACTGTCATGCCCAGCTAATTTATGTATCTTTAGTACAGACAGGGTTTCACCATATTGGCCAGGCTGGTGTCAAACTATTGACCTCAAATGATCCACCCACCTCGGCCGATGTATATTTATTCAATTAAACATTAAAACTGTTATTCAGTTGGCAAGAGAAAAGATAATAAGAGAAAATTGCATTTTTTAGAAGTTTGCTCAATAAAAACGGAATAATATAATGTCATCTTTAGATAAAATCTTTGGAAATGTTTTTGTGTATGTTTCTTTAAAAGTATGTGAAATATAGTCATTGAAATAATGATATTTTTCGGAATGTGGAGAAATTTCAGATATTTTCTTTCTCTTTTATTGGCGAATTTTTTAAAAACAATTATTATGTATAAAATACACAATGAAAGGACTATCCTTCATAAGGGGAAAAAACCTAAAACCTAAAAGAAACATTATACTAGCTTAAATTTTTCACAATAAAAATTCTCACTGTAGTGGAAAATTTGAAGCATTTAAACCCAAGAAAACATCCTAATTTTAAAAGAAAGAAAAATGGGCAGCATCATGAGAAAAGGGATGTGGTATACACCAGCAGTTGGCCTCACCATTCATTCTCCCTTTCTTCCATTATAAGGTGATCTCTGAGTTTTATCTGAACAAATGGGCACTGAGAATAAACACTGCGTTTTCCAGTCTCCATTACAGGTAGGAATGCAGAGATGCAGGATGTGCCTAAGTTCTGCCATGCTGGCCGCAAGCAGAGGGGATGTGTGCAGTCTTAACACCTGGAACATGACTGTATCAGGCCATCTGCTACCACACAAACCAGAGCAACTCCCAGGCACTGTGATAAAGCAACAGAAGATAATAGAGCTGCCATGTCATACCCCTAGTTTGTGTATGCCTGGATTATTACAAGGGAGACAAATATACTTTCACCTTTTTAAAGTCACTGTCATTTTATTATTTTGTTAGCAGATTACACACTCCACAAACACAGAGTTTGGTACCTAGAAACGGGGCTACCTTAACAAAATTTAAAATATGAGATTAATTTAGTGAGCAGATGGTCATCAGCAAGGAAACAGATATTGCAGGCTGAAAAGTTGGTGATTCCTATGCCACGGTACATTATTTAACTGTAGGTGATAATACACATGTGGATAGATTCTATGGGTGACACGGATTGAGAAAAAGATTGGAATATCAGTGAGAGCTGGTTTTTCCTTGCCAAGTTTAGCAGTCCTACATTATCTTGAAATAATGATATTTTTCTGAATATCATTAATTCAAGATTAATTCAAGAGAGTTATAAGATTTAGCTGAATATAAGACTGGCCCAAATTTCTCAAGAACATCACTGAGACAATGGGGCCAGTGTAATGGCAAAGATCAGATAAAAATATGGCCTTTTGCCTTCTCACCCCAGCCTGCTGTTTCAGATAACCTAAAGATAGCCGTAAACAAAAAGTTAGCCAACTTGGTTGAGGAAAAGAAAGTACAGATACACAAAATCATAAATGACAAAGGAGAAATAACCACTTAAAGAGATGAAACTTTGAAAATCATGAGTCCAGGCCAGGTGCAGTGGCTCACACCTGTAATCCCAGCATTTTGGGAGGCCAAGGCAGGAGGCTCTCTTGAGGTCAGAAGTTTGAGACCAGCCTGACCAACATGGCAAAAGCTCATCCCTACTAAAAATATAAAAAATAGCCAGGCGCATCACACACCTGTAGTTCCAGCAACTGGAGAGGTTGAGACACAAGAATCAATTGAACCTAGGAGGCAGAGGTTGCAGTGAGCCAAGATCACCACTGCACTCCCGTCTGGGTGACAGAGGGAGACCCTGTCTCAAAAAAAAAAAAAAAAAAAAAGGAAAAGAAAAAAAAAGAAAATTGTGAATCTATGTTGCATAATTCTATGAAAATATATTGAAAATCCCACAAAGAGAGTTTCATTGGAAAGTACATTTTTTAAAATTGACCCCATCTTTCCAGATAAGAATTAGTTTTCTATTGCTGCCATACAAAGTTACCATAAACGTAATGTCTTAAAACACCGCACATTAATTGTTTTTCAGTTCTATAGATTAGAAATTTAATATGCGCCTCACTGAACTAAAATCAACGTGTCTGCAAACTGCTTTCCTTTTGGAGGTTCTGGAGGAGAGTATTCCCTGTTCATTTATGTTGTTGGCAGAATTCATTTCCTTGTGACTGTCCCTGTTTTCTTCTTGAACGTCAGCTGACAGTCATATCAGCCTCTGAAGTCCATTCCTGTTCCTTGGCTGGTGGCCCTTCCTCCACTGCCAAAGCCAACAACAACGGTACAGGTCAAGTCCCTCTCACGTTGCATCCCTCTCACCCAGAAGGGAAAAGCTGCCTGCTTTTAAGTACTCATGTGATTAGATCCTTCAGAATAATCTCCTCATCTCAAGGTCCTTACCCTTAGTCACATCTGCAAAGTCCCCTTTGCCATGTAATTTAACATACAGGTTCTCAGGACTAGGGCATGGATACCTGGGGGGCCTTTATTCTCCTACCACACACCCCAACACAAATTTCTTAAAGCAAAACCAAGCCAAGAAAACTTCTATCAATTTTCACAGGAGAAAAGGAGAACTAACCCTCAAATTTTAATATGTGCAGATGATTTTTAAGGGGGTATTTAGCCAAAGTTTTAAAGACTAGATAATCCAATGCCACTTAAATTTTTCCAAGCATAGAAAAAGAAGACATTTCCAATTTTTTTTTAACTTCTGTCAAAAAATTTATTACAAAGAAAATTCAGCATTGATACATAAACCTAATAAAATGGCAGTAAAAAAAATAGACAATCTCACTTCAAAATATTGAGGAAAGTTTACTGCAGCACTATTCACAATAGCCAAGATATAGAATCAACCTAGGTGTCCAACAACAAATGAATGGATAAAGAAAACATGGTACATATGCCCAGTGGAATACAACACAGGCATAAAAAAGAATGAGATCCTGTCATTTGTGACAACATGGATGGAACTGGAGGACATTATGTTAAGTGAAATAAGCCAGGAACAGAAAGTTAACCACATGCTCTCACTCTTATGTGGAAGCTAAAAGAAGTTGATCTCATAGAAGTAAAAAGTGGAAGAGGAGACTAGAGGCTGGGAGGCTAGGGAGAAAGGAGGGGTGAGGAGAGATTTATTAAAGGTTACAAAATTATAGCTAGATGGGAGGAATAAATTTTGGTGTTCTGTAACACTGTAGAATGACTATAGTTAATAATAGTACATTATATAGTTTCAAATAGCTAGGAGGGGGATATTGAAAGTTCCCAATAGAAATGATAAATGTATGAGATGACAGATGTGCTAATTATCCTGATCTGATCACCCTATATTATATATATTGAAACACCATTATGTACCCCAGGAACATGTACAATTACTATTTGTCAATTTTAAAAATAAAATAAAATTTTAAAAGCAAATAAAATTTTACTAAATAAATAAGATCATAAACCGGCCGGGCACGGTGGCTCAAGCCTGTAATCCCAGCACTTTGGGAGGCCGAGACAGGTGGATCACGAGGTCAGGAGATCGAGACCATCCTGGCTAACACAGTGAAACCCCGTCTCTACTAAAAAATACAAAAAACT
>NW_012118487.1:14075023-14088936 GCF_000951035.1 Colobus angolensis palliatus
AAAAAAAAAAAACATAAACCAAAGATTAGGAAACAGAATCCAACAGTACAATACAAAATTAATATATCATGGTCAAGCAGAGTTTATTACATGAGTGCCAGAGTGGTTTAATAATAGAAAATCCTTTAGTATAAGCACAATTTTAAAAGATCTAAAGAAAAAATTATTTGACTATTGTCATAAACACTGAAAAAACACTTTAATAAAATCCAAAACCCATTTCTGATAAAATACTTTGTAAAACAGAAAAAGGATTTTTCTTTAAATTGATAAAAATATATTTTCTGCAACTCTAAATCTGGCATATTACTTCCTAGGTAAACACTACAGGCATTTCCCATAAAAATTCAGAATGATGCAAGGATGTCTGCTATTCTGCCTTTCCTATTTAACACAGAATTAAACTTACTAGCTAATGCAATGAAACAAGAGAAATTAATTAGAAAGAAAAGAATTGAAAAAGTTAAATTACCTTTATTTGCATATTGTATGAGACTTTACTTAGAATACCCAAATCAATGATATTATTTCTACATGAGTAATAGCCATTCAGAAGATATGACAGAAAAAGAAGTTTAACCTATCAACAAAAAGTAAAATTAAAAACAATCAAACAGTAATGTACAAAACCTATACGAAGAATATTTCAAACACTTCTGAAAGACAAAAGCAGAGCTGAACAAATGGAAAGACTGTGCTTGATGTTGATATCAAATATCCTTCTAGTTCATATGTATGTGATGTGATTCTTCAAAAATATATATAAATGAGATTTTTCCTAAGGCTAGACAAGTTGGCTCTAAAATCCATATAGAAAAATATACAAAATTAACTGATAAGCTCCCTATAAAGAGGAGCCAAGAGGGAAGTGATTTGGTCTTCTCTACATCAAAACGTTGCATATGAATAAACAACTAGACAATTAGAATAGAAAGTTTAAAGGTAAATCCAGCTACATATAAAAATGTAAAATATAATTAATTGAGATAGTGTCTCACATCTGTGAGAACAGGATGGACTTTTTAATAAACAGTATTGTGACAACTGGAGAGTCATTTGGAAGAAGATACAATTGAAGCCCACACCTCACACCAAACACCAGGATAAACCCTGTGTGAATCAGAAACCCAAAATTTGAAAAAATGAATTATGTACGCATATTGAAATACCACTCTGTGTCCCGGAAATGCATACATTATGTGTCAA
This sequence comes from Colobus angolensis palliatus, assembly GCF_000951035.1. Taxonomy (NCBI): domain Eukaryota; kingdom Metazoa; phylum Chordata; class Mammalia; order Primates; family Cercopithecidae; genus Colobus; species Colobus angolensis. Next base: position 14,076,230 of record NW_012118487.1, read on the forward strand.
CTAAAGATAAAAGGGGGAATTTCTTAATATAAAAATTTTAAATATAGGAGAAATTAATTCCTACAAGTTCTAGAATAAAATATCAATGAATCCCTTTATAATCTGGATGTGAGTAAAGCCTTTCCAAATAAAATTCGAAATCCAGGGGAGGAAAAAAAGAATCTGGAGAAAAATAAACTTTTACATGTGAAAAATAATAATAATAGGGTAAAAGATAAATGCCAATTTAGGAGAAAGCACTTGGAACATGGATCTGAGATGAAAAGCTAATCTCCCAAACATACAAGGAACTCTCTGGGCAGGAGGGCAGGTACTTATGCTGCAAATGTTTACTGAGAACCTACTTGGTGTAAAGACCTTCAGCTGAATCTGAGACACGTGATAATGCTACACAAGCATATTTCCATTCAAAGTAAGAAAATCCTACTGAAGACTTCTCCACCTCAGTAGCATCCCCTTTGGCAGATGAGGGCTACTGCTATACTAATTTCCTGCACGTGTTTTTCATTTTGCTATTTGCCTTCTTGAAAATCCTGGAATGCAAAATTAACCCACATAAAGGACTATAAAAATCCTTTGATATTCTAAAATAAGAAAAATAATTCTATTCATCACAATATTTATCTGAAATTTTAGAACACGTAGTTACTTAAGATATTTTTATTAAACTACCAGGTTCTATTTTTAAAAGTAACTTCCAGCACTATCTTTTGTTTGCGGCCATTAAGGCAGTCACTTATGTGTTTATTTAACTCTGATTCTAATTTGAAATCTCTAATATGACAGTAATTGCATTGTCTTCAATCAATATTTGGCTCTCCATTTTACCTCACTCATAACTCTAACTACAACTGTCTAAGAATTCTGAGCTTCCTGTCACCCGTTATTTCCTACTCAAACATACAGAGTTTAAGTTTGTTCAACATTCTGTTTAATAATTTTTGTTTAAACAAGACTATTTATTTGCACTGGAGCAAAATTGTTGTGTTTTTTTCTCCTAATATGTTATTCTTATTGTCATAAAGAGAGAGAACAAGAGTGGTGTGTGTTTCCCATCTGACAAGAGAACTATACCCACTTTTGCATTATTTACACAATAATGATCAAGGCCCAGGGCATTTCCTGGGGATTAATGGCTGACTGGGAGATTGAAGACCATTAACCTTAGGCAGTCATTAATTTTCTCAGAAAACCCGGTTGAAGTCATTATTTCTATTATAAGATCGATAACATACACCCCTCACCACCGCTACCAAAAAAAAAAAAAAACAGAAAAAGAAACCATTGGAAATAACTTTCCTCTGGAATTTTTCTTAAGTGCATTCAACATGTAGGTTATATTTTAAGAGAAATGTCACTAAAATTCTGAACAACTTAATAAGTAACATGACATACCTCATCACTTAGACATCACTGTCATGAACATTTGTGATTCTTTTCTCTCTGCCTTCCTAAACTTGACTTAGAAGTCAAGCTAAAAATAAAGTCTCTCTCTCTCACTCACTGGCTCACTCTCGCTCTCTCTCTTGCTCTCACACTCTGCCCCCACTCTTTCCCCCGCCCTTGTTCCCTCCCTCTTTCCTAAGGGCTTCAGTATGCAAGGTGTAAATCTGCAAAAGCAGCATGTGGTAGGTCACACTATATACAAATTGTTGGAGAGCAGGTTGAGCTATGAATCTACAGTGTTTTTATTAGTGGCATTTTATCTGAAATAAATGTCAGAAAGAGCTACTTTTTCTGAGCAACTTAATTGAAATGGATCTAAAAAACTAGAATTCACATAATAAAATAAGGTGTCATTTGTCTGACACTGCTTTAATGCTCCAAATACTGAGCTTGGCAAGAGGAGAACCTGGACCCAAACAGTATCTCAGAAATGAAAGAGCTCCAAAAGAGCAGCAGCAACATTTGAACTCCTGAAAGAAGGAAGAGAATATACAAAATAAACATTAAAGAGCCTCAGGAAATGTATTTGTTTGTGAAAGCCTGTGGTTAGGACAGTGCCACATCAAACAGGGGAGAGCTCTCTTAATGGATTCTCCAGTTTTCAGACATATTTGTCAATATAATTTTCTTCATCTTTAAAATGGAGATAATGTGAACTACATTCCAGTCCTCAATTCAAGGACAGGATATTACGTGATGCAGTAAGAATGGCTGCTCATCTAGGATGCACCATAAATAGCACATAAGAAGTGATATGAAATGGGAGTCCCTACCTACCTTCTTTTCATTGATCTTATTTACATCTCAGTCACTTCTTACCCTTGAAATAACAAGCAGAGGTATTGTCAATGTGTTTATATCACTTTCTTGTATATCCACTGGGGACTATAGCTTTATACATTGAAAACTTCCCTTCCTTCCTTCTCTCATCTGCTCCTCCCACCCCCACTACCACCACCACCATCAGTACATTCCATGAGCAGGTAGGGAGAAACAGTGAGACACGAAAACAAAAGAAGAACATCTTAGAGAAGGAAAAATAAAAGTAATTGATTGGTGCTGAAGAACACCTGGGGTTAGTGGACATCCATCCTTCCCACAATTAAGGGCAAACCAGAGTAAATGATTATGTTGATGGGAAATACACAAGTAAATTCAAAATAATCCCTATATCCGAGAAGCTCGCCATCTATTAAGGGAAATAAAATATATAAGAGATTCAAAGAAATATTTTCTCTCATTCCATTGGTTGCCTTTTCCTCTGTTGTTTCCTTTGCTGTACAGAAGCTTTTTGGTTTGATGTAGTGCCACTTGTTTTTGGTTTGGTTGCCTGTGTCATATCCATGAAATCATTGCCAGACCAATGTCATGAAGCTTTCCCTTAAATTTTCTTCTAGGATTTTTATAGTTTCAGGTCTTAATTTTAATTCTTTTTTCCATTTTGTGTTGATTAGGATGTATGGTGAGGCCAAGGAGGGCGGATCATGAGGTCAGGAGATTGAGACCATCCTGGCTAACATGGTAAAACCCCATCTCTACTAAAAATACAAAAAATTAGCCAGGCACGGTGGCACGCACCTGTAGTCCCAGCTACTTGGGAGGCTGAGGCAGGAGAATTGCTTGAACCTGGGAGATAGAGGTTGCAGTGAGCTGAGATTATGCCACTGCACTCCAGCCTGGGTGACAGAGTGAAACTCCATCTAAAAGAAAAAAAAAAAAAAAAAAAGATAAGCATCCAATATCATTCTTTTGTATGCGGAAGAGACTATCCTCTTTCCTTTGTGTATCTTTGGTACTGTTGCCAATGATCAGTTGGCTGCATATGCATAGGTGTACTTTTGGTTCTGTATTCTGTTCCTCTGATTGATGTGCCTCTCTTTATGCAGTGCCATAGTGTTTTGATTACTGTAACTTTGTAACATATTTTGAAAGCAGGTTAACAGGATGCCTCCAGCTTTGTTATTTCTCAAGATTAGCTTGGCTATTCGTAGTCTTTTATTATTTATTCCATTTGTTATTATTGTTCCTGAAGTATTATTATTGTTATAATGGTATCAAAATAGAAAACCAAACAAATAAAAGATGACCATGAATGAACCACAAGTGAATGTGTCATGAGCCAAGAATTATGATTAATACGATTTTATGTTACTGAGACTTAAAAAATAATAATAAAGGTTCTTCAAGAGACAAACTTCATAGAGAATGTCATCATCTCCTAAAGGATATAACTTTATAAAGCAGAAAAAAACGGGCCTGGGATACAAATAAACCTGGCCTTGATTTACAACTCTTTTGCTTACAAACTGAGTGACACAGAGTCACCCATTTCACTTATTTGAGCTTTTGTTTTCTCATCTGGCAAATGGGAATAATAGTACTTACTTTGCAGTATATTATGGGACTTAGATGATAAAAGGCTTCTGGCAGATACTAGATGCTTGATAAAAGGTAGCTGTAATGGGTGATTGATTAAAAGTGTACAGAAAGAGAAGAAAAAGATTACTCCAAAGTTTTGACCCTAGTCAGGTGACTATAAAAATAATAATGCTATAAATCGAAATATAAAAATCAGGGAGTATGAACAGAGTTTAGGAGTGGGATTTTTCTATGTTAGCAAATTTTATTTTATGTTTTATATGTAAGTCCCATGCCATCACTAAAGCAAACCTAAAGGAAAGAGACTTTCTCTCTGATATCCTGCTACATTTAGGCCTTGTGATGACTCCACTTCCTCATCATTGCTGCTGCTGCTGTTTATTTTCACTTGTTTTTGTTGTTTATTTCACAATAATATGTTATGGGCAAAATGAAATATAGATAAGGATTCAGTCTAGCTAGGTCCTGAAAACTCAGAGTAAGTGATGTCTCAAATGCTCAACACCATACCCAGTGCTAACCAAAAAGTACAATTGTTTGTAACCTACATGTGTAATTCAGTACACAAGAATTTCTTAAAGATGGTCATTTCTAAAGCTCATATAGAATTCACCAGCATAACAAAGTTAGCAGCCTAAACAGCCAACTAGATTGGGTAATTGTAGAAATCTTCTGGGAAAATGTATTATGCCTTTTGGAATGAAGTTGGATATTAGGCAGATAGATTTTCAGCATCCAGTTATAATGACTGTTGTGTCTGTTAGAAAGAACCTAAAGTTAAGATTCAATTAATAAAGTTTTAAAATGTAGGGCACTGTAGTTTTTTTAGGGGTGCAAAATTTCAAGTTAAAATTTAAATATTAAATCACAGTGATCTGTTTCCTTTCCAATTTAAAGCATACTAATTCTAATTTTGTTATGTGACTTTGTATGACCCATGAAATGTGTTTAAGTTGTGAACTGTCATTTAAGTGTAAGAAAAAAGTGGGACTACTCATCAACTGCATTGTATCCAGCACCAAAATCTTCCTGATGGAGTAAGATAAACACCCATTCAGCTACCCTAATTTTTTTAAGAGTACCAAATGACATGACTTAATTTTACATGTCAAAATATAGGCAAACCACTGGGCATGGTGGCACATATCTGTAGTCCAAGCTACTTGGGACACTGAGGCAGAAGGCTCAGTTAATCCCAGAAGTTCAGACTGTAGTGAGCTAAGCTATGATCATACCAGTTCACTTCAGCCTGAGCAACATAGCAAGGCCCCATTTCTAAAACTAAATGAATAAATAAACAGTCAAACCCTTAAAGGACTTTGATGGTCATCAGTTAGCTAAAGTAAGCGACACTTTTAATAGTGTTATCTGTGGCAATTATAAAGCAACAGAGAACTAAAACAACTACAATAGTGTTATAAGTGGTATAACACTTAAGCACTTAACACAAACATCATTCTAGACCAATTAAATCAGAATCTCAGAGACAAGTTCTTATTTAAAAGCTCTCCACATGATTTTAATAAATGCAGCAATGGTTAGGTCTACAAACTTGCATAAAAAATATATATATACTCAGAAATGTATGCTTCTTGCCAAGACAAAGTAAGAAAGACCATATACACTAGTTATACTCCTGAAACAACTAGATCAAAAAAATATATGAAACAATAATTTTCAAAACATTAAAATTCATGCTACAAAAAATATTGATCTCTGAGAAATGGGAATAATGAACAAAATGAGTCCTATGATTGCCTAGCTAAAAAGAGTTTCCAGGTCATGACACAGGAAAGAAAAACATAGGCAGAGTACAGTAGTCACCCTGTGTAGAGAAGATGTGGTTGGAAGCCTATGGATAACACAGCAAGTAGACTCTATAGAGCAGAGATACAAGAGGAGAGGGCTTCAGAGATATGCAGTGTCCACATTAAGTCTTCAACTAAGAACTAACTAGCTTATGCATGTGCGAAAAATAACTGAGACCAGGAAAAGAATCACCTAAAAGGATAATAGGGAAAGACACTGAGAGTTCACACAGAAGAATAGCTCATATTCTCATCAACAAAGTCTAAAACCTCATCATTTCAAAAGCATTGTATAGTACATAAAAGGGTTTTGCATCAGGATAGTATTAGGAAAAAAATAGCCCTTAGACTCAATTCTGCTTTGATCCCACTTCAAAAAAAGACCCACTAAAATCAAACTGTTTCCAAATAACTTAGGGGCTTCAAACCACAAAATTTGAGAAGATTTGTTGGACTATAAGAATACCCAGAACACAAGGCAAAATTCACAATGTATGGCATTTAATTAAAAATTATTAGGCATACAAAAAAGCAGGAAAATATGAACAATAATGAGAAAAAGTAATTAATCAAAATTGACACAGAAATTACGTAGATTTTAGAATTAGTGAAAATGGATATTTATACAATTATTATAACTATATTTCATATGTTCAAACAACAAGAAGTAAAATTGAACATGTTAAACAGAATTATGAAAAATAAAAACATAACACAAATCTAAACATCTAGAAATAAAAAATTAGAATGTTCAAGAAGAAAAATATACTCTATGAGATTAATGGCAGATTATTCATTGCAGAAGAAAATATTAGTTAATTTGAAGATAATGGAAATTATCCCAAATAAAACACAATGACTAAAAATGATTTAACAGAGTTATCAGTGAGCTAACTGACTAATTCAACTTGTCTAATATGCATGTAATTGGAGTTCTTAAAGAAAAAATGGTCAAGGTAATATTTGAAAAGATAATGACCAAAATATTTTCAATTTAATGAAGTACAAAAGTCCACAGATCAAGAGATGCTCCATGAACTCTAAGCACACACACACACACACAAATAAATAAAAAGAAACCAAGTCACAACATGATCAAAGTGCTTAAAATTATGATGATAGAGAGAAAAAAATCTTAAAAGTAGCCATAACGAAGAAAACATTACATACGAAGGAACATCAGTTGTCCTGAGCGGGGTAGGGAGGTACAAAGATTAGGATGGCATTAGATTTTCATCAGAAATTATGTAATGCAGATGACAGTAAAGAAATATAAAGTACTGAAAAAAATCAGTCAAATGATAATCTTTTACACAGCGAATATATTTTTCAAAACCAAACTGCATTTTGAGGCTTACAAAAATTGAAATAATTCATCACAAACAGAGCTTAAATACAAGGAATGACATAAAAAGTCCTTCAGCCAGAAGAAAAATAACAGATAGAAATAATAATCTGTGCTCAAATTAAAAGCACCAAAAATGGTAACTACATGTTTTTAAAATGATTTTTTATTACCAATTAAGTATCTTTAAAAGATATGTGACTATATGAAGCAAAAATAATAACAATATTTTGGGGGGTTTATAACACATGTGGAAATAAAATGTATGACAACAGTGGTGCAAAGGCTTGGAGGAGAAAATGGAAGTATACTGTGGTAGTATTTTTATAAATATATGAAGCAGTATGTTACTAGAAGGTAGAGTGTAATAAGTTAAAGATATTTTCTATAAACACCAAAGCTATCACTAAAATTACACAGCAAAGCATTATAACTAATAAGCCAACAATGAATATAAAACGGAAGCATAAAGTAGTCAATTATTTAAAAATGGGAAAAGATAAGAAATAGAAAATAGAAAAAAAGAGAAAAAGATAATAGGCAAAGAACAGATAAAAAAAATAGCAAGAGGGTAAATTTAGACTCATCATATCAATAATCACATTAAATGTAAATGGTCTAAACACCACAGTGAAAGGCAGAGATTCTCAGACTGAATTTAAGAAATAAAAGGCAAGACTCAACTCTATATGCTGCTACAGAAGAAGAAAAAAGTGTTGATATAAAACACAAATTGATTAAAAGTAAATGAATGGAAAAAGGTATACCATGCTAACACTATGAAAAGAAAGATGAAATGACTATATTAAAATAGGATAAAGTAGATTTCAGAACATAGGTTATTATTGAGAATGAAAAGGTCATTTCATATGATAAAGAGGCAGAGCATCAAAACACATGAAACAAAAGCTGATCAAATTACAATATAAAAGAGACAAATTCAGAATTATAGTCAGATATTTCAAAAATCCCTGTTCAGTTATTGATAAAACCAGTAAACAGAAAATCAGTAAGAATATGAGTTGAACACCATCAATCAACTTGACCTAATTGATATTTACAAAGTAATCCATCCCACAATACTAAACTATAAAATATATTCTTCCCAAGTGCACATGAAACATTTTCCAAGACATACCATTTTCTGGGTCACAAAACATGCCTCCATAAATTTAAAAGGATTCAAACCATGCAAAGTGTATGTACTATGAGCACAATAAATTAGATTATAAATCAAAAACAGAAAAAAATCTAGAAAATCCTCAAGTATATTGAAACTAAACAATGTTCTTTTAAATAATCCATGAATAAAAGAAAAAAATAGAAAATTTATAATTATGTAGGATTGAACGAAAGAGAAAATACACACTTTAAATTTTGTGAGACACAGCTAAAGAAATATTTGGAGGTAAATCCACAACACTGAACATCCATATTAGAACAGTGGAAAGGTCTCAAATCAATGACCTCAACTTGTACTTTAAGAAACTAGAAACAGGAGCTGGGCACAGTGGCTCACACTTGTAATCCCAGTACTCAGAAGGCTGAGATTGGATGATTGCTTGAGGCCAGGGGTTTGAGACCAGCGTGGGCAATGCAGAGAGATCCTGTCTCTACAAAAAAAAAAAAACTGAGCCAAGCAAGGTGGCATGTGCCTATTGTATCAGCTGCTTGGGAGGCTAAGGCAGGAGGATTGCTTGAGCCCAGGAGTTTAAGGCAGCAGTGAGCCATATCAAACCAGCCTGGGTGACACAGTGAGACTCCATTCAAATAAAAAAGGAATAAGAGCTCAGGCAGACAGGCGTGTAGATGCTTCTGGAAAGAAAGCCATGATGGTTGCCCAGGGAGAGCCCCAGGTCCAGTTCAAATTTGTATTGGTTGGTGACAGTGGTACTGGGAAAACGACCTTCGTGAAACGTCATTTGACTGGTGAATTTGAGAAGTGTATAGCCACCGTAGGTGTTAAGGTTCATCCCCTAGTATTCCACACCAACAGAGGACCTATTAAGTTCAATGTATGGGACACAGCCAGCCAGGATAAATTCAGTGAACTGAGAGATGGCTATTATAACCAAGCCCAGTGTGCCATCATAATGTTTGATGTAACATCAAGAGTTACTTACAAGAATGTGCCTACCTGGCATAGAGATCAGGTATGGTGTGTGAAAACATCTCCATCATGTTGTGTGGATATTAAGAACAGGAAAGTGAAGGCAAAATCCATTGTCTTCCACCAAAGGAAGAATCTTCAGTACTACGACATTTCTGCCAAAAGTAACTACAACTTTGAAAAGCCCTTCCTCTGGCTTGCTAGGAAGCTCATTGGAGACCCTAACTTGGAATTTGTTGCCATGTCTGCTCTCGCCCCACTGGAGGTTGTCATGGACCAACTTTGGCAGCACAGTATGAGCACGACTTAGAGTTTGCTCAGACAACTGCTCTCCCGGACAAGGATAATGACCTGTGAGAATGAAGCTGGAGCCCAGCGTCAGCAGTCTTAGTTTTATAGGCAGTTGTCCTGTGATATCAGCGGTTCAGTGTGTGTGCCACCTCATTGTTATCTAGCTAAGGGGTACATGTGCTTCATCTGGGGGATGCTGAAGGTGAGTGGGCTTCGGAGTGAATGTGGCAGTTTAAAAAATACCTTCATTGTTTGGACCTGCATATTTAGCTGTTTTGGAACGTAGTTGATTCCTAGAGTTTCAAATATAAGACTGCTACAGTGGGCCGGTCGCGGTGGCTCAAGCCTGTAATCCCAGCACTTTGGGAGGTCGAGGCAGACTGATCATGAGGTCAGGAGATTGAGACCATCCTGACCAACATGGTGAAACTTCGTCTCTACAACACCAGCACAGACCACATAGAAGCCAGAGGGTAGTCCCACCACTGCTACTGCCATTGTCCACATCATGCCCACTGCCCAAGGACTCAAAGACCTTCCCACTTGACTGATTAACCATTGCCACTGTCCCCACACCTGAGTAAGCTGCCCAGAGTTCAAAAATCACCCACCTGGACCTGCTAACATCAGTGCCTATGGTACCACCCAGGGCCCAATGATAGGCACACTCAGTCTGCCCTTGTGACCAATGGAGCCTGGGAACTGGCCCATGTGATGTCCCCATCCTCAGCAAAACTTTAAGCATGTCCTCCACTAACAATTGCAACCTAGTCCACTGAGAAAATCAGACATTACAGATGTGTTTATAGCTGAAGAAACTATATGGGGACTATACTAGTGTACACACACAGAATCAAAGCCAAAGTGCCCTACATAAACAGAACCATAGATATGTCTTTAGAAAATCGTCTTTCCCTACAAAATCAAATTCAACAACTTGGAAGAGGTGACTATTACACCAGATGTGCAGATATTGATGTAAGGACACAAGAAATATGGAAAAGCAAGAAAATATAAACACCTCCACAAGAACATAATAATTCTCCAGTAAGAGATTTCAATTAAGAAATTTATGAATTTCCTCCAGAAATTCCTGGAAGAAGAATTTAAAATAATATTGAACCTCAGTGAGATACAAGAGAACTAAGAAAAACAATAAACGAAGTCAGTAAAACAATTCAGGGTATGAATGAGAAGCTTAGCAAATAGATCAATATCATTAAAAAGTATCAAACAGAAATTCTGGAACTGAAGAATTCATTGAATGAAATACAAAATACATTTGAAAGTTTCAACAATAGACTAGATTAAGCAGAAGAAAAAACTTCAGAACTTGAAAACTGGTTTTCTGAAATAACCCAGACAGACAAAAAAAATAAAGAAAAAAGAATTCTAAAGAATAAACAAAGCCTACATCACATATGGAGCACCATAAAGTGACCAAATATTCAAATTCTCAGTGTCTCAAAAAGGAAACAGAAAATGAAGGAAATAGAAACCTATATAAAAAATAGTAGCTGAAAACTTCCTAAGTCTAACAAGAGATACAGACATCCAAATGCAAGAAGCTCAAATATTTCCAAACAGATACAATTTCAAAATGCCTTCATATTCACAGCACATTATCATCAAACTGTCAAAAGTCAAAGACAAAAAATGAAATTCTAAAAACAGCAAGAGAAAAATGACTAGTCACTTATAAGGGAAGCCCCATCAGATGAACAGTAGATTTCTTAACAGAAACATTACAGGTCAGGAGATGATGCAACAATATATTCAAAGAGCTTAAGGAAAAAGACTGCCAGCCAAGGATACACTACCCAGAAATGTTATCCTTCATAAATAAAGGAGAAATAAAGCCTTTCCCAGAAAAGCAAAAGCAGAGGGAATTCATTGCCACTCGACCAGCCATACAAGAAAAGCTTAAGGGAATCATATACATGGTAGTGAAAGGATGATATCTACCATCCTGAAAATACTCAAAATTATGTAACCCACTGGTAAAGCAAGCTCACAAATGAGGAATAGAAGACTCAAGTTTCACTCCTACAAAAAACCACAATGATAAACAATAAAAGAGGAAGAAAGGATATACAAAATAACTAGAAATCAATTAATAACATTGCAAGAATCAGCACTCACATATTAAAAATAAGCTTGAATGTAAACCTTAAACTTTCCACTTAAAAGATATACACTGGTTCAATGGATCTTAAAAAGCAAGACTCAACTATATGCTATGTATAAAAAACTTATCTCACCTGTAAAGACACATATGTACTGAAAATAAAGGGATAGAAAAAGATATTTCATGCAAGTAGAAACCAAAAATTAGCAAGAGAAGCTATATTTATATCAGATAAAACATACTTTAAGTCAAAAATAGTAAAAAGAGACAAGAGAGGTCATTATATAATGATACAGGGATCAGTTCAGCAAAAGGATATAACAATTCTAAACATGCACCCAACACCAGAGCATCCAGATATATAAAGCAAATATGAAATATAAGGGAGAAATAGACTCCAATACAATAATCATTAGTGACATAAACACCCCACTCTCAACATTAGATAAATTATCTAGACAGAAAATAAACAAAGAAACATTCTACTTAAACTGCACCTTGGACCAAATGGACCTAACAGACATTTCATCCAAAAGCTACAGAATATACATTCTTTTCATCAGTACATGGAATATTCTCCAGAACAGACCATATGCTAGGACACAAAACAAGTCTCAAAAAAATCTTAAAAATTGAAATTATATCAAGTGTCTTCTCAGAGCAAAATAGAATAAATCTAGAAATCAATAACAACAGAACTTTGGAAACTGTTTAAATACATAAAAATTAAACAATATGCTCCTGAATGACCACTGGGTCAAGGAAGAAATTAAGGGGAAAAATAAAAAAAATTATTGAAACAAGTGAAAATCTAAATACAACATACTAAAACCTGTGGGATACAACAAAAGCAGGGCTAAGAGAGATTTATAGCAATAAATGCCTACTGCGAAAAAGAAGAAAGATTTCAAATAAATAATCTACCAATGCACCTCAAGAAACTAAAAAAGCAAGAATAAACCAATCCCAAAATTAATAGAAAAGAAATAATAAAGATCAGAGCAGAACTAAACAAAATTGAGGCTTAAACATTACAAAGGATCAATGAAACAAAAAGTTAGTTTTCTGAAAAGATGAGCAAAATTGATAAACTACTAGGTAGATTAACCAAGGAAAAAAAAAAGACCCAAATAAAATCAGAAATGAAAAATGAGACATTACAATGGATACCACAGCAATACAAAAGATCATCAGAGATTA
>NW_012118487.1:14093736-14101643 GCF_000951035.1 Colobus angolensis palliatus
GAGTTGATGGTTGGAGCACACCAACATGGCACAAGTATACATATGTAACAAACCTGCACGTTATGCACATGTACCCTAGAACTTAAAGTATAAAAAAAAAAAAAAAAAAAAGAACAACTATACACTACCAGACTGGAAAACTTAGAGAAAATAGGTAAATTCTTAGACACATACATCCTACCAAGATTGAATCAGGAAGAAATAAAAAAAAAACCCCAACAGACCAAACAAGTAATGAGATTTAATTAATAATAAAAAGTCTCCCAACAAATAAAAGTCCGGGACTGGATGCCGTCACACTGCCAAATTCCACCAAACATACACAGAATTAACACCAATTCTCCTTAAACTATTCCAGAAAATTAGAGAAGGGAATTCTTCCTAACTCATTCTATGAGGCCAGCATTACCCTGAGAGCAAAACAAGGACACAGGGAAAAAAAGAAAAACTACAGGCCGATATCCCTGGTAACGATAAACACAAAAATCCTCAACAAAATGCTAGTAAACCAAATCCAACAGCATATGAAAAAGATAATATACCATGATCAAGTGGGATGGTTCAACCTCTGCAAATCAATAAATGTGATTTATCACATTAACAGAAAAACTGTATGATCATCTCAATAGATAAAGAAAAAGCATTTGATAAAATTCAACATCCCTTCATGATAAAATCTCAACAAACCTGGCCTAGAAGGAACATACCTCAACATAATAAAGGCCATATATGATAAACCCACAGCTAACATCATATCAATGGAGAAAAGTTAGCATCCCTTCCTCTAAGAACTGGAACAAGACAAAGATTTCCACTTCCATCACTCCTATTCAACATAGCAGTAGAAGTCCTAGCCAGAGAGATCAGGCGAGAGGAAGAAATAAAAGGCATCTAAATTGCAAAAAAGCAAGGCAAGGTGTTCCTTTTTGGAGATGATGTAATCTTATATCTCAATTTAAAGACTCCACCAAAAAAGGAAACTCTTAGATCTGATCAATGAATTCAGGAAAGTTGCAGAATACAAAATCAACGTACAAAAATCAGTAGTGTTTCTATAGCTCAATGATGAACCAGTCAAGAAAAAAAAAAAAGGTAATCTCATTAATGGCAACTGCAAATTAATTAATTAGTTAATTAAAATACCTAGGAATAAATTTAACCAAGGAGGTAAAGCACCTCTACAAGGAAAACTACAAAACTCTGATGAAATAAATTGAAGATGACACAAGCAAATGGATAAACATTTCATGCTCATGGATTGGAAGAATTAACATCATTCAAATGATGGTATCACCCAAAGCAATCTACAGAATGCAGTGCAATCGCTATCAAAATACCAATGTCATTTTTCACTGAAATAGAAAAAAAAATCTTAAAATTCACATGGAACCAAAAAAAGAGCATGAATAGCCAAAGCAATGCTAAGCAAAAGAACAAAGCTGGAGGCATCACACAACCTGACTTTAAAATACATTATAGAGGTTGTGGGCAAGATGGCTGAATAGGAACAGCTCTGGTCTGCTGCTCCCAGCAAGATCAATGCAGAAGGTGGATGATTTCTGCATTTCCAGCTGAGGTAACCAGCTCATCTCATTGGCACTGGTTAGACACTGGGTGCAGCCCACGGAGGGCGAGTGGAAGCAGGGTGGAGCACCCTGTCTCCTGGGAAGTGCAAGGTGTCAGGGAACTCCCTCCCCTAGCCAAAAGAAGCCCTGTGCGACTCTGCCATGAGGAACAGTGCATTCCGTCCCAGATATTATCCTTTTCCCATGGTCTTCACAACCCGCAGACCAGCAGATTCCCTTAGGTGCCTACGCCACCAGGGCCCTAGGTTTCAAGCACAAAACTGAGCAGCTGTTTGGGCAGACACCGAGTTAGCTTCGGATTTTTTTTTTCAAACCTCAGTGGTGCCTGGAATGCCAGTTAGACAGAACCGTTCACTCCCCTGGAAAGGGGGCTGAAGCCAGGGAGTCAAGTGGTCTAGCTCAGTGGATCCTGCCCCAATGGAGCTAAGCAAGCTAAGATTCATTGGCTTGAAATTCTCGCTGCCAGCACAGCAGTCTGAAGTCAACCTGGGATGCTCAAGCTTGGTAGTGGAGGGACATTCGCCCTTACTGAGGCTGGCGTAGGCCATTTTCCCATCACCATGTAAACAAAACCACCAGGAAGTTGGGACAGAACGGAGCCCACCATGGCACCTCAACACCACTGTAAGCAGACTGCCTCTCTAGATTCCTCCTCTATCAGCAGGGCATCTCTGAAAGACAGGCAGAAGCCCCATTCAGGAGCTTATACGTAAAACTCCCGTCTCCCCGAGACAGAGCACCTGAGCGGGGAAGAGGCAGCTGTGGGCACATATTAAGCAGGCTTAAACGTTCCTGCCTGCTGGCTCTGAAGAGAGCAGTGGACCTCCCAGCACAGTGCTTGAGCTCTGCCAAGGGACAGACTGCCTCCTCAGGTGGATCCCTGACCTCCGTGCCTCCTGACAGGGAGACACCTCCCAGCAGGGGTCAACAGACACCTCACATAGGAGAGCTCCGGCTGGCATCTGGTGGGTACTCCTCTGGGACAAAGCTTCTAGAGGAAGGAACAAGCAGCAATCTTTGCTGTTCTGCAGCCTCTGCTGGTGATACCCAGGCAAACAGGGTCTGGAGTGGACCTCTAGCAAACTCCAGCAGACCTGCAGCAGAGGGGCCTGACTGCTAGAAAGAAAAGTTAACAAACAGAAAGAAATAGCATAAACATCAACAAAAAGGACATCCACACAGAAATTCCATCCGAAGGTCACCAACACCAAAGAATAGAAGTAGATAAATCCAAGAAGATGAGGAAAAACCAGTGCAAAAAGGCTGAAAATTCCAAAAATCCGAAAGCCTCCTCTCCAAAGGATAACAACTCCACGCCAGCAAGGGAACAAAACTGGAAAGAGAATGAATAGGATGAATTCACAGAAGTAGGCTTCAGAAGGTGGTTAATAACAAACTCCTCTGAGCTAAAAAAGCATGTTGTCACCCAATGCAAGGAAGCTAAGAACCATGAGAAAATATTAGAAGAATTGCTAACTAGAATAACCTGTTTAGAGAAGAACATAAATGACCTGATGGAGCTGAAAAACACAGCACGAGAATTTCACGAAGCATACACAAGTATCAACAGCTGAACTGATCAAGTGGAAGAAAGGATATCAGAGATTGAAGATCAACTTAATAAAACAAAGTGCAAACACAAAATTAGAGAAAAAGAAAAGGAACAAACCAAACCTCCAAGAAATATGGGACTATGTGAAAAGACCAAATCTACATTTGATTCATGTACTTGAAACTGACAAGGAGAATGGAACCAAGATGGAAAACACTCTTCAGGATATTATCCAGGAGAACTTCTCCAACCTAGCAAAACAGGCCAACATTCAAATTCAGAAAATACAGAGAACACCACGAAGATACTCCTCAAGAAGAGCAACCCCAAGAAACATAATCGTCAGATTCACCAATGTTGAAATTAAGGAAAAAATGTTAAGGAAAGCCAGAGAGAAAGGTCAGGTTACCCACAAAGGGAAGTGCATCAGACTAACAGTGGATCTCTCAGCAGAAACCCTACAAGCCCAAAGAGAGTGAAGGCCAATATTCAACATTCTTAAAGAAAAGAGTTTTCAACCCAGAATTTCCTCTCTAGCCAAACTAAGCAAGTCCTTAGACACCTACAAAGAGACTCAGACTTCCACACAGTAATAATGAGAGATTTTAACACCCCACTGTCAATACTAGACAGATCAATGAGACAGAAGGTTAACAAGGATATCTAGGACTTGAACTCAGCTCTGCACCAAGCAGACCTAATAGACATCTACAGAACTCTCCACTCCAAATCAACAGAATATACATTCTTCTCAGCACCACATCACACTTACTCTAAAACTGACCACATAATTGAAAGTAAGGTACTCCTCACCAAATGTAAAAGAACAGAAATCACAACAAACTGGAAAAACATTCCATACTCATGGATAGGAAGAATCAATGAAAATGGCCATACTGCCCAAGGTAATTTTTAGATTCAATGCCATCCCCATCAAGTTACCAATGACTTTCTTCATAGAACTGGAAAAAACAACTTTAAAGTTCATATGGAAGAAAAAAAGAGCCCGCATTGCCAAGACAATCCTAAGCAAAAAGAACAAAGCTGGAGGCATCACACTACCTGACTTCAAACTATACTACAAGCCTACAGTAACCAAAACAGCATTGTACTGGTACCAAAACATATATATAGACCAATGGAACAGAACAGAGACCTCAGAAATAACACCGCACATCTACAACCATTTGATCTCTGATAAACCTGACAAAAACAAGCAATGGGGAAAGGATTCCCTGTTTAATAAATGGTGCTGGGAAAACTGGCTAGCCATAAGTAGAAAGCTGAAACTGGATCCCTTCCTTATACCTTATACAAAAAATTATTTCAACATGTATTAAAGACATAAATGTTAGTACTAAAACCATAAAATCCCTAGAAGAAAGCCTAGGCAATACCATTCAGGACACAGGCATAGGAAAGGACTTCATGACTGAAACACCAAAAGCAATGGCAACAAAAGCCAAAACAGACAAATGGGATATAATTAAACTGAAGAGCTTCTGCACAGCAAAAGAAACTATCATCAGAGTGAAGAGGCAGCCTATAGAACTGGGGAAAATTTTTGCAATCTATCCATCTGACAAAGGGTTAATATCCAGAATCTACAAAGAACTTAAACAAATTTACAAGGAAAAAACAAACAACCCCATCAAAAAGTGGGCAAAGGATATGAACAAACAATTCTCAAAATAAGACATTTATGCAGCCAACAGACACATGAAAAAATCCTCAGCATCACTGGTCATGGGAGAAATGCAAATCAAAACCACAATGAGATACCATCTCATGCCAGTTAGAATGGCAATCATTAAAAAGTCAGGAAACAACAGATGCTGGAGAGGATGTGGAGAAATGGAAACACTTTTACACTGTTGGTGGGAGTGTAAATTAGTTCAACCATTGTGGAAGACGGTGTGTCAATTCCTCAAGGACCTAGAACCAGAAATTCCATTTGACCCAGAAATCCCACTACTGGGTATACACACAAAGGATTATAAATTATGCTATTACAAAGACATGCTCAAGTATATTTATTGTGGCACTATTCACAATAGTGAAGATGTGGAACCAGCCCAAATGTCCATCAATGATAGACTGGATTAAGAAAATGTGGCACATATGCACCATAGAATACTATTCAGCCATAAAAAATGATGAGTTCATGTCCTTTGCAGGGACATGGATAAAACTGAAACCATCATTCTCAGCAAACAATCAGAAGGACAGAAAACCAAATACCACATGTTCTCACTCATAGGTGAGAATTGAACAATGAGAACACTTGGACACACGGCATAGAACATCATATATTGGGGCCAGTCAGGGAGCAAGGGGCTGGGAGAGAAATAGCATTAGGAGAAATACCTAATATAAATGATGAGTTGATCTGTGCAGCAAACCAACATGACACATGTATACCTATGTATCAAACCTACACATTGTGCACATGTACCCTAGAACTTAAAGTATGATAAAACAAATGACAAAGGGGATATCACCACTGATTCCACACAAATACTAACTACCATCAGAGAATACTATAAACACCTCTACCCAAATAAACTAGAAAATCAAGAAGAAATGGATACATTCCTGGACACATACACCTTCTCAAGACTAAAGCAGGAAGAAGTCAAATCCCTGAATAGACCAATAGCAAGTTCTGAAATTAAGGCAGTAATTAATAGCCTACCAACCAAAAGCAGCCCAGGACCAGATGGATTCACAGCTGAATTCTACTAGAGATACAAAGAGGAACTGGTAACATTCCTTATGAAACTATTCAAAACAATAGAAAAAGACGGACTGCTCCCTAACTTATTTTATGAGGCCAGCATTATCCTGATACCAAAACCTGGCAGACACAAAATGAAAAAAGAACATTTCAGGCCAATGTTGCTGATGAATATCAATGCAAAAACTCTCAATAAAATACTGGCAAACCGAATCCAGCAGCATATCAAAAAGCTTATCCACCAGGATCAAGTTGGCTTCATCCCTGGGATGCAAGGCTGGTTCAACATATGCAAATCAATAAATGTAATCCATCACATAAACAGAACCAATGACAAAAACCACATGATTATCTCAATAGATGCAGAAAAATCCTTCAATAAAATGCAACACCCCTTCACGCTAAAATCTCTCAATAGACTAGGTATTGATGGAATGTATCTCAAAATAATATGAGCTATTTATGACAAACCCACAGCCAATATCATACTGAATGGGCAAAAGCTGAAAGCATTCCCTTTGAAAACCAGCACAAGACAAAGATGCCCTCTCTCACCACTCCTATTCAACATAGCAATGGAAGTTCTGGCCAGGGCAATCAGTCAAGAGAAAGAAATAAAAGGTATTCAAATAGGAAGAGAGGAAGTCAAATTGTCATTGTTTGCAGATGACATGATTGTATATTTAGAAAACTCCACCGTATCAACCCCAAATCTCCTTAAGCTGATAAGCAACTTCAGCAAAGTCTCAGGATACAAAATCAATGCACAAAATCACAAGCATTCCTATACACCAATAATAGAGAGCCGAATCATGAGTGAACTCCCACTCACAATTGCTACAAAGAGAATAAAATACCTAAGAATACAACTGACAAGGGATGTGAAGAACCTCTTCAAGGAGAACTACAAACCACTGCTCAAGGAAATAAGAGCAGACACAAACAAATGGAAAAACATTCCATGCTCATGGATAGGAATAATCAACATCGTGAAAATGGCCATACTGCCCAAAGTAATTTATAGATTTAATGCTATCTCCATCAAGCTACCACTGACTTTCTTCACAGAATTTAAAAAAAAAAAAAAACTACTTCAAATTTCATATGGAACCAAAAAAGAGCCTGTATAGCCAAGACAATCCTAAGCAAAAAGAATAAAGCTGGAGGCATCACACTAACTAACTTCAAACTATACTACAAGGCTACAGTAACCAAAACAGCATGGTATTGGTACCAAAACATACATATAGACCAATGGAACAGAATAGAGGCCTCAGACATAATGCCACACATCCACAACCATCTGATCTTTGACAAACCTGACACACACAAGCAGTCGGGAAAGGATTCCCTATTTAATAAATAGTGCTGGGAAAACTGGCTAGCCAAATGCAGAAAACTGTCTAGCCAAATGCAGAAAACTGAAACTGGACACTTTCCTTACACTTTATACAAAAATTAACTCAAGATGGATTAAAGACTTAAACATAAGACCTAAAATCATGAAGAAAACCTAGGCAATACCATTCAGGACATAGGCATGGGCAAAGACTTCATGACTAAAACACCAAAAGCAATGGCAACAAAAGCCAAAATTGACAAATGGGAGCTAATTAAACTAAAGAGCTTCTGCACAGCAAAAGAAACTATCATCAGAATGAACAAACAACATACAGAATGGGAGAAAATTTTTGCAATCTATCCATCTGACAAAGGGCTAATATCCAGAATCTACAAAGGACTTAAACAAATTTACAGGAAAAAAGCAACCCCATCAAAAAATGGGTGAGGATATGAACAAACACTTCTCAAAAGAAGACATTTATGCAGCCAACAAACATATGGAAAAAAGGCTCATCATCACTGGTCATTAGAGAAATGCAAATCAAAACCACAATGAGATACCATCTTATGCCAGTTAGAATGGCTATCATTCAAAAGTTAGGAAACAATAGATGCTGGAGAGGATGTGGAGAAATAGGAACACTTTTACACTGTTGATGGGAGTGTAAATTAGTTCAACCATTGTGGA
>NW_012118487.1:14101873-14114919 GCF_000951035.1 Colobus angolensis palliatus
TTGCAGGGACATGGATGAAGCTGGAAACCATCATTCTCAGCAAACTAACACAGAAACAGAAAACCAAACACTGCGTGTTCTCACTCATAAGTGGGTGTTGAACAATGAGAACACATGGATACAAGGTGGGGAACATCACACACCAGGGCCTGTCAGGGGGTCGGGGGCAAGAGGAAGGATAGCATTAGGAGAAATACCTAATGTAGATGGCTGTTGGTGCAGCAAACCACCATACTGTTATAAACAAAGTGAAAAGGCAAAAGACAAATTGAGCTAAAATATTTTCAATTCATATCACAAGCAAATGCACCCAACTGAGAGTTGGGAGAAGCAGGACAGGATGACTAGGGATTTAGGGGACTCAGACTTTTTCCATATGAGAAATGGTTAAAGGACTTAGAGATGTTTGGCTTGAATAAAACAAAATAAAACCAGGAATAAAGTTTTTTTGTCTTTCTCAAAGCCATCACAGAGAAAAAAAAAAATAGCATTTCTTTCTTCAAGGAACCAGTATTAATAGGTAGATGTTACAGGGAAAGGTCTAATATTTAAAATTAGTTCCATTTTTTAAAAAATCTTTTACCCCTCAGAGACCCAAGGTGGCACGTGCTGCCACTGAAAGTGGAGAGGTCCAAAGCCCGCAGACAGTGACCTACTAACTTGGGTACTTAAGGGTGTATAGAACAAATGATACCTTGCAAGAAAGTATCCAATAGCTCACAAGTGACTCCGAAGGGAAGTCCCTTCCCTTCCTAACTCCCAGGGACCAGGAATCCTATGACAGCCAATCCCCAGGAATAGCCTTCTGTAAAAGCTGAGATAACATTTACTGGGGAGCAACGTCCCCATGAGTTTGCATTTCAGATGGAAAGGAGCAGGTAGATAATTCAGCAACAGAAATACACATGAAAATTCAGGGTGGTATTTGAATAAAAATGGTCCAGTTCCTTTGGCTGAAGGTACTGGGTGACAGAAGAGAAATATTTCTTAAAGAAAAATGGAAAGGTCGAACAGCAGAAACACTGTGAGGTGGTTTTTCAGATGAATTTCTAAGACTGTGCCCAGTCATAGGATTCTATTACCTCATGATAATCTTCTATAAATTTACAATAAAACTATTTAATTTTGGTTGTGCTTTCTGGTTTCAAAAACACTTTTGCATACATCATTCCACATGAATTTCCTGATAGCCTTGTGAGAAAATCCAGGCAAGGGTTACCATCCCTATTTTACAGACAAAGCTCAGAAAGAATCCCATAGCTAACATGGAATGGTGACCCAACCCAGGTCTCCTGATTCCAAGTCAAAGGTACTTGAAGTTTTTCAATGATTCTCAACATTCTCTTGCTACATGTCAATCCATGGCAAAATTGTTATTCAAACGAGAGAAAGAGACTACGAAATTACCTCTGCAAAAGTTAAATTGACTCCATTTAAAGCGCTGTTTTTCGTTCATTCATTACAACTGTCTTAATATTTGTATTAAAAGGTACTGCCATTTATTAAGTGACAAAAGTAGTTTCTTTCACGTCTATAATTGGCAGAATTGAAAGTTGACCATCAACTAGGTTCTCCTCCCCACAAATTCCTGGAGATTGTTCTGCTTATGTGATCAAAATTCTGGAAACCACCTGAAGGGAAGGAAGATAGAGATAAGGTCGAGTTCATGAGACTGGCCACAAAATTTGGAGCAGTCTTTGTATTCAGTAAATCTAACAGTAGATGGCTGTTCTAGCCCTGGAGAAGCACAAACCACTCCAGAAGCTATCAGGCAAAAGCCTAAACATGACCTCACATACACATCCCTGCCCCTCCCAGTGGTGTTGGAGGGACAATTCCCCAACGCCAGAAAGTATCTGAAATCTGCAGCCACTGAAACTTCCTCAGTGAATGCCCAAAGTGTCCTGAACGTGATTTGGGAACTATCTAGAAGTCAAAAACAACATAATTGTGTGAGAACAAGCCACACAGCAGACATTAACATTAAAAGTTAATTGTTATTTACACACAAGACAGTGTTTCTGACTGGAATTCATGCACCCTGAGTACATTTAAACATTTTTAAAGTAATGACACCAAAGTGAGCCATCATGCGCTGTCATAACCATGTGTGGTTTTTATAAAGCAGAGCTCACTTATAATTCAGCTTTTACCCAGCTTTCATTTTCTTGAGGTATAATCTGGCAATGTGTGAAACCACTTGATTCGTCTATTTTCTTTCTAATATCAAGCCACAAATCTCCGGAGATGCACTACATTTATTTTCCCCACTGTACCAACAAAACAAACGAACCAGAGCACAACCTATTTTAACAGTGTGGATTACAGAATGGTTAAGTCAATCACCACAATGAGAGGTGATCGCGAAGACGGCTGAAATAAGGAGATCAGCTTGCTCTCCACATATGGGCACTGTGAGACTTAAACTGCAGGCATAGTTAAACCCTGCAGCGCTGAGTGGACTGAAACCAGAGCCCTACCTCCGCACTCCATTCACAAAACTGAACTGATGGTAATTAATTCATGATTAGCTCAGTTCAGCTTACTATACGAACATAAGCTTTTGCTGAGTGATGTAATATTTCAAAAGTGAGACTGTGCTATGGAATTTATTGGACTTCCTGAAATCACCAATGTAATTGTTTTTGCTGTTCACATATTAGGCACAGTCTCAGGAGGAAAAGCTGATTCTTCTCATATAATACTCTTTCCCCAAAGTTTGAAAGTCTGTCATCTTTCTCAATATACTCACTTCGTTAAACAGTTTACGGCTTGCAAGAGGGTCACAAAGTCTGAGTAACAAAATGACTGTCCTGACAGATTTAGACAATAAAACACCAGATTGTTATATAAATGTTTTTCTCAGAGGCTGTTTCTGAAACACATACTAAATGCAAATATTGAAACACCTGCATGCCAAGCACAACTCTTTTAACAGATGTTAATCCCTATGCATTTAACCAATGGATTTAGATCACATAAATATAACTTACCCCCTTTAGACTATCTTGGAAAATTACCGATTACCTTATTTCAGTTTAACAAAGAAACCGTCACTCCCTACATTATAATTTATTTTATATTAAAAACGGGAAGACCTAAAAAGCATCCAAAAAATATGAAAAGCCAACCTGAAACTCAGGCAAAGCCTTATAATAGATCAGAAGGGATTATGTAAATTGTCTGCTTTCAGCATGAAAAATTTACAAAGATTGGTAAGTTTACGAAGTTGTTTCTTTTTTTTTTTTTTTTTTTTTTCCTCCTTGGTCCTGAAGGCTAAAAGGTTTGATTTAATCCATCACTAACAAGGACAGCTCTCTGGAAAGCAGTCATCTTTTTTTCCTCCATTTCTGAAGCCTGGTTTGTACCCTTGCTTGTAGTTAAAAACCTACATTAACACCTATTTCCTACTTGGGATGCCTCTAAGAGATCTTTTTAATTCTTCTTCAGTTTTCCAGCCATAAATCGTCTTATGAGTCAACTGCCTAATAATAATAGATGTTGTCATTTTGGTGCCAGACCCTGCACTGGGTATGTGACATACATTATCCCATTTAATTCTCAAATATCTCAAGAAGTGGATTTCATTTTCCACATTTACTATAACTCAGCAAGCCCACACAATTTAACCTGACACACATACTGGATAAGTGGTATAGTCCAGATTTTAACACAGTTCCAAAGCCTATGCTTTCCTCTTGGCCATAATGCCACTCATACCTCTATCTATAAAATAATGTTTTATAGAGAAGTCTTCCATTTCCATTTTTAAACATTTTTTATTCTTTCTTTCCTTTTTAAGAGAAACAAAAGGAAAAAAAATACATTTGTGAGGATTGCCAAGACAGTTCAAAGCCACATGCTGGTCTCATTCTCCCATGTCAGAGCCAGACTTACCTGGCTCACACAGTGCAGATAGTTCATTTGCTGTACATGTGGATTTGCTGCTGGATAAATTCATATCTACACGGATGATACTGTCCCAGAATTTCGTCCTCCACCTCGTTGCGACTTTTCTTCCACATATTTGCATGATCCCGTTTGTCCAAGAAGCTTCTGGATAAAAAAAGAGCCAGCCTTTTTTTATCCAGCCTCATGAGAGTCCCTTCCATCCCCTATATTTAATCAGAAATAAATCAACACAAGTCACCAACACACTGAGATTAAACTCCAGTAAAGTCAAGCCAGGAGTTAGCTGTGGAATCCTGTCATGCTATAACTATGAAGTCATAGACCTTCAGATTCTTAGTTTGGGAATTCCATTTTTTGGTCGCTATAGCATGACAAATAGGAAACTATGGCCAGTTTTCATTTTGTTATCATGGATAATCTTTCCAACTGTTGCCTTTTCTCGTACCCTCATATATATTCTTGATATAGCATCTACAGTATTGAGTATTACAGTGGATACAAAATACAAATTTTTCATTTTGTTGCTATAGACAACTTTTCTAATTGTTGCCTTTTCTCACATCCTCATATATATTCTCTACATACCATCTACAGTATTGAGTATTATAGTGGATGCAAAAGAGCTTTAAAAGTGGTTTCTGCCCTCAAAGATCTTAGACCTTCCTTGAAAACATAATACTCACATGAAACCATAAGACACAGGGAGGTGTAAATTAGACGATTAATATAAAATATTGGTACAGGCTATAATACAATGAAAAGTCAACGAGAAAGAAGATTTCTCTAAAACATAAGCACCAAAAAGGCTGAAAGGAGGTGGTTCTTAAAGTGTTAATTTTCCGGAAAGAATAGCATTTCAGTAGATAAAAGGTAGTAAGGGTATTGTTAGGAGACAGTTCTCCATAGGTCTGTTACATCTTTGCATTACCTTTTTTTCTTTTTCCTTTCTTTCTTATTTCTGATGAGCAATCAAATGGGGCATTTCTGAATTTCTTGCAAGC
Source organism: Colobus angolensis palliatus (assembly GCF_000951035.1). NCBI lineage: Eukaryota > Metazoa > Chordata > Mammalia > Primates > Cercopithecidae > Colobus > Colobus angolensis. Next base: position 14,106,787 of record NW_012118487.1, read on the forward strand.
AGAGACGTGAACTGTCATTGTTCCAAATTATCTTTTCAGGGATGTTTGTATAGCTAACCACCTTGGAAGGCAGAGAGAATATCTCTCTCTGGGGCAGTGGAGCAGACATGCTAACTGCCCATTATAAAACACTTAGTTTCTGTAAGCTCAGAGTTCCTCTCCTGCAATGCAACCCACTGGGTGCACAGGTGTCACCTGGTCCACTTTATGTCACCCTGTTGGGTGGTCACACCGTTGGAACTGGAGCTTGGGGTACTGACATAAATGCTAATACATCAGCTACTGCTATTGCTTTGGGTCATGAAACCATGGCAGGCTAACTTGTTAGCTAGCAAGTAGGGTAATATATCAGACCCTTCACAGTTCCTAACAGGTATATTTAAGACAAAGGTCACAGACTAAATAAAAGCTTAGAAACAGGAATATACTGGGACAAATGCAAAGAAGGATGCTATATCTCCAGGTAGTTTTAAATAATATCACTAGATTTGGTCCTTATAATTGAACTAAGAATATGACCAGTCAGATTTGCCAAGTGAATTAACTGTACTCGATATTTAAATGACCTACATTGTAAAAAGAATTTTTTTTTTTCTTTCCAGTGCCTTTTAAGGTAGAGAAATAGCTGGGCGCGGTGGCTCAAGCCTATAATCCCAGCACATTGGGAGGCCGAGACTGGCGGATCACGAGGTCAGGAGATCAAGACCATCCTGGCTAACAAGGTGAAACCCCGTCTCTACTAAAAAAATACAAAAAACTAGCCGGGCGAGGTGGCGGGCGCCTGTAGTCCCAGCTACTCAGGAGGCTGAGGCAGGAGAATGGCGTAAACCCGGGAGGCGGAGCTTGCAGTGAGCTGAGATCCGGCCACTGCACTTCAGCCTGGGCGACAGAGAGAGACTCCGTCTCAAAAAAAAAAAAAAGGTAGAGAAATAATACATTTAGTTATGTTACTTGTGGTAGGACAGAATGAATCCATTCACTTCCCTAAAAATTACTGACACGTCAAGGTGGGACTTACAAAAGCCCTAAACCATTGTCCTAGCTGGTTCAGGCTGCTACAAAAAGTGACATAAACTGGGTGGTTTATAAACAATGGAGGCCAGGTGCAGTGGCCCATGCCTGTAATCCCAGCACTTTGGGAGGCCGAGGTAGGTGGATGACTTGAGACCAGGAGTTCCAGACCAGCCTGGCCAACATGGTGAAACTCCATCTCTACAAAAATACAAAAATTAGCCGGGCATGGTGGCACATGCCTGTAATCCGAGCCACTCAGGAGGCTGAGGCATGAGACTCGCTTGAACCCAGGAGATTGCAGTGAGCCGAGATCGTGCCACTGCAGTCCAGCCTGAATGACAGAGCGAGACTCTGTCATAAATAAATAAATAAATAACAGAAACGTATTTCTCACAGTTCTGGAGACTACAAGATCAGGGTACCAGCACAGTCAGCTTCTGAAAAGAGGGTGCGAGAGCTCTCTGGGGTCCCTTTGATTAAGGGCACTAATCCCGTTCCTGAGGGCTCCACTCTCATGATCGAACTACTGCCAAAGTCTTCACCTTCTAATACCCTCACATTAGGGGTTAGGATCTCAATATAGGAATTTGGAAGAACACAAACATTCAATCCAGAACACCCATTGTGAGTTTTAGTGAGCAATATAATGGGGGATAAAAGTACTGAAATCTTTGCGTAGTTTATTTTCAGTGAATTAAATTTAGGCCTCACCAATTAGGTTTTTTTCCCTTTCCACCTCAGTCACCAGGAAGTTCAGAGCCAATTGAACTCAGCTTTACTCCCATTGGTCTGAATAGTTCTCATTCTCCCTAGATTTGACCTTCACATTACATTTCTGCTGGCCTTGACTTTCTATTTATGCATACCTTTTAACTTATTTTACGTATGGATACATAACACCTGGAATCTTTTCTGGAATGAAGAGACTATTAATTAGTCAATAATAGAGCATTGATCATTTACATAACTAAGTTTTGATGAATCTATCAACTGTTTACCCAAAATCTCACCTCCTTTTCTCAATACCTTTGTAAAGGCAGAACTAAAAATTCCAGCCAGATGTGCATTGAGCAGGCAATGTGGCTACACTCTTCAACCTCTACATGCTGCATAATGATTTTCTGCTCACATGGCAAACAATCCAGGAACTGGGAGATGGAGAAAGGAAGTCAGAGTAAAACAACTTAGGTTTCTTTCCAAAGAGTCACAAGGATTCCCATGATAATGGAGGGGAAGGGTGCTATCCAGATTGTGTCTAAACACTATACCGATTGGCTCTCCATAAAAGTGTACAAATAATGTGCTTGTAGATCACCTCGACATATTCAGGCTGATGGCATTATATCAGCAACGTGTGTTTCTGCTACATTGCACTTTTCACCCCCAAGTCTCTTTACAAGCACTATCTAAAATTGCTGACACAAGTACCACATGGTTCAATTAAATTGAAATCATTCAGGGCAGTGACTAGTGCCTGGACAATCACAGAATCGAAAGATGCTTTCCAAACGTTGTTCTTCCAATTGAAGTATATGAAATCCATAAAATAACAATAATTACTTCAGCACCATAAATCAAGATAAAATATTTACTGCCAGAAATTTCCAGTAGAATGAACACCTTCCAGATCTAAGTCATTTCAACATAATACAGCTGTCTGAAACAACACTGGAATTTCTGTTTTTCTCTTTCTTTTTTTTTTCTTTTTTTCTTTTTGTTGTTTTTTTATTTGAAATCGAGTCTCGCTCTGTCCCCCAGGCTGGAGTGCAGTAGTGATGTGATCATGATCTCAGTTCACTGAAACCTCCACCTCCGGGGTTCAAACGATTCTCCTGTCTCAGGTTCCCAAATAGCTGGGATTACAGGCATGCACCACCACGCCCAGCTAATTTTTGTATTTTTAGGAGAGACAGGGTTTCACCATATTGGCCAGGCTGGTCTCAAACTCCTGACCTCAGGTGATCCACCTGCCCCTGCCTCCCGAAGTTCTGGGATTACAGGCGTGAGCTACCACACCCGGCCTGTTTTGCTTTTCTTTAATAAGAAAACACATTGTGAATCATGAATAATAGGTAAGATTTACATTGTATTTAAGAAAACAAGGAAAAGGATAAATAAGAAAAGGATTACTGTAATGCCTTGAAAAAATAGTTTTCACTTTTACTTGTAGGGATATTCTGTGAAATGCAACCAAGTGCATGAGGGAGGCAAAAGTAAGGGAGGCAGGGTTGAAGAGTGCAGGACATAATGAGAATAAGAGACAACATTGTTTTTAGCACTGTTTTAAGATTGTGCAAGACATGAAAACAGATGAAAAGAAAGGATTCATTTAAGTATCCCCCCTGCCCATTTTTGATAAGCTAAGATTACTACTATCTAGAGTAGCAGTACGCTGCAGAGGTTAAGAGCTAGACATTAGGAGCAAACGAATTGTCTAATGAATCAAAACCTGGCTCTATCACTTCCTCTCTCTGTGTTCTTCAGAAATTACTTGGCCTCTCTAAGCCTGAGTTTCCTCATCAGGATAGGAAGGTTGTTATGAAGAACAAATGAGATAACACCAGGAAAGCACATAGAACAACAGCTGGCACATATATGATTCTGTAAATTCAATTTTTACATTTTGATTTAATGATAGATTTTACTGCAACAATGCGGTACCAGATGCATTCTCTGTTTGTGACTTGATGGTTTCCATTTAAGCCGATTCTGTGGGCAGAAGTCTACTCTGTTTCCAAAGTGCTGGAGTAGATCTGATTGTAATATGTTTACAGAGACATCTAACTTTTTCAGATCAGTAGAGTTGCATTTAATATTAAAAATGTCACATATCCCTGTATTTTCCAATAAATATATCCAAAACCTTCATTTGACACTTTGTGTTATGCCAAAATGACAAATATTCTCCGTATAGCCTTCCTAGAGATTATCAAACTCAAATAACACATTCTGAAAGCTTCTTGGATATTAAACAGTACTTAATTTCGATTAGTTATCACACATCTCAACAGGCATTTCAATATAGTTTATCTTGATGTTCCAAAAATATGAGAGAATGTTACATCTATAGATGCTGTCTGTGTTTTAAGAAAATCTAAGAAGCAAGTTGGTTCTATAGAAGCTGATGCAGTGACCAAATTAACTGTAGCAGAGGTCCTCAACCCCCAGGCCTCCATCTGGTACTGGTCCATGGCCTGTTAGGAACTGGGCGGCACAGCAGGAGGTGAGCACTGGTCAAGGGAACATTACAGCCTGAGCTCCACCTCCTGTCAGATCAGCAGTGGCTTTAGATTTTCATAGGAGCATGAACCCTATTGTGAACTGCACATGCAAAGGATCAGGTTGCTCACTCTTATGAGATGGAACAGTTTCATCCTGAAATCATTGCCCCCCACCATCCGTGGTGCCAGAAATGTTGGGGACTGCCGAACTGTAGCATTATTGCTACCTTTCTCATTGTGACATAGTTTTATACATTTTTATATTTTTAAATATATATTTTTATGTATTTAAAGATATATGATTTTATCCAAACTAATCGCTGTAACAGGGCTGACTTGCAACAAATTTTAATCGTGTATTAAAAGATACACATTTAAAACAGGGAAATTAGCGTATAATTTGTGTTACAAAATGCAGTACTGCTTATGGAATAGCACTTGATCTAAAAAGCTGTAAAATAATTGCAGATTAGTGGCAGAAGTCACTGTTACTTGAAAATCAATCCCAAACTAAAATGAAACAGTTCTGAATCATAATATGTCAATGAGGATAGTTTTATTTACAAATAATATAACAGATCTGAGCAATTGTACAAATCGAGAAAATATGTAACTACAAATTAAGAACTGAGTAGCCATCCTCTGGATTATCAAACACTTCTGATTTAGCCTCCTCCATGTGGTCACCTGCCTTTCCACTGGCCTTCCCAACTAGGATTGATTAGTCAAATGTCAGGTATCCACAGTTGTTTTTATACAGGACCAGGCAGCAATTACGTTAGGTTTGAAAGTCATATGATCTCTCTTGCAACTACTCAATTCAGCTGTTTTAGCATCAAAGTGAGCAAAGACTGTATGCACAGTCAACAAGTTATGAAATGGGCGTGGATATGTTCCAATAAAACTTTATAGAAACAGGTGGTGGAACGTATTTGTTGACTCCCCACCCCAACCCAACCCTTTCTCCTGCAGAGAAAAGTCTCTTGTTACTCCCTTCACGTAAGTCAAAGAAGAAAAAAGAAATATATGCAGTTGTTGACCATCTGACCCAAATATTTTGTTAAATATCTGAAGATCAAGATGAAGAATTGAGTTAGAAATGTGATCACACACCTCAATTATTAAAAGCAGCCCTAATCTAATGAGGTGTCACCACTTAAAGAGGTATTTTCTCTTAGTATATGTATGTTACACAAAGATACGTTTAAACGTTATTTCTAAGATGTTTCCTCAAAGGGATTATTTCTGGAAAAACTTGAAGATTTTTACTTTCTAATGCAAGTGCCTTTTTTGAAAATGTGAGAAAAGTCAGAAATTACTAAACTTGCCCTCAACGTTCTTCTCTTAAGCTAGAAAAGACAAAATTCAAACACTGAATATTGTAGTCTGTAACAAAGAAAACACCACGTGCAAATGTGGAATCGGTTCTCTTTGCTCAAGTGAAAACTAAGTGTTGTTCTAACCAAGTTTTAGACTGGAACTAGCGTATTCTAAAAAATAAATAAATAATATAAGGTAGGAGTAAGTCCCTTCTTTTATACATTTATTTATTTATTTATTTATTTATTTAATTTATTCCTTCAACAAATATATGTATATGTGTGTTCATTGAAGAAGTAAGTATATGAATTTATATATACAGTTTGTCATATATTTGTCATCAAATATATGATGATGATACAATAACTTGTAATGGTAAGATAGAATTCTTGCACTGTGCTTGTACTTTATTGAAGCAGAAGAAGCAAAGTACAATAAAAACTATACCTTGTGACACTATGTGGCAGTACCATTCAGGCGCTGGGAACACCATAGTGAGAAAATGACAAAAATATTTCACAAACCTTACATCGTGTAGTGAGAGACAGAGAGTGGACAGAGTAAAAATTTTAAATATGCAATACATTTGATGACAATAAATAACTTAGTGAAAAATACAATTCAGAATGGGATTAGGAAACATAAGGCCGGGGAGTTACAATTTCATATAGAGTAGCCCAGATAAATCCTCACTGAGGATGTTGACATTTCAGTACAGAGACACTGCATAACAGAGTCCAAAATAGAGTGAAAAGGGGTCCAGACAGAGGGAAGAGCAAGTACAAACGGCCTGAGGTGACAGCATGCTTGATGTGTTGGAGAGTCTACATCAGAAACAGGTTAACCAGTTAGAAGAATACTGTAATAACAATAACCAGGCCTGATGCAGTGGCTCACATCTGTAATCCCAGCATTTTGGGGAGCTGAGGTGGAAGGATCATTTGAGGTCAGGAGTTTAAGACTAGCCTGGGCAACATAGCAAGACCCCATCTCTGTGAAAAAAGCTAAAAAAAGATTAGCCAGGTATGGTGAGGCACACCTGTAGTTCTACCTACTTGGAGGCTGAGGCAGAAGGATCGTTTGAGCACAGCAGTTCAATGTTACAGTGAGCTATGATTGCACCACTGCACTCCAGCCTTGGCAACACAGCAAGACTCTGTCTCTAAAGTGTGTGTGTGGGTGGGTGTGTGTGTGTGTGTGTGTGTGTGTTGCAATAACCAGGTGAGACATGTAATGGCTTGGACTAAGGTGGTAGTAGTGGAGATTTTCCTACTTCTATTTTTTCCCCAGAATGAATACATCCTACAAAAGACCTGGAAAGAAACAGGACATAGTTTTGAGTATAATCTTGCTGCAATTCAGCAGCCTTTCCTTGGGGTGGGATCTCAGAAAGGTTGGGCAGGGAGAATGAGGTCAGAGAGCCACATGCAAATGCAGTATCTCATAGGGGTTTCCTCTGGAGTATCAGAAATTCTAGACTGATAACGTTAAGTCTGGGCATGAAAGTGAAAGAGTAGCAGAGGAGAAGATCCATTATAGTCACTACCAGTTTCTGGAGTAAGGTGGATACTTCAGTATGAGTTGCTAAATCTGCCTGTTCTCATGCTTACTTTTTCACCACTTGCTCTAGACTAATTACAGGGCTGATGGATTTGTATGAATTTCCTCTGCAAGAGAGTGAAATTATAGGAAGGTTGCCTTTGGAAATTGAGACTAGAGAGAAGGATGGGAAATTCTCCATTCTCTATTTCTTCAGTACAGAGAACATAGGTTTGCGATACACTAACAAGTACAGAGGGCAGAGGGTGTGTGTCATGGAAAGCTTGGCATACTCCACAGTGCCTACTATAGGTGCCAATAATTATTTGCTCTATCAAATTTAATTGAATTACACAGCAAATTCTATCTATTTCTAGATAATGGGAGTATTTCATTCTTACCATTTTTACTCTTTCTTATTTATGGTTTTAATATTCTCTAAAATGATGATATGTTAGCTTATATTGGTAAGATGTGATTTTTTTTGAGAGGGATCTTGTTCTGTGGCCCAGGCTGGAGTGCAGTGGCACGAACTCAGCTCACTGTAGCCTCCTCCTCCTGGGTTCAAGCAAGTCTCCCTACTCAGACTTCCGAGTAGCTGCGATTACAGGGGCGTGCCACCATGCCCAGCTAATTTTTGCATTTTCAGTAGAGATAGGGTTTCACCATGTTGGCCAGGCTGGTCTCCAACTCCTGATCTCAGGTGATCCAGCCACCTCGGCCTCCCAAAGTGCTGAGATTACATGCATGAGCCACCAGGTCTGGCCAGATATGATTATTTTACTGTACTTGTACTTTATTGAAACAGAAGAAGCAAAGTACATTAAAACTATACCTTGTATATAGCCCTCAAATAGTTGGTATGTAAACACTTATAATAGAGTTACAAAATTTAAGGTAAAAGTAAACAAAATACTGCGGCCAGGCACGGTGGCTCAAGCTTGTAATCCCAGCACTTTGGGAGGCCAAGACGGGCGGACCACGAGGTCAGGAGATCGAGACCATCCTGGTTAACATGGTAAAACCTCGTCTCTACTAA
>NW_012118487.1:14115099-14146457 GCF_000951035.1 Colobus angolensis palliatus
AAAATAAAATAAAATAAAATAAAATAAAATAAACAAAATACTATACAAACAAGGTCAAAGTATTTTCCAATAGATTAATACATGGCATAACGGTTATACAGTGCCTTGCTCACAATAGATACTCAAATATTTGACAATTGATTAAATGGTGTTCTCAGAGCCTCCTGCATTAAAACTTTCATGAATAGTTCATCCACACTAACAAGAACCTGGATGTTTATACAACTCTGTAATTCAACTGCAGTCATGGAGAAAAATCCCTTCCTGAGAAGAAACACCCATTTGCCAGGATCTCTGTGGAAAAAGCAGAAAGCTGAGCTTAGGCGCTCTGATGTCATTCTCTATTTTTATAAATAAGAAAGTTGTGATGCAGAGAGCCATTTAAGGAAACTAATTTGAGAAGCACGGTAGGAGAGGTGGACTGAGGCCAAGTGTAATAATGTGTGCTGTGCAGAAGAGGTATGGCATGATTTCAAATGGGCGGGTGACAAGGTCAGGCTGCAGAGCCATCACTTTGGTGGTGCAGGATGGCCCCACCACTCCAGTCACATGTGTCAGCAAGTCGCTGGACTCCTTAATCTCATACCCCATATGAAAATGGCCTTCCCTCTGATGGAGATGACCTCCCCTTCTATGCCCACCAGATGCATCCTTCAAGGGTCACTCCTTTTTGAAGGCTCCCCTACTACCAGTCCATTCTTCTTTTGTGCCCACTCAATAATCATCTGGGACCTGGAGCAAAGACTGCTGGTGTATCTTATTCCTCCACAAGGCCAAGAGTTCTTTAAAAGAAGGGACTGCCTTACTTCTTATATTTTCAATTGTTAATGCCTACCACAAAGCCTGATATACTAGGTACTCAAGAAGTGCTTGTCACTGCATATGGGCACAGTCGTAAAGTGACTAAAGTGTTGCCTTCCCAACTCCTTCCTCTGCATCACATACACCTGGATGTTGCCTCCCCACTGCGTCTTTGGTTTCCTTTAGAATTCCCAAACTCTTTTTAATACACGAATAAAAGTTCTATATATTTATGGTGTTCAATTCCATGTTTTGAAATATATATATGCTGTGAAATGGTTCAATCAAGCTAATTAATATACATGTTACTTCACATATTTATCTACGGTAAAAACACTTAAAAACTCCTAGGAATTTTCAAATACACGATACATTATTATTACCTGTGGTCCCCACCTGGTAAATAGATCTCTTGAATTTATTCTTTCTGACTAACTGAAATGTTGTCTCTTTTGACCAACAACCCTGTTTCTCCCCACCCTCACAGGCCCCTGGCAACCACCACTTCAACTCTCTGCCTCTGTGGGTTCAACTTTTTGGATTTCACATATCAGTGGGATCAGGCAGTATTTTTCTCTCCATGCCTGGCTTATTTCACCTAACTTATGGGCCTCCACATTCATCCATGTTGTTGCAAATGACAGCAATGTGTTGTGGCTGAATAGTATTCCACTGTGTATGCGAATGAACACTAAGATTGATTCCATATGTTGTTTATTCTGAGTCTTCATTTCAGTGCCATACTGAAGCTTGGCCTCCAAACATTTCAAGGTCTAAAGCTTCCCCCTTTCTCTGCGCCTTAAGACCTGCTCTTTCGCTGTCAAGGTACTCGAGCTGATCACTGGCTCAACTAGCTCATGTTGAATCGCCACATGACACAATTTCTCTTTTGGAAGATAGTTCCTAAAATCCTCAGGGAAAAATAGCTAATGGTTGAATTTCAGACACCATGTTTTAATGGCAGGGGCAGGGAAAGGAGGCATTTCTCTGTTATGGGTGCAGCCAGTGATCCCTAAAAATATTATTCAGAAAGCAGCTGTTATACAATCCACATATGGACATATATGAATGGGTTAAAAAATTTTTTCATTCACAAAAACCTGGTTATTTCAGCACGGTTTCAGCACTTTTAAATGTACGTATGAGGTTTTCCTTTTTCAAAATGACTGTAACTTGATTGATCTGTATGTGTGATTGAAATATTTTTCACATTCAAAGAAAAAAAATCAGATACACACATTGACTTGGATGAATGTCCAAAACATAAGAAGCAAAAAAAAGGAAAAGTCACAGAAGAATATATCCAGTATGATTTCATTTATTTAAAGTTCAAAAACAATCGAAATAAAACTGTGTATGTTTTATGGATACATTCACAGCTGGCTAAACTATATAAGAAAGCAAAGACATACTTAGCACAAAATTCAAGCAAGTAGCTACCTTCACGACAGAGGCAGGGGCAGAAGGAAGGCTTGCCTTCTATAACAGAGTAATATATTATTTTTTTCAGCTAAGCAGTGGTTATTCACTATGTTATTATTATTTAAACTGTACATATGTCCTCTTTCAAATGTATGACACCTTTCATAACAACAAAAGAAAATTATGCTCTATTTTAGAAAACTTATACAAAGAAAAGAATAATCACTTAAAACCCACCACCCATAGTCAACTATTAACAACTTTAAAGACATAGTTTTTTATACACATGTGAACACACACACACACACACACAAAATTTTACATGTGTATAGGATCATATATAATAAATACTGCTGCAGCCTGCTTTTTATTCAATAGTACACAAATGCATTGTATTGAGATGAACCCCAGGGCAAATACGTGAGAAAAAACATCAGAACCTTGATAAGAACTCAATTCACACAAAAAGAAATGTTCTCATCTAACGTGATTAAGTGCATTTTCCTCAGACCTCCAGAATTTATAAAAAAGAATTGTATATGTCCCAAGCAAATTTTCAGAAAGTGCCACAAAAAACTAACCTTTCCTTAGGAAGTAAACTTCACCATATAACATCTCTTTAATCCATGGTCAAAGGCAGAGGTTTTTCACTTGTACGTTAAATTCTTCTTTACTATGGAACAAATGTGCCAAGAACTATATTCATCATTTTCAACACAGACAAAAAAAACAACTGTTCTACATCAGAGCTCATAAAAATGGAAAATGAAGGAGTCGTTTTCTCCCTTCTGACATGCATAAGACCTACACAGATACAGCATTTAAATTCTGTTCTCTTAATAACAGAACTCTTTCCATCTAAGACCTTAAATCATGTCTCAGACATGGCGATGCTTATGAATCCTAATTGCCTGTTACTACTATATTAGTAAACTATTTTTTAGCTGACACGCCTTCTGGAGCAAATTGTTCTCTTGAACAAACTGCTTGCAAACCAGAGCCTCAGTAAATATTTCCTATGAACTTGAATTTTTCAATGCAGCAAGTCACAACTGGTAATCATACACTTCACACTCATGGCTTTCTATAAATGTTTGAGTTTAAAATAATAAATGCTTTTAAAAATACCTCCACTTTGATAGGAAAACCCTGTTCACCTCACAGCTCATTCCCACTTTTTAGTAATTTTTCTCTCATCAAGTTGACTCAAATTGAAAACATATCTCCAAGAACTGAGCCACATAACAGCCTAACATAGGTTCCAGAATTGAGGGCAGGGGCCAATGAGTGGGACCTGAGAACTTGTGGAGAAAGGGATTTTTCTTATCAAAACATGATCATGAGCTTGGGAATGTGCTCACAAAATTATTTTGGCTGAAACAATTCCATGCAGTTCCAACCATCCCCCAAACCAAATCATTCTGAAAGATTGTAAGATTTTGCACCTACAATTCAAGTCTCTCATTTCCTCCTAAATAAACTAAATTGAATTTCTGTAGCTGTTAAAAGGTATTTTTCCCTTTTTAAATGAATGCAATGTGTACAGATACTCCCAATTCATTAAACATGTTGCTCACAAAGCAGACATTCAGAATAGTAGTAACATGCTGGGCTTCGTGAGCGTGGAGGCAAGTGCTGTGATCAGGATGGATAAAAATGTCTCACTGCAACTAAGACAACTCCGCTGGGGAATTAGAACTGGAATCACCTAAGGTCGGGAGTTCGAGACCAGCCTGACCAACATGGAGGAACCCCATTTCTACTAAAAATACAAAATTAACTAGGCGTAATGGCACATGCCTGTAATCCCAGCTACTCAGGAAGGCTGAGGCAGGAGAATTGCTTGAACCCAGGAGGCAGAGGTTGCAATGAGCCAAGATCATGCCATTGCACTCCAGCCTGGGCAACAAGAGCAAAAGTCCATCTTAAAAAAAAAAAAAAAAAAATAGACTGAGTCCAAAGGAGCATTATTAACAAATTTTAATGTATTCTCCCAATTATTTACAACATTACCAAAACCAATACATGGAGATGCACCATGTTTGCATGCATATCTGGGGCTTAACCACTTATTAAATAGCACATGTGGCATGAAACAGAGCCATAGCTACAGTGAAGGGGCCTGCACACCTCCTACACTTCACCATAGCCCTGGCCCTGCTGTGAAAGCAGTAACCTGGACAAACAGAAATGGAATGATTTATTTTAATGACAAGTAGCTGTGCTAAAAATGGGAATTTTAAAAGACATCTTGGTATTTTTAAATAGTCCTCTTTCAATTCTTATAACATTAATAGTTCTAGAGCCAGATTCACAAGTCACGCAATTCAACGGGATTTTCCAAAAAAAATAATTCCTTGCAACAAACCAGCAGGAGGCACAGTCAGTCCCACCTTTACAGGGTGCTATTTCTACAAATTCTATTTTTAAGGTCTTATTGCCTTTCTCCCAGCTAATCAGTAGCCAGTAATTGATCTTGAATGTTGTATATACATTTCACTGTATTGTAATGTAATGCCTTCCATATTTCCTTGTCAGCTATATTATTTTTTAAATTACCACTCAAATGCAACTCTGATGTCAGGAGATGACTTCTGTCACGTGAGATACAGTATCTCCCTTCAACAGCCGATCAGAACCTCCCAGCACCTCCTCAGACACACCTTCCTCAGGATCGCATCTATTCTCACATTCCTGCATGGCTCTTTTTCCTTATTTGAAGTTATGCTCATGACTCTGAGCAAAGCAGTCATTACCTCTCCTACCCACAAATAGAATCCATTAAGAGAAAATTTGTTCCAAACTCATCTTCGGGTAGTGAGGAAGACTGGGTAAACCTCCAAAGGTCTAAAGGTTGAATTTCATTTGGAAAAGTCCCCAGAAGTTCAGCTGCTTATCCAGTCCTTATCCAAACTATGAAAGTGGACTAGGGATGTGCTGACAGGGAGGAATTAAAAGTTCCACCAGGCACCAGTGAAACCCAGTTACATAGCCCATGGCTGTACACAGCTTCTGAGAAGGAGGGAGGAGAGTGAGAGAAGATGCTGAGGGAGGGCGAGTCAAGAAATCTCATTCTTAGTCTTTCAGGAGCCTCTGAGAAGAAATGTTCATGCTGCATTTCAAACTGGGAAGTCCTATTATCCTTACTGAGGTTGCTCTTGACAAATAGAGAGTTCATTTGTAAATAAGGTTGAGATGCCTTTCCTAAAAATAATTTATTTTCTGACTTGAAGGTCAAAAGCTTTGAAAGGTAGTGAGGCACCATTATTTCCTTAGGGTTTTATTTTTATTTTTTTATGTTGTAGTGACAAGGTCTTGCTATGTTGCCCATCCGGTCTCGAACTCCTGGCCTCAAATGAATTTCCCACCTTGGCCTCTCCAAGCAGTAGGATTACAGGCATGAGCCACTGTGCCTGGAAAAATCCTTGGATTCTTAAAAGGTTATGTTTGGAAATGAAGAAAATTATATTTGGAAAAAGAAATAGACATAGAGGGATTTATTATGGAATTTCAGCCAGGCGCGGTGGCTCACACCTGTAATACCAGCAGTTTGGGAGGCCGAGGCGGGCAGATCACTTGAGGCCAGAAGTTTGAGAACAGCCTGGCTGACATGGCAAAATTTCATCTCTACTAAAGATACAAAATAATTAGCCAGGCATGGTGGTGCATGTCTGTAATCCCAGCTACTCAGGAGGGTGAGGCATGAGAATCGCTTGAACCTGGGAGGTGGAGGCTGCAATGGCCGAGATCACACCACTGCACTCCAGCCTGAGCGACAAAGCAAGACTCTGTCTCGAACAAAAAAGGAATTCCAAGGATGTCTATCAGATCAGGTACTCATGCTGTGAGGGTATGGGACTGGAATAATTCAGCAATTTAACCACTCACATCAAAGATTCCTTTGATTTTCTCAATCAATGCGACTGGCATTTTGATCTGAGCTTTAATAAAAATAAAATTACTCAGATCACTTTTTAGTTTAACTAGGTTAATATAGGGAGTTAAAGTATTAAGCCTTAGAATAGTGCCTAGAAGGAGAAGCTTCCTTTAAGAGATCTGCCAATCCACCTTTTCCTCCCCAGAGCCTCATTCAGTCATTCAAGAGAAAAGGCAGCTTTCCTATTTTTGAAGCACGGCCATAAAGGAAACAAAATTCTATCCCGTCTCATTGTTAATAACACCATCAGTGCTGGAAAATTGTTTCTTACGTGTGACCCAAAGGAAAAAATTAAAGAATGCTCTAGGCCATCCCTCACTGGGACTGGCATCCTATCTCTGAGGCCTAATCCCACTCACTGGCCTTTCTGGAGTCCAGAACGGGTGCATGAGGCGCTAAAGATAAGCTAAGGCCTTCCATATGTGTCCCGCTCTTCCTGGAAATCATTCTCTCCTAGAAGAAAAAACAAGGCTCTATTTCAATGGGGACATATCTTTTCAAATCTCCCAAAACTTTGAATAAGATTCCCTTAAGTCCAGATCTGGCTATTTTGTTGATGAACAGTACTAAGAAAAAACAAAAAAGAAAGGAGGTTTGATTAAAAGAAAAAGAAACTTACATTTTTATATATGTGCTTTTCTAGGAGTTGAATACATTAAACACATCAATATTACCCAGATCCCCTGGGGGAAAAGGAAACCACTCCAAAAGAGGAAAAGTTTTGAACTTTCTTTGAATGTAAAGCACAAAGTCATATAATGCCTACGCACATTATGTAATTGCCCACAGATAGTTGGCTAACTTAAAAAAATAATTGTACAGTTCTAGGCTGTTTGTTTGTTTGTTTGTGACGGAGTCTCGCTCTGTTGCCAGGCTGGAGTCCAGTAGCGCAATCTCATCTCACTGCAACCTCGGACTCCCAGGTTCAAGCAATTCCCCTGCCTCAGCCTCCGGAGTAGCTGGGACTATAGGCACACACTACCATGCCCCGCTAATTTTTTGTGTTTTAGTGGAGACGGGGTTTCACCACGTTGGCCAGGATGGTCTAGATCTCTTGACTTTGTGATCTGCCCGCCTCGGCCTCCCAAAGTACTGGGATTACCGACGTGAGCAACCGCGCCCCCCCAATTCTAGGGGTTTTTTAAAGATGTGTTGAGTATGTGGGATTCTGTTTTGCTAGGATAATACTGTGAGTATTAGATCTCATTCTGATAGAAAACCAGGTATCCAGAAATAAAGGGGGAAGAGAATGGAAGTGAAAGAGAAAGGGAAAGGGAAAGAGGGAGGAAGGGAAGGGAAGGGAAGGGAAGGGAAGGGAAAAGAAAAAGGAAAGGGAAAGGGAGAGAAGGGATGGGAGGTGAGGAGGGGAGGGGAAGGGGAGGGAAGGGAAGAGGGAAACCAGGTATCTGGAAAGTCACAATTTTTCCTGGAGCATCTAGGAGACAGCTATGTGTAGGTGATGGGAAATTAGGGGTTTTTTGGACACTCACATTACAATTCTTATTATCTTTTCTCCCTTAGAATTACAGATTCATAAAATCCCTAGAAGTCATCTGGAAGGGAAGAAGAGAATACGAAAGAACAGAAGAGTATAATGTACAACATGGAGGGAAAAAAATAACAATACATATTTCAGAAATAGGAGCAGCTTCCCTGCACGCAGTGTCATGGCAGCCACTCCATGGGAGGAACGGGATCCTCTGCCAACCTTGTCAGCCACTCCAACTAAGTAGCTGCTGCACCTGGTGTGTTGCTGCCGTCTTTCTAGGGTTCAAGAACATGAGCTCTGGAGTCAAATGGCCTGCGTTCACATTCCAGCTCCATTCATAGCCTGCATGACCTTTAGCACATGTCTTGGCTTCTCTGCCTCAATTTCCCAATCTGTAAAATAGAAATAAATATAACATCAATCTCATAAAATTGTTGAGAAGATTAAATTACATAAAGCATAGAAAACATATCATAGTGAATGAGAGATAGTAAGTATCCAATAAATGTAGGCTGGTATTGCATTTCTTTTCATTTCTACAACAGCCCTATGAAGTAATGATCATCCTCTTCATTTACAGAAGAGGACGCAGAGTTAAGGAGGCCACATCACCCTCCGAGTTTCACTCCACTAGTTCGAATTCCGTATAGTACCTGAGTCCCAGAAATATCTGGCTCCAAATTAATGCCCTTTCCCCTGTACCACACTGTTTCTCCACACTCCCAGGGCACTCAATGAGAAAAATGCTGACTTAACTTAGTGCAAATGGTCAATCAATAGTATTTGGTTGAAGGCCAGGGCAGTGGTTCACTCCTGCCATCCCAGCACTTTGGTTAGTGAATCCCTTAAACCCAGAAGTTCAAGACCAGGTTAGGCAACATGGCGAAACCCTGTGTCTACAAAATTACAAAAAAAATTAGCCAGGCATAGTGGCACGTGCCTATAGTCCCAGCTAGTCAGGAGGCTGAGGTGGGAGGATCACTTGAGCTCAGGAGGTAGAGGCTGCAGTAAGCCTGATCACACCACTGCATTGAAGTCTGGGTGACAGAGTGAGGCCTTGTCTCAAAAAAAAAAATTATTTTAATAGTGTTTCAATGAATAGCTATCATTCTACATGTCTGAAAGAATGGATACTCTTCCCAGAATATACAACTTAATACTAGATGGTAACATTCTTGGACTATGTACAGTCAATCCTAAGCATTCAATGACTCCATTAAAGACACTTGTCTTTACAATTTGTGTATAATCTCACTAAAGTAGTAGTTCTTAAATTTTGTTGAGTCTTGGACCCCTTGGTGAATCAGATCGAAGAAAAGGACACTTTACCCAGACAGAAAAAAAATGCATGTATACATACTCCCAAAATATGTATACAATTTCAGTGGGTACAGAGACTTGAGAGGTTCATGCAATCCAGGTGAGCAATCCCCCATTCTAACGAGCCTGGAGATCTGGAATGTTGTTCCACTTACAAGGATGCCTTTTCTATATGGCTATTATCACCCTGCTTGGTCTCTGCTTTGTTTCTTTTTGATTTTTCTCTTCTTTCCTGTTCTCTTTCCTTTTACCTCTCTTATTATTCCTTTCTCAACTCTCCACCCCCTCCTACCTTGGCAATCAGATGGGGCCACTTCAGACGGGGCCACTATTGGAATCTCCTCTCCCTTCCCCTTCCTCCTCTCTGTATCCTTCCTGACCAGCTGATTCCGGAGAGGAATCCGATAACTTATCACGAGGCATAGGTTGCTCCATAGGAATTTTGGCCAGCATGGGAAACAGTCTTTCTTTGAAGGATAGCAAATCAGAACTTCTGGCTCCATTAAGAAGTAATTTCTCCTAATTCTCCAGTAAATGCAACCACTTTCCATTAAATATATGCAGATTCACTATATCTTGTTTTCAAGGAAACAGATTCACTAAGTTAACAATTCTGGTATAGATATCTGTGAACTCATTTGTTCTTTTGTATCTGTGACTTTGTTTATGGTACCCATCAGCTTAGTAGTTAGGTACTCAGAAACAGATATATTGGACACATAAAGCCTCATATAAGTAACCCATGCATTAAAATGTGTCTGTCTCCATTAGGTTTCTTGTTTGCCTACAATGTGCAAGTGAATTGCATTTATATCTGTTTTTTAAAAATAAGCTTTTAAAACCTCATAATGCAATCATTTGGAATACTTGGCCTACTATTATAATTATATATCTATAACTACCTAGAGTTGCCTAATATTGAAATGTGGTTAAGCAGTTGCAAGAATGAAACGCTTCAAGCTGAAATGAAATGTAAAATCATGAACTACAACATTGAAATGAAATCTTGTTTAAAAGATTTGTCTTAGAGTTTGACTTTTGAGGCATTTTGTACCTCTAGAATAGTCCATCATCAAGAAATCTGAAAAGTCAATATTTTCATTTCCTAGCAAATCAAAACGTTTTGTCTAAGCCCAATAATTTTCTTTAAGGATGCTTTCCAAGAGCATGGTCCTTTGTTTTTCTCATATGAAAGTTTCTGCAAAAACCAACTAAGATATGATGACCATGTTTTTAATAAAGTGAATTCACAACCATAAATGTGCCTTAGATTATTAATGGGACATTTTGTAAACTGCCAGGCAAATGAAATTAAAGGAGAAAGACAAATGCTTTATATATGAGCATTACATATTTACTTCACAGTTTTTAAACTATTTCATAGTAACTTCATCAGCATTTCCACTTACTATAATGATCATTTAAGATTTTGTTATGGTGAAGCCATTCGCTGAATTGAAACACTATTTTTGGAATTTGGAAAGAAAAACTGTATAAAATGAATAGCACTGGCAAATGTTTCTAATCATTTCCTTAAAATACTAAACCACCAAACAATCTTTTTATTTACTACATTTTGCTTAAGTGCATAAATCAAAGGACAATAACAAGCCTAATGTCAAAGAAACTTTTTGACACTTCATACATTTGAGCAAGCTTAGCCGATAAACAGTTTAGATGAAGTTATGGTTTGAAATATGTTTCCCAAGAGGACTGTGGTTCATAAATTGCTATCAGGCTACCTCTGTCATTATTGATTTGAGAGGTACTCAAGGTACCCCCAGCTATTAACTAAGGCTAGCATTACCTGACCTGCTTTTTAGAGAATGATATTTGGTTTTACAAAGACAACTAACTATCCATCCTGTAAGAAACATGCAGTTTGCTTGTCATCAGGCACGTAATATATTGCATTCCATTTGAAATGTTGACCAACAATTAAAAGAGGAGGCAACATAATCTTAGACAGGCTTCCAACCATCTTCATAATCCTAAAAGGAATTAAATCAGTTCCTTTATATAACAACTATACTGGGAAAAGCTAGAAGAATGAGAGCATTTTCTTAAATGCATCAAACAACAGAAATTTGCATCTCAGAAGTTTGCAGTTATATGATTATTTATTACACCTGTGCTCTTAAATATTCCTTGCAGATATGTGTTTTTGATAAGCTTATTAAAAATACACGCACAGGCAAATAAAATAATATTCGCATAATGTGTGTGTGTTTATTTCTTTACCTGCCTGCAAAAACTAGCTTGCCAGTGCTCCTCATCGAGTGCTGAATACGGAACAGTTTACTCTCCAACCCTGCACCATGCCCTCTGCCTTGTGGATTTGGGAAATGTCAGGAAAGATCAGAGCAAGGATCCTGCTACTTTTTTATTCAGATCCTCTGGTCTTAACCTTCAAGGAAACATTTAAAAGTTAGTTATGACTTGATCGTTTGCATTAAGTTTGTCATCAGTGACCCCGCTTTACAAAAGCACAGAACCAAAGCGTTTCAGGAACAGACTTGATGAGTGTCATCAACCGCTAGAGATGTGATAAATTTATGAATTTTATCAGCCTTTCCTTTAAAAGTCCTGGTAAATTAAACAGTCAGAGGTGGAGGTTTCCTGCGAGCCTTCTTAATCATGTGAGTGGCTGCGTGGCAGCATGTTCCAGGAGAGCTACACAAGTAAAAACTCGACCACATCACTTTCACATAAAGAAATCTGCCAAACATAAAGGAAAATGTTTGGTATTCTTATTTTAAAAACAAAACAAAACAAGAAACTATCTCCCTGGAACCTATGATTTGAAGCCCTTTGGATAACTCATTCAACGAAATATCGCTTGAGCTACTGTCTGCTACACTTTCGGTAAACTTTCTTAATGTTTCCATAGTAACCCTTGCTAATTTTGCACAACCATCTATTCAGCTATCTGAACAAGAAAATGGGTTTTGCCAAAGGTAACTTAAATTCACCTCAGCTATGACCTTTGTCTAGCATGGCTTAGGAGTCAGAAGTCCTCAGAAGAGCAAAGATCATCTTTCTCATTCATAATTTACAGTGCTACATGGCACAGAACTCGTAGAAACAGAGCAGATGCTGGTGAGCAATTAACAGGCTCTCCAGATCACGATCAGCGGCTTCACTCGCCCACCCTTTGCACCCCAAAGTAAAAACAAAACTAGTTTCTTTTTAACCCATTTTAAATATGAAATACCAGGCCTCTTCCATAGTTTGTTGTTATTGCTAATTAAAACAGATTCTCTAATTCCAAAATATCTTTTTTTTTTTTTTTTAGGTTATAAACCATAGAACTCCTCTTTCCTAAGGACCTTGGGAAACTTCCACAGAATTGGTTTACTCCTCTAAAAAGTATCTAAAAATGCACAGGGCATTTTACTCTGATAAAACACTTCTGACACATCACTATTAACCTCTGAGCAAAGGGTCTCCATCTACTTTTTCTCTTGACCTCATCTCCCACAATCCTTTGTGGTAGTTCTGGCCTCACTTCAAAGACAGCTGGCCAGGAGGGGCTGCACTTATTCTATTTCCTTCTTCCTCCCCCACTTCTTCCCTTTGCCTCTAATTTTTTTTTTTTCTTCACTTTCCTCTTACAACTTTCTTGCTTTTGGTAGAAAAATGTCTAATCTCTCTATCTTCCCACAGCTTTAACAGTTTGCCTGATCATGCGCCTAGCTCTTTTCTTTCCTTTCTTGGAGGGAAGGTCCAGCGCTGGCCTGTGGGGATTTAAAAATGACAAACTTGGTCTCAACTTTGGAGCTATCTCTATTTTCACTTGGAATGATAATATTTTTGACAAATTAAAGAAAAGTTAACCTCAAAATACTAGGTAAATTAGGTCATTATACCCAAAACACAGGTTCTTTGGATGAAAAAAAGAAAGAGCTAGAAAGCTGTCCCTCCACTATGGAAGATAACAGGCCTACCGAGGCTACGGAATTTGTTCAGAGCCACAAGACTGTTTGTGACACAGGTAGAAACCACTTCTTTAGCCCAGCGCTTTCCATTTTGACACCAGAGTTTCCCTGTGGTATGAAGAGACTTACTCTTTGCTCTGGGTGATAGTTGCTACAGGAGCAATGCCCCCCACCTGTCTTTTGGGGACTAGAAGGATATAGAGGAGGCGGGTTCGGCCTTCCTAAATCCACTCAGAGGCAAGGCACTTTGGATTCTACTGTATACTTTGACATCACACTTCTTTCTGTTCCTTTTTTCCTTCATCTTGAGAAAAAAAAAACATAAACAGCTACACAAAAGATTAAACATATTTGTGGCCTGAGTCCATGAGTGAGAATAAAAATAAATAACAAATAAGATTAAACTTATTGAAAGATTAACTTTAGGATCGTGGAGTTTCCCAGCACTTATAGAAAAACTAAACTCTTTTAGTCCATGTTTTTCACTTTATATGTGAGGAAACTGGGCCTCAGGTTAGTTACTTGGTGTTAGGAAAGAAGCTGGGAGCAGAAGGCCAGGTTTACGACTCTCTTTCTACTCACATATAATGGAGAATCCGAATATTACTCTACATTACTAGTAATACATTTAATTTACTGTGTTTGTGTGAATCTCACCTAATTACTTTTGTATTTCAAGGATCTATGACACATAAAAACCAGGATGTCTCATAAATTTACGTTCAATCATTTAATTACTCCTAAAATCTTTTATAATTACAACTTTTCATGCAATGCCTCCAACAGTTTCACATATCAAATATCAAATTTATCAGTCTTCTGGGCAATGTCCTAAACACGCAAAATTTTTTCTCTGCTCTATTTTAAGGAAAATTGCTACTTTAGCTTTTGTACTTGTTTTTTTCCCGTGTTAGCCATACGGCAATAGTGATTTAGTTTTATTTTAAGAAATTTTCTGATACATGGTTTCTGCTAAAGGTTGAATTTTTAAGGAAAACAACTTGTCTTGTACTCATGTTTGTTTTCACCTTGGAGAACAAAGTCCCACAAGTCAAAGTTTATAGTCAATCAAAAAAGGGCACATTACTTTCCCATTTTAATGGTAGAACAGGGACCTTTAACTTTCCTGGAGGCTTTGCTTTGGGGT
The DNA here is from genome assembly GCF_000951035.1 of Colobus angolensis palliatus. Taxonomy (NCBI): domain Eukaryota; kingdom Metazoa; phylum Chordata; class Mammalia; order Primates; family Cercopithecidae; genus Colobus; species Colobus angolensis. The sequence continues at coordinate 14,129,154 of NW_012118487.1, forward strand.
TTACACAGAGCAGAACTTCCTTAACGCTAGTAATCAGACCCACAGGACACGTGTTAATTGTTCCCGACATGTAAAACTATCTACAGTATCTCAGCTAATAACACCATTGCAAACATTTCACTTTTGAAAAGCACAGTATTGAAACCAATTACATGCCTGTTGATTTACCTTTCCCCACCTTCCCAAAACATTAGAATTGCTCATTCCAATAATGTCAAAGTTCAGATTCCCAAATGGCAGCACAAATTCTGAAAATACAGTATCGAGTTACAGTATGTGCCATCACTGGCTGATTTAGAGATGACTGCCAAAAGCAAACACATTTGGGCAAATTTTATTTGTTAGATCCTACAGAAGCCTATAGTTGATATGGTTTCCCAATAGCTATTAGAATACCTTCAAATAAAACATTATTTAAAGGTTGCGTCACCCTACAACTGGTTCCTATTGGTGACCTTGATAATTCAGGGTAAAATGTTGATTTTTATTTATACCCAAGCTTTGAAATTTACTGCATCAATGAAAGTTCTTGTTTGCAAGAAAGAGAAACCTATTCTGATTATCATAAGGAAAAAAAGGTGGAAGGAGTATTGAATGGGGGTATATGTAGTCTTGCAGAAATGATGGGAAGCTGGAGGATCAGGCTGGGAAAATAGTTAGGAACCCAGGGTTCCCACAGAGTTGGGAGCCAGGCAGGCTAGGCAGGCCAGCCCAATTCCACTGCAACAGCGAGCCCTCCATCCATCCACTTCCCTCTTAATCCTTCCTCAAGATTCAAAGTCCGAAAGACAGTGGCTGGTGGCCCAAATCTAAATAACGTGGACATCTCAGGGAAGGGAGAGGGAGGATCTGGCCTATAAATGTGCTAGTTTTATTTGTTTTTTAAAAAGTCTTTGAATTGGGCAAATAATTTTCTATTTCTGACAAAATCCACTTTGAGCTTCAGAAATGAAATGCCTTGGATGGAGAACAAAGTCGATATGCCTCACACCAATGTCTTTGCTGTAATAAGGAAGGTCATAAAATAATTCCTGGGTTTTACTTAACTCCAATCATAGAGAGAGATGTGGCTATAACAGGGACCAAAATAATCTATCCTGGGATCTTTGACCCTCATGCCGGAAAACAAGATTTGGCCATTTCTCAACAACAACAAAAATATAGTATTTTAAATTGAATTCCAACGTTTGACCTTTTGCATTTTTTACCTTAGGTGATCCTCATAAAATTATAGTTTCATTTTCTTTGTATAAGACATAAAATGTAAAAGTATTATTTGCATATAAACATTTCACCAAATGAGGACAAAAATGCAATTTGACATAGAACTTTACTCTTGGTGATATGTTTACCATCTGAATAAAATAAAATAAGCTTTTTAAAGATCAAAATGCTGATTATTTTTGCATCCATAGGCATTACGTTTTTACTAAAAAGTGGAAATATTCTGTACCTGCCGTGTTATAATCTACTTTTAAACACAATGATATATTTTGAAATATTATTGTTCCAATAAATATTCATTTCTGCCTCAAAAAGGTCAAACTAATATTTCATTGCATATGTGCTTACTAAAGTCCAGATACTGCCCTTTACATTTTTTTAAAGTGTAAAGGGCATTTTTTATACTAAAACTTTTGCTACATCTGAGCACATTTTCATCAGATTCTAATTCTTCACCATGGGGAAATAAACAGTGAGAGCTTGTAGTCAGGTTTACTGCCTTACAGAATTGTTTCCCATAAAAGATAATAATAATAATATAGAAAGATGATGCATATTAGTAGATGATAAAACATTAAATCCTTAATAAATATTAACTAACTAAATGAACAATAATCACATATACATAACATTAACCATGCCAAGCACTGTTCTCATCACTTTACATACGTTACTTCATTTAATTTACAACAGTCCACTCAACTAGACATTGTTTTCATATCCATTTCATTGATGAGAAAGCCAAGAAGTAGAATAGTTAAGTAACTTGTCAAAGATTTCACAGCTGACATAAGAAGTCTGGTTTTAGATCTATGTTCTTCATAGTAAGTTATTGTTTTGTGGCTACAGTTTTACAAGAAAGGTAATGGAAGCTCTTTATTAATGTAATTTAAAGACAAATTATATAATCATTGGGATCATTGAAATAATCTTCCACCTACACCAAAGTTTGGATCTAAAGATATTACAATTTCATCCCACATATTACAGCCCATAAATGTGGAATAAAGGACCCCTTTCCAAGAAGAGATATATTTAGAAAACTGTCCCCAAAGTAATTACACATTCCTTATTCCACAACCAAGTTGCAGTTAATACTCCCATATTACACTTGTCAAGATATGACCTGAGGGTTTTGCAGAGGTTGCACCATACAACACAATGTTACAGCTACATAAATATGTAAGCATAATTTGATGCCATAGGGTGTCACATGTACTTTTAGTAGCCTGAAAGAATAAAGCAATTTAGAGAGACATCTAATTTACACCCAGGAAATAGCTTAATGAGCGCAGGAACACAATGCCTGATGGTGCACTGGATTGTACATTAAATTGCCAGTGTAGGAGGTTTCAAACAGCCAATCTTTGTGACAAGAAATGAGTGTGTTTTGAGAAGTGGCCTGAACAGCATTGAAGAGTACAGCAATTACTAAAAGGGTTTCCAGACACACGAGAGTTATTGGACCCTGTTATAAACTCCAACTTCCACCATCAGTTACTGAATTCATTTGTGCCATTGAAGGCTACATCATTGCAACTGGAACAAAAATGTTTACATTTTACCAGTGTTTTATTTTCAATTAAACATCTCAGCTGCTATTTACATAGTTGAATGGCATGACATTTATACCATGCAATTTGATGTTAATTCTTTGTAAATATTTCTCCAGCAAGAGACCTAAGTTCAAACTAGTTGTGAAAATGTCACTAAAAATAAAATAAACTTTAATTCAATCTTGATCACAAATTATTGTTAAACAAAAGCTTAAAACCTGTAAAAATTTTAAATGGAAGTCTAAAGGAATTAACTGAGATGCTCATGTCCCAGGAAGTGACTTGCTTTTAGGCTGCCTGATCCCTTGAGGACTTAGGTTGACTTAACTCCACTGAGGGGAAGTTAAAGGCAGGAGAAAAACCGCCAAGATAATGGCTGAGAAGATACACAGGGAGGCTGTGGCTCTGCACTGCACTGTCCGCTCTCAAGCCTGCAATTCGGCTCTGAAATAGGTCACGACTGGAAGGTTTCACGTTTCTTATGCATAGTTGCTGTTCCCTGACCAGCTCCTCCATCTGAGATCATTCATCATTCATCGTAGCTGGAAATCTCCATCCTATCTGCATCTGAAACTCCCAGGGCCAAGCTGGTCAGCATCCAATTCAGACTGGAAATAAGAATGGAAGAGGGTCTGTCTAGCTTTGCTTTCTGTCCCAAAACATTCCGTTCCCTTGTGGTGTCTTCTTATGTGTTTTCATACACAAGGAGAGAAGCCTAAGTAAATAAACAGTGTTTTAGACTTACCTTTTTAAGCATTTCCCTATTGATTTCTTCCAATTTTCTAGATTCTGGTGCAGAAATCTGAATGTACCTTATAGAAATAGGCTTTAGGATAAAGCTTGCCTTACATGTACACAGTGTAAAAGCCAACAATCGCAAATATAAAATTTGATTTGAGAGATTACAATCATGCAAAAAAAAAGGTTATTTCCCTATAAATATCTCCACTGGCTTGGCAGATGTCAGAGGTGAAGCCATGGTTATCATCTTCTTTTAAACTTCCAGTAGCTCTGGAGGGGTAAAACGTCAAGCTGGTGCAGTCATTTACAACTCAGTGTGGATTCCCTTATTAGATTACTCTCCTCTGAGAATGTTAACTGCAATAAAAAGAATAAGAATTTGATGGACAAAGGGAAAAGAAAGAATAAAAATTTGACAGAGAAAGGGAAAAGGGTATAGATCGCTTTTGGGCAGGAGTGAGGTGATGTCAAGGAAATTCAACAATTTATCAATTTTGTTAACTTACCAAATTTGTCCTGGTTTGGAGAAAATAAGATAATCCTTCCCTCCTCTATTTAAGTAAGTAAACTCAAATGCTTCCAGTAGTGACACAGAATCAATTCTGTGTAAAACAACAGAAGGCCTATGGTAAAGTAAGGAGCACAAACACAAGAACTGCAAATTTTAAAAAAATTATAAAACAATTTGGCTGGTCAACTAAGACCTGTATGCAGCTGCTAGCCAAATCTGAGTGACATTTTATACAAGAATAATATTATTCAGGAATTAAAATAAAACACAGGCTGGGTGCAGTGGCTTATGCCTGTAATCCCAGCACTTTGGTAGGCCAAGGTAGGTGGATCATCTGAGGTCAGGACTTTGAGACTAGCCTGGCCAACATGGCAAAACCCCATCTCTACTAAAAAAAAAAATACACAAATTAACTGGGCATGTTTCACACCTGTAGTCCTAGCTATTCGGGAGGCTGAGGCACAAGAATAGTTTGAACCAGGAAGCAGAGGTTGCAGTGAGCTGAGATCACACCACTGCCCTCCAGCCTGGGTGACAGAGCGAGACTTAGTCTCAAAAAAAAAAAAAGAAAGTAAAACACAATTTAACACCTAGTGAATACTTATATTAAATTGAGAAGACCTAGAAATATCACAACCCAGGGGCAATTGCTAGTCCGTTTCTCTCTAATTTTTCTACATTTTTTTGACGATGGGGATTATGGTGATGAGTTTGGTGACTTGAAGGAGTCCACTGTTATGCAGAATGAATTAGCAATATCTTAGGGAGACAAAGTGCCAGCTTAGACATCTGTAAACTCAGAACCAGAAAGCCAAATGTTCATCATCAGCATTCGAGTAGACACCACTTTCAATTCTTTTGTTTTCGTATCTTCAAAAAGAATACAACACTCCCAGACATCCAGTGCCTACCTCAGAGTGGTATTATGAATATTAGTCATGTTAATGCCTCACAGGTACTTTGAAGATGAAAAGGACTAGTTAGTATCAAACCATGAAGTGGCAGCCAAGACTTCCATAACAATTAGAGCAAAACAGAAAGGAGGCACCGCTGAGAAACTTGGAAGCAATACAGTCATGTATTTGTTTCTGTGCAAACCTTTTAATAATGAAAGCCTGTGAACTCCTCTTCAGATGAAAGAGGCTCAACTGTGTCTTTAATTAGATCATCCTATTGGAGCACAATATAGTGATAAAGAAGATTTAATAAAGCATTTTGTCTTTTTATTACTTTGATTTGATGCAACATATCTGCTCATCCAAGCAAGATGTTTAACTTCAAAAGCAGTTCTGTCCACCCTCCCCCTGACCAATAAATAACTCCAAGGGGGAAAAAGAAAACAATATATTTGGAGCATCCCTAAGCTGCTGAGTGATGAAAAGATTCATCATTTTTTTTCTACTGTGGACACAGGTCTTTTAACTAGTCCTTTACTTTTCTCTTACAGCTGATAGGATTGTAAGAGTTTAAATGTTACTAGTTATTGATTAAAACATATGGTAAAGTAATTTGGGGGGAATATCTAATTACTCCACACCATAGTAAGTCTTCCATGTTTGACATGATCCTGGATAGGCCCATTAGACTGGGAATTTTAGGAATAAACAAAATTAAATCATAAAACTGTTGGCATAGAATTCTCCGCATCATGACAAACTTACTCTAAACATCTTTTTTTGTGTGTAGATCTGTAATTAGATTCAGGGCTTGAATTTAAGATTTTGGCCAAGCTAAGCCTGGAAACACAAAAATAGAATATTTAGAAGGTTAAGGAATTGATTTTTGGAATTTGTTTACTTTTTTAAGGCATCTTAACAGTAATATTAGCATAGATGATTGTATTAGCCAGAGAAAACTCCAGACAAACCCATCCAAATAAGCTGGTAGACATGGAGTGAGTAGACTGGATAAAGATGAGAGGGAAAAGATGGACAAACCAGAGGAAGGGAACTAAAAGATTATCAGCAAGGGCAGAGGGAGAATGAGCAACCCAGTCAGTTCATTGTCTTAACTACACTAGACTTAAAAGGCCAGACTTTTTTGTCCTTAACAACAATGTGGCTATATTAGTGAATCCACAGACTCTTGGGGAGGCTGGCTTAAATCTTCAAGTAAGCAAAGAGAGAAAAAAAGAAAGAAGTCTCTCAGATGAGCCTGCGGCCACAGTTGTTAAGTAACATTACAAATTTTTTTTTATTATACTTTAAGTTCTGGGGTACATGTGCAGAACATGCAGGTTTGTTACATAGGTGTACATGTGCCATGATGGTCTGCTGCACCTATGAACCCGGACATTAGGCATTTGTCCTAGAGCTCTCCCTCCTCTAGCCCCCCACCCCCCACCACAGGCCCCAGTGTGTGATGTTCCCCTCCCTGTGTCCATGTGTTCTCATTGTTCAACTCCCGTTTATGAGTGAGAACGTGCGGTTTTTGGTTTTCTGTTCTTGTGACATAATATTTCTAAGTGATTTTCTAGAACCTACCTTTTTCATGACACAAACAGACTTAAAAAAAAAATAGTTATTCCCAACATTCCTTTTTCCACACGAAATCACTTGTTTCTATATTTCCCAATTTTGCATTCCTTACTATTACTCTCACAGCTTTGGAAACAAAGAGACCTCAATTCAAGCTCCTCCTTCATCATTATCTGAAGCTTCAGTTTTCCTATCGGTAAAATTGGAAATAATACAATTCCACTCATATCCTCTAAGCTTGGCCTTGTACCAACATCTTAATTCTCCTACTAATTTTTCTGCAATTATATGTATTCAAGGTTGCTCTAATAAATTGCACATATCCAGGTTAAACTGCTTTTTATTATTCATAAATTTTACAAATGCAATTATCCATTTATTTAGGTTTTAACTGGTTATTAGGAAATACATAGACATATCTTTAAATTGTAAATCTATACAGAATAGAATACATCACATTGAAGGACGTGGCCTGAATAGTCCTGTTTCTTGCAAGTAAGAGGGGATGAGGTCTACAACCAAACCTACCCACTGACATTAGCTCCTAGGAGTCAAGCCTCTACTAAACTAATGGGAAGGGGTCCTGATTGTAGGCAGAGTGTGGCATCCAGCAGTAGGCTCCATGTACTGCCCCTTGCCCACCAGTGCCCTGGCGAGAGCAATCCCAGGCCTCCATGCAAGGAGGGCACCGAGATCAAGGCAAATTACCTGAAAAGGGGCTTGGAAAATGGGATGTTTGTCAAGGTCTTTATGGTTACATGCAACAGAAACCAACTCAATCCAGTCTAAGCAAACAGGAGAACTCTTTGGAAGGAACTGAGGTGTCTAATAGAACCCAGAGATCTTTCCAGGACCTGAAAAGTCACCAAGAACCCAGGCAGGGGCCGGGCATGGTGGCTCACACCTGTAATCTCGGCACTTTGGGAGGTAGAGGCAGGTGGAACCCCAGGTCAGGAGTTTGAGACCAGCCTGACCAACATGGTGAAATCCCATCTCTACTAAAAATATAAAAATTAGCCAGGCTTGATGGTGTACACCTGTAATCCCAGCTACTCAGAAGGCTGAGGCAGGAGAATCGCTTGAACCTGGGAGGCAGAGATTGCAGTGAACCAAGATCACACCACTGCATTCCAGCCTGGGCAACACAGTGAGACTCCATCTCAAAAATATAAAATAAAAATAAAAGAACCCAGGCAGTTTCTCTCAATCTCTCTCTCCCTCTTCTCTTCAACATCCCACCCCACACCCCACTTTTTTCTTTTTTTTTTTTTTTTTGAGACAGGGTCTTGCTCTGTTGCCCAGGCTTGAGTGTAGTAGCATGATCATGGCTCACTGCAGCCTCGACCTCCTGGGCTTAAGCAATCCTCCCACCTAAGCTTCACAAGTAGCTGGTACTATAGGCACGTGCCACCATGCCCAGCTAATTTTTACATTGTTTTTGCAGAGACAGGGTCTCACCACGTTGCCCAGGCTGATCTCAAATTAATGGGCTCAAGCAATCCTCCCACCTCAGCCTCCCAAAGTGCTGAGATTAGAGGCGTGAGCCACTGCACCCGGCTCTCTCTCCCTTTCTCTCCACACCACCTTTTCCTGTGGTGAAACATGGCTGTCCAACAGCAATTCTCCTGTTTACAGCACTGAGTTATAGCCACTCACAGACACTGATTCTGCACATCAGTTCAAAATTGCCTGGAAGAGATTCTGAAGGCCCCTGCTTGGATCAAATGATACTAACATGTCTGCCAGAGTCCAAAGCCTGAGCTGAAGGTAAAGTCCTCAGAAAAAGTAATCATTGTGAAGATACTCACTCTAAATGTTTCAACTAAAAGAAAGTATCAGAAACTGGAACAAATCAGCAGCCAAAACAAATCAGTGCTGAGCCTCAGCATCTGGGCATGTGGCAACAGAGCTACCCATGCATCATCTGCCTCGAGTAAAGTTAAACTCTTAGGACTCAGCCTGAAAGATGGAAATCAAGTTCCCAGCCGTGGAGACGGAAGGATACACAGAGTTTTGAAAATCTAATTGGCAGGCCCATGCCTAACACTTGGGGTATCCAGAGAAAGAATGCAAACAAAGGCCCACATGCGCAATATCTAAATATTTAAAATTCTAGGCTGGGTGCGGTGGCTCATGCCTGTAATCTCAGCACTTTGGGAGGCCGAGGCAAGTGGATCACCTGAGGTCAGGAACGCAAGACTTGCCTGGCCAACATAGTGAAACCACATCTCTACTAAAAATACAAAAATTAGCCAGGCATGGTGGTGGCTGCCTATAGTACCAGCCACTCGGGAGGCTGAGGCAGGAAAATCACTTGAACCTGGCAGGCAGAGATTGCAGTGAGCCAAGATCGCACCACTACACTCCAGCCTGGGTGACAGAGTGAGACTCCGTCTCAAAAAAATTTAAAAAATAAAAAAATTTAAATTTAAATTAAAAATTAAATTTTAAATCTAGCTTACTAACATGTTAAATAAAATGTTTTAGCCTCTGACCTTGACAAGTATACCTTCATAACAACCTGGAAGGCCAGGTTCCAATTTAGAATTATCAGACTCCTTGGAGCTCCACGTTGGAACATAGTGGCATGAGAGGGCTGGACCAAGAGCCATTCCCCTTCATCGCCACCCCTGGCATCTGAAAGGGGCCTCCCACAAGTATGAGGGCACCTGTCCCACACCTCCAAGCTTTGTCCACGGCCCTCTCAAATAGCCACCCTGTGAGCCCAGGTGATAAGAGGCACAGACCCTGGAAATGGACTAAGTAGGGGGGAATTTCAGAGTCACTGGGACCCAAAGCATGGTCTAGAGCAGGGTTTTTCAATCTCTGGACTATTTGCATTTTACACTGAATAAGTCTTTCCTATTGAGAGGAAAGAAAGAGCTTTTCCTGTGCTTTGTAGAATGTTTAGCAGCATCCCTGGCCTCTACCTACTAGATGCTATAGAACCATCCAAAATTATAAAAACCAAGGCCGGGCACGGTGGCTCATGCCAGTAATCCAAGGACTTCAGAAGGCTGGGGTGGGCGAATCACTTAAGGCCAGGAGTTCGAGACTAGCCTGGCCAACATGGTAAAACCCCATCTCTATTAAAAATCCAAAAAAAATTAGTCGGGTGTGGTGGTGCACAGCTGTAGTCCCAGCTACTCAGGAGACTGATACAGGAGAATCGTTTGAACCCAGGAGGCGGAGGTTGCAGTGAGCCAAGATCACGCCACTGCATTCCAGCCTGGGCAACAGAGTGTGACTCCATCTCAGAAAAAAAAAAAATTACAAAGATCAAAACAGTCTCCTGATATTGCCAAATGTCTCCTGGGTGGTGGAAGGATCACTGCAAACTTAGAATCACTGACCTAGAAAAGAAAAGTTTGTGCTGTGAGAAGGAGCAGAGCTGGGGGAGGGCTGGAGTTGTGGGGAAGGGGTGAAGCAGGGGGCTCTCTAAAGCACAGGGACCAGAACAGCAATAACTGTGCACCAGGCTCTATGTTAACTATCTTCCCAGAATTATTTTCTCTCATCCTCCTAACAACTTGGCAAGGTACATACTATTAACCCGTCTTACAGATGAGGGAACTGAGGTTTACAGAAGTTAAGCAACTTGCTGAATTTTACACCTCTAGAAACTGGCAGAACCAGTCATCAAACTTAGATCTATCAGTGCCAACTCAGCCTGCACTTAACTTAACTATAAGCCCAATTAGAATCTCAGATCTTGAAGTGACCTTCATAGTAAAATGACACAACTTAATTCTCTGTCAGACATGGAGCAGATTCATCTATGTTAGTGAAATGGTATGTGACAATGAATATAACGAAGTGTTTTCTTGTGTTTAGAAAAATATCCAAGAGATGAAAAAAGCTTATTCCTGACTTTAATAGCAACACTAAAATATTTTTAATTATGTCTGAGTGGAAAAGATCTCCCCCAGTCTCTAATTCATTACTTAATATAATTTTAACTAAAACGAGAATCTGCTTTTTTGAAACCAGTGAAAACTTTGTATGTGCAATTAAGCAAAGACTAAAGTAAGACACGTATAAATTAAGGTGAATGCCTATGTTGGTAGGGCCATAGAATCACATAGCTACAGTATTTTAAGGGCAGGGAGTACATTTTCTTTATTTCTGATCTAGCATAGTATGTGATACATAAAAAGCCCTTACAAACTTTTGTTGAATGGATGAATGGCTTTGAATTTCTCTAAATAATTTTAGTTCAAGAAATACACACTCCTCCACCCACGGGAAGATTTTGGATAATTGCCTCAACTTTTTATTTAACTTTAGCTGTATAAAAATAATCTCTGAGAGAGGCTTGGAATGTGTCACATTTTAAAGTTTTAAAACAAATTTCGTGTTTGGTGCAGTGCAGTTCCCATGAAGCAAGGTTTTCAGCAAAACTAAATAAACATGTGGCATCAGAAAACTCAAATGCATTAATAAGTACATTTGCATGCACTGGGCCAAGGGTAATAGTACACAAGGGCAAAGGTTAAACAGTTGGAGGCCTTGGTTTAATAGCAGACCTGAACTGTTATTTAAATGTCACAAATGTCAGTGTTCGTCTTCAAATGGTATTACAGTAGGATTAGTGTCCTAAGCCTTGGTCCAATTTATGGAGAATCAGGGAGAATGATTCTCGTCAACTTGGTCCAAAGCAGGAGAAGATTGATTTTCCTTTACCACTCAGTCTGCTTTTATGAGTTTTCCAGACTCTACCTTCCCAGCCTGCATCATGAATGGAAACTGCCAGATCTGCATGCAGGCCATGTGTGAGCAGTGAATCTGAAAGAGTTATGGCTCATTGAGAAACCAACAAAGAAAATGCTGCCACTCTCAGCCACCTTCTCCTGGCCAGGGCTCCCTGAAATTGTCAGACCCAGCAGTGGCTTAAGCCATGGAACAGGTGTAGGACCAGCCAACCCAATTCTTCCACCAATGTGCCAATGGCAGAGGCCAGCAGAATCAGGGAGGGGAAGCACATCTCATGTCTCCATCATCGTCATTTGTCTTTGCTCAACTAGGAAAAGGTACATGTTTCTGAGGTCAATCTTATTATTTTTTGTTTTTACTGGTTATTTTGTTATTATTAGCAATAAAAATGTGAGCACATATGATGTGCCAAGTGCAATACACACAGCATCTTATTGCACTAAGGCTCACAGAGCTATGTGAGGTAGTTATTTCTATGCCTACTTTAAACAATAAAGATGGCCAGGTGTGGTGGCTTACATCTGTAATCCCAGCACTTTGGGAGGTCAAGGCAGGAGGATTGCTTGTGCCCAGGAGTTTGAAACCACTCTGGGCAACATAGCGAGACTCCTGTATGAACAAAAAATAAAAATAGAAACAAATTAGCCAAGCATGATGGTGTGTGCCTGTAGTCTCAGCAGGCTGAGGCGGGAAAATCTCATGAGCCCAAGACATGGAGGCTGCAGTTAGCCATAATCATGCTGCCTCCAGCCTGGGTGACATAGCAAGACCTGTCTCTAAAAAAATAAAATAAACAATAAAGATAAGACTAAAGGTCACACAACTTGGCAAGGATTCCCAGATTTCAAGCACCAGCCTCTTCATAATTATGTAAATGCAGTGACTCGAAGAGAAGGAAGAGGCAAAAATATCTAAAGGCCCCAGAGCTTCATGCCTTAAAGTACTCCCCACCATGGACAGAGATAGGGTGATGTAGTTCAAGGGGCTGCAGCATTTGAGGTCTCAGGCTTCATTAGGACACCCCAAACGACAGGGGAGTGCCTTTCAAGATGTTGAACAACCTCCAAATGAGAACCATGTCTATCCTTGACATAGCCCTTTCCTCTTCAGAGCTTTGGGCATATCATGTAAGTGATTTCCAAATAGAAGGTAGAGCCCTTCCGACCACAAAGAGAGCACAAAGGATGTCACAGCAGGTCATGGAGACCTTACTGTGAGCATCTTGAGCTCTGAGGGGAATGGTAGCCCAGGTGAGCAAAGAGAATCAGCTGCTTCTCCCCTCCAGTATTCTCCACCTTCCAGGCCTTTGAGATTTACTGTAACGTTAGAAAGGAAATTAACTGCATGATATGCTGGGGGGTGTGAGTGTGTGGGTGGCATGAGGAGGCTCCCAGAGAGTTCACAATAAAAATATTTGAGAAACTAGCTCCTGCACAGTAAGGAATCAGAAATGCATTTAGATCTCCAGAAATAAAACACTCAGGACAGCCAGGCCCCTCTCCGGTAAGCTTTTTTTTTTTTTTTTTTTTTTTTTGAGACTGAGTCTTGCTTTGTCGCCCAGGCTGGAGTGCAATGGTGTGATCTCGGCTCACTGCAAGCTCTGCTTCCCAGGTTCAAGTGATTCTTCTGCCTCCACCTCCTGAATAGCTGTGATTATAGGTGCGTACCACCACACTCAGCTAATTTTTGTATTTTTAGTACAGACGGGTTTCACCATGTTGGTCAGGCTTGTCTCAAACTCCTGACCTTGTGATCCACCCACCTCGGCCTCCCGAAGTTTTGGGATTACAGGCGTGAGCCACCGTGCCCGGTTTTCAGTAAGCTTTTTTTAAGTGTGCTCTCTATTTTTCTTTTCCTCATTTCAGTTTGATCAGATGACACTAATAAACAATCAGATAAATACATGTTGTGGGGCCATATTGACAATTAATGAGATTAATGCAAACATATGGTAAGATTGATGCCAGCTGGGTGCGGTGGCTCATGCCTGTAATCCCAGCACTTTGGAGGTCAAGGAAGGTGGATCACTTGAGGCCAGGAGTTCGAGAACAGCCTGGTCAACATGGCAAAATCCTGTCTGTACTAAAAATACAAACATTAGTAGGGTGCAGTGGTGGGCGCCTGTAATACCAGCTACTCAGGAGGCGGAGACTCGAGAATCGGTTGAGCCCAGGAGGTGGAGGTCGCAGTGAGCCAAGATCATGCCACTGCACTCCAGCCTGGGTAACAGAGAAAAGCTACCCTGTCTCAAAATAAATAAAATAAAATAAAAGCCACACTGAAAAAAAATGTTTAACCAATAATCACTGTCCTTCATATTCTGCAAACAAAAAATGCAATTAATGCCTACTAGGTTCCAGGCATTAGTGGGCACTTCACGTAATGAATTTTTTCCTTCACAACAGCCTTGTGAGGTAGATGATATTATTCACTCCTTTTACAGAAGAAATGATTGCGTCTCAGAAAAGCTGCATGACTTTTCCAAAGTCCCCTAGAAATAAAACTCTGAACTGAGGTCCTTGATTCTATAACTCTTGTTTTTTTCATGTCAGTATTTTGACAGTTCAGCAAAGCAAACAGTCCACATGGGTAGTTACAAAGAAGAGGCTAATGAAAAGGTCGTTATTAAATATAGATTTTATTCTTACAAAACGTTGCCTAGGTGAGTTTAGGTTGCTTACTTTAGTAGTGTCCAGGGCCTACACACTTTAAGTTGAAACTACATAGACCAAGTAAAGATTTATCATCATTTTTTAAAATTATTATTGAATTGGTATCAAGATCAACCATCATGTAATTCTGTCCAGCTTCAAGTTACCTGATAATTAGATTTTATTCACTGTGGTCATTTCTGCCATTAAAATCTCTTATTTTCAATATTCATCCATACACACACACACACACACACACACACACACACGCTAACAAATTGGATTTAAGCAAGAATAAGGAGAGACAGCAGAAATCAAAGCAACTCTTCTTTTGTATCTTGAACGTTAATTAGTCCATACTTTATTTTTGGTTTTTTTGGAAAATTGTCTTCCACATTTAAACAAAGTTTGAACCCCCACTACTAAAAATTTTCCACAAAAAAAGATGAAAACAAGAACAACTACCTATAGCTCCCAGAAATGATTGGGCAAAAAACAATTTTAAAAAAAAATCATTTGATCTGGATTTATTTATTTATTTATTTATTTATTTATTTATTTTTTGAGATGCAGTCTTGCTCTGTCACCCAGGCTGGAGTGCAGTGGTGTGATCTCAGCTCACTACAACCTCCCCCTCCCAGGTTCACAAGATTCTCCTGCCTCAGCCTCCCAAGTAGCTGGAATTACAGGTGCCCATCACCACGCCCAGCTAATTTTTTGTATTTTTAGTAGAGACGGGGTTTCACCATGTTGACCAGGCTGGTCTTGAACCCCTGACCTCATGATCCACCCGCCTTGGCCTCCCAAAGTGCTAGGATTACAGGCGTGAGCCACCGTGCCCGACTTGATCTGGATTTTTATGTTAGATATGGACATTAGAAAATAACCTACTGTGTATTATCATATCAATTGATTTTTCAGAAAAAAACAACATAGAAAAATCTCTTTAAACTGTAGTTTAAATGTATATCATAAGTGACCAGATTTTATTCTGATGTCTATACCAGAAAATGTTACACTCTAGTCATTTTTTCTCTTTTGCAATCATATTAAACATTTGCATCCTTACTAAAATGTTTGAGAATCAGTTGGTCCTAAAATGGGAGCTGATGGGACAGAGTAGCTGCTTGACTGATCAGAAGTAGAAGTAAAGGAACAGAGCAGTCTCCTTTGAGGGCAAAAGAGGTCCTGGGGAAGTGTTGGTAGGAGAAACAGAGTCCAGGGAAACAAATGTTCTTGGGCTATGAGAAAAAGGCTTTTCAGTTTGTAACAAAAATCCAATTCAACTTACAAATTAACCTTTTCTTAGTTCACTAATAATCTGAAAATAATGTCTACATTAAGCTAGAAAGTAAAACCATTCAATTAAGGAATTAAAAATATCAATATGAACTAAGAACTTTCTGACCGTAAATGTATAATAGCTCTTTTGTTAATTTGTAAAATAAGTCCAGGAAATATTTTGATAGATTAATACTCCAATGAGTAGCAAGTTACATTTTTCCAGCACAGTAATACAGTCTGTTTTATTGAGCACCAAACAGAAAGTTGCAAAAATACCCACTGGATAACAATCTCTACACTGTTAAATTTTAGCAGGTGGAATTTCAGCTTGCCAAAGACTCAAAATTAGGAAACTGCTCTTCCAGCCATCTCCAGACTGGTAACCCTTTATTTGGTGAACTGAAAACTGTAGGAAGATTGTCCTTAAGTATGCGATTAGATCTTGAACCAATCTTTTGTCTTCTACTACATTCCAAAGAAGTCTTTATGCCAGGAAAATAACTCAATGGTACATTATAAAATGGATAAAGAAGGAATGATGGAACATCAGTAAATGCTGAACATGAGATCTCTGAAGCTGAATCTTGCTTCTGGAAGTTCATCCAGTTTACCCAAAAGGCAGTAATAAGAATTACTGGATACATCAAAGAGAGAGGAGACCCCTTTATAGGAGAGAATAAAATAAAATAATTAAGCTATATATGGAAATTCACTTCACTATTGTTAGTTTCTTCTACTAACGTGTCTTAACATATTTTAAATTTAATATTATTTGCCATTAAACAATATAAAGAGTTTTATCCTGCCTGGAAAGAAAAATAGTCACAAGCATTATATTAATTCCATGAGCTAGGAAGACATGAGTTGTAAAACATTTAATATAGGACCACAGTGCTTATTCGCAACTGAATAATGAATTGCATGTCACACAATGTATGATAGTTATCTGGGCTGCTTAAGTTACAGCTAAGGAATTATTGGTCTCCCTTATCTGAAAGACCAAATGTAATATGAGATCAAAGAAAGTAATAATTGTGCAGGAAACAACATCTAAAAAAAATTCCTCTGAGGATGAAAAACTGGTTTATAAAGTTCAAGATTATCATTTTAGGTTACTCAAGTTGGATCAAACATTTTAAGCGATATTTTGAATAGATTATGTGCAGCAGAAATAAACACTAAAAAACTACCAAACTGCCAAACCAGAGAGTCCTTGTGGGGATGGAACAAAACAATACGTGAAGTTATTGTTAGCCATTTACAAGGCATGAGAAAAGTCCATATAATAAAGACAACATGATTATGTGTCTTGGTTTCATTGAAAAGAGAAGGCCTTCAAAGTCTACTCCAGAAGCCCCTTAGACCAAATCGAATCTCTCTAAGCAAAGGAGGAGACAATAGGAGATTTCTGGTCCCTGCCAACTGATGACACCTGTGTTTTCTGAATTGGCAGCCCCTGGTGACTCAAAGTGGGTACATGAAGCATTTGAAGAAGATTGATGGGTGGTTCAAACCAACAGTTAGTCATTGAATTAGGTACCAACCTAGATTATTTTACTCCCTTACCAAAGCACGCCAACAAAGAAAACTTTAGGAATTCATTAACAACTGATTACAAGACATAATTTTCTACCATCCTTAAAGACCTACAGAGACAGAAGACACCACATGACTTCCCCATCTTGCATAGGCTTCCCTAGCAAAAATTCTTCCCTCAAAAACGTCTCCATACAAAACTCAATTGAGATTAAGTGAAAATTTTTCATTCAACACTCTATACAATATTAACTATCTAAACATTTAAAACTGGGTATTTGCAAAGAAGGGGAAGAAAGATTAATAATAGTTATCTCTGAGTGAGATTAAGAGTGATTTTTAGCTGCTTTTTTATCTTTGCTTTTTTTTTTTTTTTTTTTTGAGACAGAGTCTTGCTCTGTCACCCAGGCTGGAGTGCAGTAGCGCGATCTCAGCTAACTGTAACACCCGCCTCCCGGGTTCAAGCAATACTCCTCCCTCAGCCTCCCAAGTAGCTGGGATTACAGGCATCTGCCACCATGCCCGTTTTTTTGTTGTTGTTTTTTGTTTTTTGTGATACAGTCTTGCTCTGTCTCCCAGGCTGGAGTGCAGTGGAACAATCTCTGCTCACT
>NW_012118487.1:14146507-14163396 GCF_000951035.1 Colobus angolensis palliatus
TTTTTTGAGACAGAGTCTTGCTCTGTCACCCAGGCTGGAGTGCAGTAGCGCGATCTCAGCTAACTGTAACACCCGCCTCCCAGGTTCAAGTAATACTCCTCCCTCAGCCTCCTGAGTAGCTGGGACTACAGGCATATGCCACCACACCTGGCTAATTGTTTTTGTATTTTTAGTAGAAATGAGGTTTCACCATGTTAGCCAGAATGGTCTCGATATCCTGACCTCGTGATCCACCGCCTTGGCCTCCCAAAGTGCTGGGATTACAGGCAAATTACCGCACTCGGCCTATCTTTTCTTTATTTTCCCAGATGAATACAATAAGCACATATTACCTTTATAAAATCAGAAAAACAAAAAGTTTTAAGAACTATCCACAATAAGGACTTCAAGTGGAGGTAATAGATGATTTTTAATTCCCCCTTCTACTTACGTCTATGTCTCCCTTTGCAAACACAATCATGTTTCTAATACTTTCCACTTCTCTCTGTTGACTCTTTGAAATGTTCTATGAGCACTTAGGTCTCATTTGTTATGCCTACGAATGGGAAAAAAAATATCCGGAGATACTGTCACACAGTACTAGGTTAAGACTTTAGTAAGCCAAGTGAGGATATGATTTCCCAGCTATGCCTACAGGGTAACAATCGCCATTAATTTTCTCCTGATGTAAAGGTATGGTTTTTTTGTGACTATTTACCTTACGGTGGTCTAATAATGCAACTGTAATATTAATTAATTCTACACCATCACCATTCTACAGAAAAATAGTCCTGAAACAAACCACATTCTTTTCACATTTTAAAATTCTAAGGACAATATAGCTGATTGTGGTGAATAAATAAACACATATAATTAATACAGAAAGCAAGAATACAAAACCAACTCTGGATAAGAAGTTTGTTTCATATCAACCACGGTTAAATTTGTATGATCTTAACGTTGTATTTTACCTTCTGTGTTACACACTCTAAGTCAAGCCTGTCCTCTCCCTGAAGCTCTCCCCAGCCACTCACCCACACAGATCTCCCTATATTTCCATAGCCCTGTCTGGGGTTTGCGTACCCTGTCCATTTGGACTACCTTGTACCAGTGACAGCCAGATATACAAGTGACAGACATTTGGGAAAACAGGATAGATTATATAGAAAAATAGATACAGAGATATATAATCTATCACTATCCTGTTTTTCCCAGTGGATTCCTTATGCCATTTTACAGGCCCTCCCCCACTCCACAACAACCTCTCTGTTGATCTCAGTGTCTGGCACCATGTACAGCAAGTATCTCTTGCTTGGTTGATTTGAAAGACGATGCGTGACCTTATTTTCTCAATCTACCAACCCAGCATCCTTACCTGGGTCCAGCCACAGCCCTGATGTCATAACTGGGAGACAATGTGTTGGAATCAAGAGTTCCCCAGGCTGGAAGCCAGGACATCCAAACACCAGGTTCCAGTTCTGCTAATTCCTACTAGTGTGCCCTTGGACAAGGTGTTTCACCTTCTTGGCTGCCATTTCCCCATTTGTAAATCAAAGTTCGAGACCAGGTAAACGTTAAGGTCTACTCCAGCTCTTAAGTGCTATAATTCCACATGTTTGGAACTCTGTTTAGAGCTTCCCTGTCCAATATGGTAGCTACTAGCTTTAAAGTGGCCATTTAAATTCAAATTAAAATTCACTGAAATTAAACAAAGTTAAAATTCAGTTTTCAGTTGCACTAGCCCCATTTCAAGTTCTCAATAGCTGCATGTGACTAGTGGCTACTGTTTTTGGACAACAGATATGGAACATTTTTATCATGGCCAAAAGTATAATTGGACAGGTCTGGAGTAGAGTGATATATTAAATATCATGTTTGTCCTTCTAGTGGTGTGCCAACAAATCTAATTAATTTTAATTAAGTATATTATTCTCATTTCATTGTCAGTTTCAATACTTATAATTCATATATTACAAATGCAACATGTACTTTATTTTAAATGGCAGTCACTTGGAAATGCTCCTTTTACTTGGAAAAATATATCTACAAGAATCATGACTAGAGTGGCAAGCTGAAAAACAGGAGCCTAAGATCTACCATTCCCATCCAGATTCCCACGTTCAGCCAGGCTGAACTCTGTTTCCCACCCCTCACACTTGGCAGTTTTCTGTAAGCATGTCTTTGTTCAGTTTCTTCCATTAGACCATTTCTCTTTCCTCCCATGTCTCTCCCCAGGTCCAAATTCATCAAGATCCTTTCCACAGTTATGCTGTGGCAAAGCTGGGAAGAAATGCGTCCAAATGCAGCCATGGTAGCTTAGCAACAGGGATCAGGATGGGTGGTTTAAACAATTTGCATGAAAGAAATGCCCGGGCAGTCAGGTAGCATGCAACCTTGCCTCAGTTTGCATTATCAGATATGAGAAAGCTACATGGTGAATTTGCCGAGTCTGGGACTGCCTGAGAAGGTAGTAGCTCAGTTCACCAAAATACATCAAAAAATAAAATGAGAGGACAAAGTAAGTCATGAAAGAAGGCTTCTTTGGGTCATTAGCAACTGCTGAGGCAGTCTGCCCCTCATGTGCTTCTGGAGAAATGCCAAAATTCTCTGCCCAGAAGCCCACCCAACCCTAGTAGACAACATGGAACCAGACTATGTGAGCATGTGAAGTGTCAACCCCAGCACCAGGGAAAGGTGAACAGCTGGCAGGGGCAGGACTCCCTTCCTCAGCCCTGACCGAAAGTTTCCAGTCACAAACTCACAGTCAAGGTATCCTTTGTATGAATCACTGCAGTGTAAGAAAATCTATCTCCCTGTGTTTTTGTTACTCCAGTTGTCTGGTACTCCAGGACAGATGTCACCATCCATTCTCTATTGAAAGTCATGTCTTCCTCTTTAGACCTGCCATAACACTTTATATCATTCTTGAGATACTTACAATGCACCCCTACTGTTTCCTGTCCATTTCTTAATTCTTCTACAAGACTGTGAGTTATAACTGGTACTTTGTACTTCTTCTATATACCAGCATTTTAGCACAATGAGTAGCTTACTAGGAGATGAATAAATATGGAATCTGACAAGAAGTGGATGACTCAGTGAAGTGAATGAATGGATTTATGAATGAATACTCTATAGCTAATCTGATTGTAACAGCCTCAAAATTATTTTAAACGGCAATCACTTGGAAATGCCATTTCCAAGGTCTTACAGTGTCTCACCTTTACCCAGTCTTTCATACATGACTTATTTAAATCCTCTTTCTTTAAAGAGACGTGTCAGTTGGTCACATCAGAGTAAACGTTCAGAAACAATGTTAATTGCAAGGGTGTGTTGTTGATGTGTACAGTAGGTTGAACACTACTAAGGAATGCTATTCTGAATTGAATTATACCTTTTCTACTTAGTTCTTCTTCATTTAAAGTAGTTATGATAATTCTTTTCAATTTTTAAAAATTATTATGGGTACATGGTAGCAGTATATATACATTTATGGGGTACATGTGATGTTTTCGTAAAGGCATACGATGTGTAATGATCAAATCAGGATAATTAGGGTGTTCATTGCCTCAAGCATTTATCGTTTCTTTGTGCCACAAACATTCCAATTCCACTCTTTTCGTTATTTTAAAATATACAATAAGTTATTGTTAACTATAGTCACCATGTTGTGCTACAGAACACTAGATCTTATTCCTTCTAACTGTGTTTTTGTATCCACTGACCATTCCTACTTTATTCTCTCTTCCCACTACCCTTCCCAGTCTCTGGTAACGATCATGCTACTCTCCCCATAAGTTCAATTGTTTTAATTTTTAGCTCCCACATATGAGTGAGAACATGTGAAATTTGTCGTTCTGTACCTGGCTTATTTCACCTAACTTAATGTCCTCCAGTTTTATTCATGTTGTTGCAAATGACAGAATTTCTGTATTCTTTTTTTTTTTTTCTTTTGGAGACAGGATCTCACTGTGTTGCCCAGGCTGGAGTGCAGTGGTGAGATTAGGGCTCACTACAGCCTCGACCTCCCTGGGCTGAAGCAATCCTCCCACCTCAGCTTCCCTGGTTGCTGGGACTACAGGTGCATGCTACCATGCCCAATCAATATTTTATTCTTTTTTATGACTGAATAATATTCTACCGTGTATATGTACCATATTTTCCTTACCCACTCATCTGTTGATGGACAGTTCAGTTGCTTGCATATCTTGGCTATTGTGAATAGTGTTGCAATAAACATGAGAGTGCAGATATCTCTTCAGTATACTGATTTCTTTTCTCTTGGATATATACCTAGCAGTGGGATTACTAGATTGTATGGTAGTTCTATAGTTTTTTGAGGGATCTCTACTGTTCTCCATTATGGCTGTACTAATTTACATTGGCACCAACAGTGTATGAAGGTTCCCCTTTCTCCATATTCTCACCGGCATTCATGATTACCTCTCTTTTGGATAAAAGTCGTTTTAACTGGGGTAAGATGAATTCTCACAGCAGTTTTGATTTTATAGTTTTTGATATCATACTTAATTGGATTCAAATAAAAGTATCTAGACGTGGTAAATTTACTTCCACATATATAATACATGTATAAAGTTATTCATTATGACATTGTCTTTAAAAATAAAAGATTAGAAACTCAGTGACAATCAATGGGGCTACAGAAATAAGTTATGATATAGACATTCAATGGAATGATATGCAAATGTTTAAAGAAAGAAGAATGCTTTCTACCTAATGCATTCCAAAGTAATTCATTACATTGTTGTCTGTAATACAAAATATTAGAAACTATATGAAGGTCCATCAATGGGGATAAAGTGTGGTACATCAGTAGAATGATATACAATTATGAAAATTGAGGCTACTCTGCATATATAGATTTATGAAATATATTGTTAAGTAGAAAAAGCAAGCTCAATAACTTTTTTTTGAGAAAGTCTTGCTCTGTCACCCAGACTGCAATGCAATGGTGCAATCATGGCTCACTGTATGCAGCCTCAACTTCCCATGCTCAAGTGATCCTCCTGCCTCAGCCTCCTGAGTTATCTGAGACTACAGGCACACGCCATTATGCTTGGCTAATTTTTTATTTTTTTATAAAGACAGGGTCTCCCTATGCTACCCAGGCTGGTCTCAATCTTCTGGGCTCAAGAAATTCTCCCACTTTGGCCTCCCAAAGTGCTAGGATTACAGCCATGAGCCATCTTATCCTGCCAGAAACAAAATTGATAGTGTGTTAATTTTTGTATGAAAAAAGGAGACAGTTTAAGATATATTGGCACAAAGAAACTCTGAAAGAGTACACAAGAAACTAATAAAAATGGTTATACAAGGGCAGTAGAATTGGGTTCATGAGGGATGTGGGGTGAGCAAAACTTTTCATAATATACCATTTCATATTTCTGTTTTTACCCTTGCAAGTGCACTACTTATGCAAAATATTTAATAGACATTTCCATTATCATGCTACATTCATTTAATGAACGAATTTTAAAAGAATCCTTAATATATCATTCTTCATCACTCTCTCACCAAGTTTCCTTTTTGTTCTCTGCCCCACAACCCCGTTCTATATCAAATGCCTTTTTTAATACTCACTACGACCCAAGTGAGGGAAACAGCTGGGGCAGAGCACTTTGGAAAGGATTGGTTTTGATCCCACTTGAAGCCTAACAAGACCTAATGCTAAATTAAAAAAAAAAATAGTTTGGGGAATGTGTTTACCTAAAAACGAAAGGTGGGATGTGTAGGCTGGGTAATATCTGAAAATTTCAGTAATACAGAATTGTGTTGTACCTGCTTCATGCTAACTTTTAATTGTCTCATTATCAATGAGCTTAATAATAATGTTTTCATTCTTGAATGAAGGCAATGATTCTCACTCACTCTCTGAAGAACTCATGAACTTTTTATTTCATTAGCCAAAACAGATTTTAATAGGGGAAGGTAACTGAATAGCCATATTGAACTTTCTTTTTTAATATCACACCAACTTCTTAAATATTGAAGTCATTGATCTATATTTGGAAACCTGTAAATCATCTAAGGTCTTGTACAATCTTCCATTTATTAGAAATAAATTCACACAAAAAAGCAACAATGTTTAAATTTGGTCAAAAGACCCTCTCAGCAAGAGGTAATAAAATGTCAGTTCCATTTAAATGAGACATTATTGACCCCCATTAGTAGGACACGTGCTTGACTTGACTTTTTCTAAGGGTGGTGATGGATTTGCTCTTGTCCATCCACACACTCCTGCCCTGTCCTCTCATGACCTGGGGCAGACATGTGCTGGACAGCTGGCTGGACCAGGTCTGTGGCCTCTGAACAAAGCAGACCTTGCTGGCCCACACAAAGACTGAATCTGTGACCTTGTTCTCATTAGCTCAATGCCCTAATCACTTGAGTTAAACAGCTACAAAAAATATATAGATTGAGCTTTGTGTAGATACATGTCTGTGTGTGGGCGTCAAAGCCAGGAATAAGATAATATATAACAACAAGTGCGAAGCTGGTGCTTGGGCATTAAAGGAGGTCCTCCTATAAGTTATATATCTTGTATGCCATGCCCCAGTGGCATTTTCCAAGCTAAGAGCCAAAATATAATCACCTTAAAATAATTTTATTTCAGTTCTAATATAATATGATTCTAACTCCAGAAAGAAATTGATCTGTGAAATTAGTAGTTAGGCACGTGTACAAGGAGATCCCAGGAAGCAATAGATTCCACAGCTTATATGATCTGGGTTCTCCTGAACCTTGGACTGAACAAGGAAGTAGAGATTAAGACTAGAGCTAGAGGAGAAAACAAGAGGCAAAATTTTGTCACTAGAAGATACTTTGTCACTAGAAGTTGTTTATCCAGGCAAAGTTTCATGAAAGAAATACCTATGCTCCGTCAGTTAATCTAGAACTGTTGATGAGTATCCAGTGTGCTGTGTGCCTCAGAACCTCTTGCTGTAGAGATCTACTAACAGGAAGAGGACCTCCTCTCGTGAAATTCATGATCATGGAGAAAGTCACTGAAGACCAGATTCCCAGGATTCTACTTATCCCTGAATAGACAGCTATTCCAGTACAACTAATAAGGGTCACCAAGACTGTGGGCCCAATGCAAGACTCACCAAATGTAGAATATCTCAAATTAGATGAGAAATTTAAACACAAGTGCAATATGAGCAATTTCAATGTCATTGCTTTATTTCAGGAGATGAGATGAAGTTCAGCCCAGAAGCTCCTCCTCCTCACTCATTGGAATGGACCCTCTGTCAGGAATGACCTACAAGAGAATCTGGGACACATCTCCAGGCACAGCATTAACCATCAACTACTGGGAGATGGTAACTGAACACATATCTTGGGTCACAAGAATCATATTCCATGTTAACTATCCAAAAATGCTACTTTGAAGCTCCTGCACTTTTGAGAGATATAATTCTCCTTGGCATAAAGTTCCAACTCCTTAACCTGACATTCAAGAGAAATTCAAGGCTAAGTTTTCTTTGTCTTTGCATATCCATGCCGAGCAGATGGTTTCCCACATGAAAGAGCTTCCCACATAAAGAGCTCAATAAAGTATTAAATGAAGAAACAAGTGAATGGCTGAAGCTAATCCTAATTTATCTTTCTATGTGTTCTCACTCTACTTCCCTTAATCTTTCCCTCCACTCATAATAGTCTTCTCTTTGTCCCATGAACATGGCTGGCTGTTCCTTCCTCCAGGCTTGTTTAGGATGTTCTCTCCAACTAAGGGGATTACCTTTTATCAAGTGCTTATAACATTTTATATATATTATCTCAATTAATCCTAAAAATTTAACAAAATAGTCACTATAATATCCATTTTATAGAAGATGTCCATAAAAGCTAAGTAACTTCCCAAGATTACACAGCTAGAAAACAGGAGAACCAAGATTTGAACACAGATCTATCTGGTTCCAAAACTCTTCCCCCTTTCAGGGAATTATTCTTTCTTCATATCTCCAAATTCTGCATTTCCAAAATTGCTTTGTCTTTTATGGCTTAATGCAAGCTTCAAGGGGAGGAACTCTTCCTGCCCATTCTATCCCATAGTGATCTCTCATTCTTTTAACTTAGCATTGTAAACTCAATGTTTCAGATAACAATCATGGACTCCCTCAACACTCCATCTTTTATTCTTTTAAATTTTTCACTAATCTATTCCTTCTCAGACTAACTAGATCAAAAGCTCATGAAGGGCAGATTCTACACATTGCACATCACTATATCTCTTCACAAGCATGAAAGAGACTTGTGCATGTGGTAGGCAGTCAACAAATATATCTTGACTGATTAATGTTGACACCTCCATCTTTCCACCAAAATCTGTGTACCAATTCCTATTACTATAAGGATACACCCCTTGAAGCGTTTACCTCCTAAGGTTATTGTAATAAAGGAAGAAAACTGGAAGGTTCCAAAGATTAACTATGTTTTTAAAAATATTTCAAAGTTTTTCATTATTAAACTTCTGGGCATCTCTACTGCTGAGAAGTCTAACACACTAGTGTTAGTGAGATCATCTTGTTACGATTTTCCTTGTTTCCTTCGAGTACCCTCATTTTCAAAGGTTAATTACCTGGTTGTAAAAGTGCATTCCAGAATGAAATTTAACCTATGAGTTCTCCATCTTGAGCTGAATATTCTTAGCAGTTTTTTTTTTAAAGTAGAAAGCCATCTGTTTAACCAATTTAAATACATACTTATAGAAGAATAAAAAAATAGGAATACAGAGAGAGGTTCATGGATTTTAAGTACTTGTGAGTATTTGTAAAACACATTATGACTTTGATGCTTGGAAAAAATATGAAGTGATACTTTCTGCTATAAATCAGCACTGGCAAATAAAGAGGGACTAGAAGTTGGGATATCTTAAAGACAAAATTGTTTGGATCATCCAAAATGTTGATCATTTGTGGGCCATAGAAAAGAAAGATTTATTATTTTTGAATGGTTCAATTTCTTAGGAAGATAAAAAAATCACTTGAGAAAACATCAAACAGAATGTGGTTCTTATTAATATCACATAACCTTTCTCACAAAACTTTTCCCTTCCCCAGCCTAGCTCCCATTAGAACCAAACTAAACACGTTGACAGCTCCAAGTTAGGAAGGCGTTAGGCCAATAGTCTATCCTTTGGATAAACTGAATCATTCATTCAATATCACTTTACTAGTTTTCTTGACGAACCAAATACATGGCGACAGACACTATTCTGCAGGGTTTAATCACACACAAATGGCAAAAACCACAGAACACGGCGCCTAATCAGCCAGGCTTTCAACCATGGTCTTACTCTATGCACATATGTCACTCCCATTATCATTAGTATCAATAAAACCCTGACATTTTACACACTCAGGAGAGGCTGGATCTCAATGTTTATGGTTTGATATGTTCTCATAAAAAGTATATCGCCTCATTACCAAATAAGTTTATATGAATCGGTATGTTTTAAATTGAATAAGCTCCTCCAGAGTAGAATAAATCATGGATTTTTTTCATGAACAATTTTTGAATTATTTCTTTCCTATTCTAAATACTCATATGAAGCTAAAATTAGCATTTCATATTTAGAATTTTTAAGACAACCAATGAATTCTAGGATTTCACGTTTATTTTCAGTCTCAATAAACATTTATTAAAGAATGTGTGAATAAATTCAATCACCCAAACCTGGGAATGCAACCCACAATCATAAAGTGGTGTTCCCTAGAGGAGATCCCAGATGAAATTCAAAATAAATGTTTCAAAAATTAAGCTCACATATGCCTCATATAATTGACTCCACTTAGCTCTGAGTTTGAATCCCAGGAAGAAATAGTCTTAAGATCCGGACAGAATTGCTTAAGCAGGGGTCAAAGTTAATAGATGTCACTATATCTTTAGAATAAATAGTTTAAACTGGGCGTGGTGGCTCAGACTGTAATCTCAGCACTGTGGGAGGCAGAAACATGGATCACTTGAGCTCAGGAGCTCAAGACCAGCCTGGGCAACATGGTGAAACCCCATCTCTGCAAAAAATACAAAAATTAGCCTGGCGTGGTAGCTCACACCTGTGGTCCCAGCTACTCAGTTGGTTGAGGCAGGAGGATTACTTGAGCCTGGGAGGCAAAGGTTGCAGTGAGCTGAGATTACGGCACTGCCCCCATCTGGGTGACAAAGCGAGATCCTGTCTCAAAAAAAAAGTAGCTTGAACACTCCTTTGTATGAAAGAGGAGAGCCACCGGGGCCATCTCCTAAATCTCCAGGCCATCCTCGAGTTGGTGAACCCAGAATCGTATGGCTGTACATCAAAACAAAACAAAACTGAGTTAGCACCAACATTGCATTCTAAAATTATCCCATCCCCAACTCCCACCCCTGCTGCCACTGCCACTGTGTGTAGTCACATCTATTATTACTGCCACAGTCATATCCAGGTGCAAACCTGCTCATGTAGCCTATAACCTGAGACACTCAACTGAGAACAGTGAAGGAGCCTGACATTGAGGGTGTGACCTTCCTACACACTCCACTGGGTAGGAAGGAGGAAGACAATCAAGGCTGTGTGAGACCCAGGCTCCCTATTTTTATTACGGACGGTGCTTAATCAAAACCAACATACCATGTAAACATTGGCATATATCATTTCACAACATCAAGTTTTTTATACAGTTAAACCATTAGCTTTTTGCCCAACAAGTTATAAGCTCAAAGAAGGCAGAAACATCTACCTGGCTTTGCTAAAGTATTGCCTGCATAAAGCCTAATGCCTTTCATATATTAGATGCTCAATAAATGTGCGATGAATGATAATAAATCAGAGAGCACACTAAAGAGCCAATCTCCATAGGTTTCATTCCTGCCTAGGTGACAGTGTGATCCTAGTCACTTCTTTGTGCTTCACTCAGTCCCTTGTCTACAAAACAGGCATAACAATGGTATCTTAGTGGGTAATGGTGAAAAATCAGTAAGTTAATATGAGAAATGCAGTTAGAACAGGAGCTGACACATACTATGTGCCATTATTATTAATTATTATTATCATCATCATCACAACCTCTAATTGCTGGTGTAGGGTGGACCTTGATCAACTTCCAGAATATCATGCATTCCTACACGTGTTCATCATCCTATGCAAGCATTTATCTGTATAATAAATCATCCTCCTTTTGTGAATGAAAAGACAGAGAGCACTACTTAATAAAATGAATTATTCCAAGGCCTGATGTTCTGCAATGTTTGAAAAGATCCTCCTGAGTAAGGAGCTTATCACCACACTTGCCCTTTAGTATTTTTTTAAAAAAGTTGTATCTGAATTATTACCCAAGGTCCATTGCTATTAAACATGAAAAATAACTTCCACACACATACATAATTTGCACAAAATCCCATCGGTGCGATTTTGACAGGTACGAGGAGACTCCCGATACTGCTAATTGTTCACTGGGCTTAACCTCAGATGATGATTCAGCTAAATGCTATATTGAATTTCATCATTTCCATTTCCCCTATTCCTGCAGTGACTCTCTGAGGGGTTTACGGCTTTCTAGAGTGGCCTGCCTGCTTGGATGCGTGCACTCAGGTCACTGTGGAGGACTGTGTGAGTGGAACAGGAATGGGAACATCTTAAAACGAAACAGCTGCGTCAGAAGTGGTCAAGGCTCGGGCGCAATATGATAGCTGCTATTAAACCCCACTTTGAGCTCCTCATGGCTTTGATGATTTCTTTCTTCCTCTCAAAGGTTTATCATTCTTTTCCTGACTTTAAGTCGACCTCATAAAATCAGCCCGATTTTTGTTTTGGTTCATATTAAAGTTTTGGTTGTATTGTCCATTCGTTTCTGAATTTTTGTTGTTTTTGTTTTTTGCTTTTTCTTTGTCTCTTTGGTCTGAGGAAACTATAAAGTGAGGTGAACCAGTCATGACAAATCCTTGTAAACAGACATAGAACTAGGAATTCTTGTTCCCTAGAGTTCACCTGTCTCACAGGCCTTACTCCAAGGCACTTCCTCTTGGTAAGCATCTGGAAGTGTCCATTTGTGGGCTGGATTTGGTTTGGTTTGGTTTGGTTTTTTCAGGATCTGTGGTATCAGTCTCCCTTCCTGACACCTCTTAGTCCACTGCAGGCTAGTGGAGTGAAAATGTTTCATTTCAACATCTGCCAATGGCATCCCTGAATAAAATTTATTATTCACTATTATAAGAAAATAAGAACTTAATTGCATTGTTGAAATTTAAAATTTTATTTTTCATTCTGACAGTTAACTATTAAATGCATTTCAAGCTCCTAGAAGCAGTTCTAGAGCCTTCCAACCTTACTGGTAGGAAAGTCATTTAAATAAAATGTTTCTTGGATTAATAGAGTTAATTCCACCACTGTATTTAGCATAATCTTTTCTTGGGGCAATAATTATTAAGTCACCACTTAAAGACTATTTAATGATGTTGAAATGAAGCCTACACTTAGTCAGCCAACTCATTGGGACTTTTTCCAACTCCCAACCACCACCTGGGATTCATCTCAATTCTCTGATTCTGTGTTTCAAATCAAAGATACTATTTGCTGTCAGCAAGTCCTCTGATTTATTTAATCCTTCCCCAAAATATATCCCGAAATTCTCACAATTTAACCCCTATTTGTCATGACAGCAGCTCCTCTACAATGACTAACACACTCTTCAGCATTATCAGGTGTTTGCAGAGGGCTCTGTGACTGCGCTGGTGGCCTGGGAGATCAAGAGCAACCCTCTGTAATAGTGTTGTTACTTTATCTTCTCAACAAATCACCAGTAACTTTTTAAAATAACGTTTATAATCTCCATTACTTCTCTCCGAAAATAAGAACACTCAAGCATACGGCAAGCATAGCATAATGTGTGAAGGCTCAAGAATCTTTATAGTTCTCGTTTTAAGAGTGTCAATTGCTAATTTAATCAACAATATGCATGCTTACTAGTTTTTAGACTAAACAGTACAATATAGGAAAATATGGGTTCAAATGGAATAAAGACAAAAGAAAATAAAATAAGACAGGAAAAAGGGACAAGAAAGATGAAAACTCTGATTTTTAAAATAAATTGTGGCAATGGAATTAATGTAACCAAGTCTCATCTTCTAGCGTGTAAATTAGTCAGCTAACAGATTTTTAAGTCGTATGGAAAGCAGAAGTCCTATGATAGAGAGGTGGCTTTTTTTCTTCTCCAAAATAGTAGGAAGAATGTCCTGCAATCCATAATAAGAATCAAGGGGAAAAATCAGAATAATTTGAGTAGTTTGCTGTAGTCTCAGAGTTTACAACTCCTAAATTCTCAATTGTCCTTCCCATATTTTCAGATCAATTATGAAAAGCATGGAACTGAACTTCCTGAAGATCAGTTAGCATTTTTATTAAGCTTTTTACTTTGAGAAAATTGTAGATCCTCATGCAGTTTTAAGAAATAATAGAGAGGCCGGGCGCGGTGGCTCACGCCTGTAATCCCAGCACTTTGGGAGGCCAAGGCTGGCAGATCACAAGGTCAGGAGATCGAGACCACGGTGAAACCCTGTCTCTACCAAAAATACAAAAAAATTAGCCAGGTGCGGTGGCAGGCGCCTGTAGTCCCAGCTACTCAGGAGGCTGAGGCTGGAGAATAGCGTGAACTCGGGAGGCAGAGCTTGCAGCGAGCCAGACTGCGCCACTGCACTCCAGCCTGGGGGACAGAGCAAGACTCTGTCTCAAAAAAAAAAAAAAAAGAAATAATAGAGATCCCATGCACCCTTTACCCAATAGTAACGTCTTGCAAAAACACAGTACAATATCACAACCAGGATACTGACATTGATACAGAACATTTCCATTATCAAAAGCATTCATTTTGTTGCCTTTTTATGGCCACACTCACTTCTCTTCCACCCTACTGCTCCTTAACCCCTGGTAAGCACTTTTCTTTTTTCCATTTCTATAATTTTGTCATTTCAAGAATTCCATATAAATGGAGCCATATAGTATGTAACCTTTTGGGTTTGGCTTTTTTCACCCAGCATAATTCCCTGGAGACCCGTTCAGGCTGTTGCACTTATCAATAATGTGCTCCTTTTTATTGCCGAGTAGTATTTCATGATATAGCTGGGCCACGATTAACCATACATGCTTAACTATTAACAGAATGGTTAAGTTTGTCTTTCCATGAAGGACATTTGAGATATTTCCAGTTTTTCACTGTTATTAAAGCTGCTGTAAGCATTCATGCACATATTTCTGTATAAACTTAAGTCTTCATTTATCTGAAATAAATGCTGAGGAGTACAATTACTGAGTTATATAGTAGTTGCAAGTTTAGCTTTTAAAGAAACTGCCAAACTGTCTTTCACAGGCTGTGCTATTTTACATCCCCAAAAGCAGTATAGGAGTGATCCTGTTTCTCCACATACTTGCCAACATTTCTTGTTGTCATGGCTGATTTTTAGCCAAAGCCAGAGATCCAATTTGGAACAAAAACTGACAGAAAGACTTTCAAATTTAACGCATTGTGTTATTTTAACATTACCTGGAATTTTTTCAATACCAGATCCCTTGGTTTTAAACTCTACAAATTAAATGCTGTGTACTTTGTATAAATTATTTAACATCTCTGAACTTCAATTTCTTTAAAGGTAAAACCTGTCCCTGCAAATATAGAACTATATTAAGGGGATAACATGTGTAAAGAACATAGGCTACAATAGATGCTTTGTAAATGCAAATCCCCTTCCTGCACATTATCTATTGATCATTATTTATTCTATTAATAATATACAAGCTTTCTCTTAATGCATTCCCAGCACCACTTGTTTGGTTTTATAACTCTGTCTCTCCTCCATTCAGATGAAAATGAATATCACTTAAAAATTGTGTTAACATGATAGAAAAGAAGCAGGATGATATTGCTTTCAAAAACAAATTCAAACCCAAGTCTACTGCTTTGTGACCTTACGCAATTATCTTCCATCTGCAGTCAACAAGACTGGTGGTTTCATCTCTTCCACCTGCCCTACAGAGATGCTGAGTTCAAATGACAGAAATACATGAACACTGATTTGCAAACAGTGAAGAGCTATACCACTATGTGATCAATAGAGTAAAGCTAGTTATAGAAAATGAAGTCCACTGCACCTAAGGTCTCATTCATTCTGTCACAGAATGTCAAGGTCAAGAAATGGCAGGAACCACAATGATTTCAGAATCTAGGACAGTGGTGCCCCAAGGAATGGGATGTCGGAAGATTATAACAGAAATCATATTTGTTTTCATATAAACAATCAGAAATGAATTCACTAATAGAGTAACCATTGGCAACAGCTCCCTTGCTTCGTTCTATGTTACCCAGTTGCCTTGAGCACACAAGGTAACATCAGGGAAGGGGGAGCTCTTGACCACAGAGGGGTTGACAGTGGCCCTCTTACAAGCACACGTGGCCTGAAATCTGTTACAATTTGTCTGGCTCAGTTAGATGAAAACATATTATAGAATCCAGTTTTAACTAAACTAATCTTCACCAAATGAACAAATGGTTTAAAAATATTCCTGCAAAGAACCTTTCATTAAATAGATTCCAAGAAGGCAAACATAAACCATCAACAGGAAAACGGCAGAACTGACACTGCTCCTCCTCTTCTCAGCCACAAAACAAGACAGAAACACTGATGATACGGATCCAAAAGTAAATCAACCGAAGATTTTTAAACCACCAAGGCTATCTGAAATGTGGATTTACACCCACTGGTGATGATGCTGAATCTTACCGTAAAACATTTAAACCTTTTGTCTAATTCTTCCTTTTAATATTACCCCTTTTTAGGTTATTTTTTTGCACAGGTTTATAATGTACACATCAGTAAAGACGTACAGATGTATAATTTGCAAATAAATATACTTAAAATGTTTTACTGCTGGGGTGCATAATAAAAACAGCAGGGAAATCATGGACCTAAGATATATTTCTTTAAGGTGTTATTTTCCGCACTCTAGACGTTTGTGTCAGGCACCAATAGACTACACCACGAATGACGAAGATGGCATAAAAGTAGGTTTCCACTTACAGAACAGGGGGTTGTCATCACTAGAACCATCTTCTCCTATCTTTTGGGAGCTCTAAAGACAGCCAGAAGTCATTACCTTCACCCTGTCAACCCTGAGGGCTGGGAGCCAATGCAGGCTTCTCATACCAATCTCCAGAAATTCTGTGGGCTGTTACCATTCCCACGTTTAGTGACTCTCAAGATGGTAAATGTGGCATGCCACTCTAACATTGAGAGCTATGCCAAAGAGAACAGCTGACATTGATTAAGCGCTTATCCTATGTCAGCCCCTCATGTGAGTCGTCTCACTAAATGTTCACCACAACAACAGGACAGAGTCTACAATTATTATCCACCCTTTACAGCTGTGGTAACTAAAGCTGAGAAAGGTTACGTTCCCAAGATCACACAGCTGATAACTTTTGTAGTCAAGTTCACACTGTGCCTCTAACTCCAAGGACGTGCTCTTAATCGCTATGCTATGCTGCCTTACATGCATAGTAATAAGTTTGTGGCATATCATTATGAAGATTTCTTTACAACAAAATTAAATTTTAAAATCTGTCACATTCTAAATGTAATCCTGTTTTCTCTTGGGATCAAAATATTTACCAGAACGTATAACTGATTTTGTAATACACATGAAAAGTAAATTATAATGGTATGTATGGGAATTATTTTTATACACAAATTTTGAGAAATGTAGCATACCAATTCTTGAAACAAGTGCTTTAAATCCTTTCTGACACAAAGCCGACATAATATAAATAACAATAGAATCAAATAGACACAGCTTACTATTTACTCATTTATGTCTGAAGTTATATGTTAAAACCTCTAGTACCCGGCTGGGTGCAGTGGCTTAC
>NW_012118487.1:14163675-14176757 GCF_000951035.1 Colobus angolensis palliatus
CACCCAAGGCAATGAGAAAAAGTCAGTGGAAAAATACAATTATTTCCAAATATTCAGACAGTTAACAATGATTAGAAAAATCATAGGATCAGTTGAGTGAACCTTTCGATCATAAATGTAGCTGCATTAACACCATGTGATATTAAGGTTTTTAAGCAGAGAAAAGCCCAGTGAGTTGCAGCAGCCACTCTTAATTCTGTGACTTTTTAGTGAAATAGAGCAAATGGAAGTACTAGATAGAGGAAAAGAAATGGCAATGTCAATAGAGAAATGCTTCTGAGGGCAAGTTCTCCTACATGATTGTGTCTTCTTGGCTATGTGAGTCGAGGGCTCTTGAGTTTCTCTTCTTATATGTCCCCATTATAAATACCTAAGTCATGCTTTTAAAAAGCAGTATAATTTACAAAGCAGAGTCCATTCCACATTGACTCAAATGCCATCTTGTTACCATGACTATTTTATCTTTGATGAACCATCATATTTATCTTTATCAGCACTTCATTAAATATCACTCTGTCTGGAAAAAGAAAAATTCAGTTTTCTAAAAACTAAGCAATTAAATATCCCAATTAAATACATAAATTTTGTAATAAAGCAAAAATAGTCACTTGATTAGATTCTGTAATTGTATTACTGACATCATCTTTACTTGAATAGCACAAGTTGTATAGAACTTAACAATGTCTGGAAAAGCAGAAAAAAATACTAGAAATCTAAAGAGGCAGTTTCCTGTTTTATTAAGTCCAGATTAATAACAGTTAAGTTGCCATGTTCCTTCCAGAAAAAGCTTTTTCACTTTTTTCTCAGCAAGTCAGAGTTTATAGAAATCATCTCATAGATGTACTTTATTATTCCAGCTTAACCCGTTTGAAAAACATTCAATGCTTTTTGACACCAATTGTTACACTATGCATCCATTTAGAAAAAACAATGTCACAGTAATAAAAATATTCTTATATTTTATGCTAGTATTAAAAATCACAGCAGCTAATATTGTCCCATATACAA
The DNA here is from genome assembly GCF_000951035.1 of Colobus angolensis palliatus. Classification (NCBI taxonomy): domain Eukaryota; kingdom Metazoa; phylum Chordata; class Mammalia; order Primates; family Cercopithecidae; genus Colobus; species Colobus angolensis. Next base: position 14,164,684 of record NW_012118487.1, read on the forward strand.
GAATTAACATATATTTTCTTGATTGAACACTATGCATTCATTTAGAAAAAAACAAAGTCACAGTAATGAAAAGATTCTTATACTTTATGCTAGTATTAAAAATCACAGCAGCTAATATTGTCCCATATACAAGAATTGACATATATTTCCTTGGTTGAGTTTCTTCATCCAGTAAAAAACAATTTGAAAGGCACTGAACAGAAGAAAACAAACAAGCAAACAAAAACAATTCAGTTCAATTGGATCCAGCTCCTTACCCTCTTGTTTGTAGACAAAGAGTGTCAGCTCCTGTCTAAGCAAACTTTCTTTTTCAGATTTTGTTTCTGTATTATTCCACTCTTATTTTCTAAATACCCCTTTAAGCCATCATTTCATAATTGTAGTTAGAAAAGTCCTTGCTCGTTTTCTCTGATTTTTTTTTTTTTTTTTTTTTTTTTTCCTTTTTAGATGGACCACAAGCAGTCTCATGGGAAAACTCTACTTTTTGGTAGATTCTGCAGAGGGTAGACAGTCTGTCCAGGGCACTGTCCGTTTGTCACCCAGCACAAATAGAGAATCCCATTACCTACAAAGGTATTAGGAAAGTGTTCCCAGCTGAAACCATTTATCCAATTCCAATTGTTGTTTGAAAGTCTAAAATACTAAAGGCGGCATTATTCCAGGAGCTACTGTTTAAAACAATGCAATGACTGTTCAGAGAAGAAAATCAGTGTTTGAAAATCTGAGTTGGTTTAAAAAATAATAACTATGCATCCAAAAAAGAATTCCTAAAGAAGCACTTACATGCCAGGCACATGTTTTTAATTTTAATAACATTGGTTTACCTAAATAAAAATGTAGAAACTAATAATTGTTCTCTATATGTTCATATTTTAATACTATTCTATTTTAGTGAGTTTGCAAAGAGGCTAATGAATACTAATGTAGAAAAATATGTATCAGTCAGTACAAAGTTGCTGTGGTTTATGGGCACTGCAAAATGCTGTGTTAAAAGCAATTCTGTTAAAAAGTAATTGAAAACTGCTCCAATTTTAAAAGAAATAAATGTAGCCATATCCTTATAGGATAATGTCAGATAAAAAGTAATCATGTTCTCTCTACAATTGGGTTTGCTGGCATTTATATGGGAGTAATAATGCTTTAAGACTATTTTCATAGTTGTTCATTTAACGTGGGATTAACATCAAAATCTTTGTAATTATCTCAGATCACCCATTTAAAAGTGGTGTGGCAAAACACGTTAATGGTTAAGACACCCTAGCAGTTTTAATATTAAACAGATTAACACACGTGAAAGTAATATTATAATTTTTTGCACTGAATAATGTGCCAGACCAATTTTTTCAGTGAAAATAGAATTCTTATGAAATGGTACCCTTTCATTCAAATAGGGAGCTACTGCTTCCTATTTCTTGAAATACTAAAGCAGTTGGTTAGCTAGAAAACTGTGTAAGAGCTATATACATGAGCATGCATGGCTATATGGACTCAGAATATTATTCCGTGGCTTTGCCATTGCACAATTTTATGGAAGCGATCATTTCTGAGGTTTGCTTTACATAAGATTTAGAACCAAAATACTGCAATAGGAGGGTGATACAGAATAGTGAAAATATAATCCAGGTGGGATTATAAACCAAAAATTTTTAAAGCATGAAGGAGATTGCTTATTGACCACAATGGCTATGAATTTATTTTATGACCACCAGCAAACAAATGTAGGTCCATACCTTACACATTCTTAAATAATAAGGAAGCACATTTTAATATGTACTCCAGAGTCTCATAAAAATATTTCTCTGCCTCAGCCTCCCATCTCTAGAAGCTGACATGAGAAGAAAATGGGTATTCATTTGGAAAGTAATACAAAGTTGTAACATAATTACCCAAGTCCTGCCTATCTTTCTTGAATTCTTGTGTAAAGCATACTTCACATCCAAGACCTTATTATATGATAATCCTTGTTACATATTACACAGGTCGGGGAGGGGCCTGAAACCTTACAAACTAAATCGAATGTAGCACATGCAGGTGCCGCTCCCGAGCGCGGGAGACGATGTGTTAGAAGACAGTATCTGTATCACTTCAGCTGTGTCTGAAAGAGGGGATGGGGTGTCAGGGATTTAAATCATATTGTTTCAACTTATGCAGAGAGAATCCATAAAAAGAGATTCACTGTCGTATTTTCTTTATGAAATGTAGTATTTGGGTTTTTTTCTTTTTTACTTTAAAAGTGCTCCTTGGTATAGAGTGGAGTAAATATTACAGTTTTGTTCAACAGCAGCCAAGATTTAATTGTCTGTGAAATATAAGGCTTACGACCTGATATGAGTTCACGACTGTTCTGCTGATACAAACTAGGCTGGCCTACGAGGTGACCGAACGCATCCAGCAGCTGATTTACACAGAAGAGCCATCTCCAAAGAATTAAAAGTGGGCCGGGGACAGCCATACGTCTACAGGAGCCCATCCAAAGGGTTAGGAGCTTTATTCTTTCGGCAGCAGATTTAAAGTGACTTTGTACAAAAAGTCAAACAAGAATAAACAGCTGTGGAAAATGTAACAAATCATGCTAGCAGTTGAACAGCGAGGGAGAAGCGAAATCCACCAAACCGCTAACATACACTGAAGAAAAGCGAAACGGAGGTAGAGGAGAGAGGGAAGGTGGGCAGAAAAGAAAGCTGGTGAGGACACGACACCGGTTTCCACACGCAAATCACGCACTTTATTATTGCGTATAGCTCAGTGACTGTCAGGAACCTGAAAAATGTGTCCTTCAACACAGCGCTGCGTGCCCGCCGCCCTGGGGTGCAAGCGAGGCTCCTCTGCCCTCCGCCGCTTCCTCCCCCCGCGCGCGTCCTCCTCTCCTCCCTGCAGTGACTCCGCGGGTCGCTTCCTCCACCAGCCCAGAGTGCAGAGGAGAAAGAGAGCGGTTGCAGATTTGCCCCAGTGGCACCGCAGCCACAAGCCAACCCATAATTGCAAAGCAAACAAAGCTGAAATATTGGATTGGTCTCAATCGTGACAAGATCTACGCTTTTGCCGCCAATCTGTTTGTGCAGCTCTATTTAAAGGCACTTGATTGAGGAAATGTTGAAAATAGCGGTGAGGGTTACCCTAATGAGACCGCAGGAGGGAAGCGGCCGCCTTCGCCCGGCACCAGGGGCTGGGAGGTGAGGGTGGGAGGCTCATGTTAACCCCTTCCTGCTCGCCTCGGGCGAAAAGTCCTCCGAGATGGAGCTGGGGGTCCGCCCTGCCCGGAGCGGTGACCTCTCCAGGCCTGAACGGTGGAGAACCGGCTCCCTGGGTGTCGGGAACCGAGGCGGGGGCTGGGGATCACAATGAGAATTTAACCAGGATGAAAGGGGAGCCCCAGTGGCCGTCGCAGTGGCTGGAAAGTTGGCGACCTAAATCGGGGGTGGCTGCTCTGGTAGCGCTCTGGTCCCTGCCCCGCAACACTCCCGCGCTGCGGGCCGCGAGGGCTGAGGCCCTGGCGATCCCCGTGGAGCAGCAGCTGCGATCAGCTCTAGGGCACCGAGGCGGGGGGGGGTGTGAGTAGGGACAGCAGCTGCCCTGGTGGGCGACGCAGGCTGGCAGGCATCGCTGTCGGGCTGGGTCTTCTGGCAGCTAGAAGGGAACGGAAAAAACCAAAGAGGCAGGAGGAGAAAATACAGGAATACCGAGAGCAACCCGCTCTGGCTGGCGCTTTGATTTTCCCACTTACTCTAGCCTGCCCAGCCCCGGTATGTGTCATCATCCCCACTGTTCAGATGGGGAAACTAAGACTTAGAGACGCCGAGGTCCTTGCCCGAGATCACTCAGCAAATCGTGGGGTGCCTAGAGTCGGCCCTGCCCAGTTCCGACTCAGAGCTCAGTATGTTGGGAGTGGGCACCAGAGAGGCCAGGCTGGGGCTGAGCCTCCCTCTGAGCCAGCGCAAGTTGATGCTGACCCAGTGCAGGCCGGATCAAGCCAGAGGACAGCTTGGAGATGAAGATCTGTTCCCTAGTGGGCGACATCTAACTCCTCCACTAGTTCTAATCGTTTTCAAAATAAAGGAAACTAATCTGATTGCAATTGGGGTAGACTGTATTCACCCGATTTCTCTTAGTCATTCATTTTATATGGGCTGTCTAAACATGTCTAAACATCTCTTTTGTTCAACGCATTGATTAGGTTGTTAAGAAACCCACAATCACAGGAGGTGGCATATGCATGCCCCAGAGATCTACCCAAAAGAATATAAGTGACAGCACCAGGAAGGAATTCAGAAGAGAAAGCTTCATTTGGGGGAGGGAGTTGGGGGAGAGAGGAGAAGACATATCTGGAAAGGCTCCCTGGAGGAGGTAGCATTTAGGTTGGACGTAGAAGAAACGAAGTGTGGATTCTCCAAGAGAGATGGGTTGTTTGCCAGCATACTGGCAAGTCAAGGGGTGCCAGACCCACCGTTGGGGACAAAGTAGGAGTCACACTTTCATTCCCTGCTGCCATCTCCCAGCTGTCCTCCTAATTTGAAAACTGCATTAACCACATTTTGAGCCAAGGTCCTAATCCCTTTTAGGATTGAAAACCTATGGCTTGAGAGTGGACACCCAGCAGGTAGACTGTGACTGTCTAGAGCCCTGAATGTAGACCAAAGGGCAGGGTTGGGAAAACGGCACTAGGGGCGCTCTCACCAGAGCTCCTAACTACTAGAGCCAAGCATTCCCGCGCTTTTCCCAGAGGGATCTGATCTGAGATGTACCTTGGCCAATCTGCAGTTTGTCTTTCTGGAGTCACAGGCAGATGTAGACTGGGAAAGTGAAGATCCCCAGGGGGTGGGGAGGACTGGTTTCAGTTATATTCCCCATGAATGATCTGCGCCTTCTGTCAGCAAAACAAAAAAGCATCAGTCACACAAATTTAGTGAAGTCTCCAAACGTATTCTGAATGAAATTCTGCTTTTTTTGTACACAACCAATTTCTTCGTTTGAAGTTGGATGCTTTGCAAGCAGAAAGCAATTCCACTTCTCATTCCTCAAAGCTGTGGCGTGTGTTAACTTAAGTAAGCATTCACACAAGTATTAAAAAGAAAAACCATTCTCTTCTGGAAAATGGAACAAAGTAGCACCTCTCCAATCAGGGTGCAGATACATAATCTGTAACAACAAATTAGCCCCCTAGTGCTGCGCATTTCCAGCTAGCATCCTGCCTTCCCTGTTTATAACTTTGCTGCCTGTAATTATTTTTATTTTAATTTTCTGTCACTTTAACAGAAACCAGAGCCTTTTCTTTTAATGTTTTGTACACAACATGTTCGTTTTGATAAGATGTTCTTTCCTATCCTCTTTTAGCTCGCCTTTCCTTGTTTAGAGTTCTGTATCAGGCGTTTCTAATATTTCCCTCTTTTTTTTAAGAACTTGTCCCTGTCTTGCTTTATTTGTTTGTGTGAAATTTAGTTTGAAAGGAGATCAGAGAGAGCAGGAGGGGTTTGTAATAAGAGAATGACCGAATGACCCAAAGGCTGATTATCTATCATTAACTGGAGACTTGGTGTACCCAAATTACCAAAGAGACCTCAGTCTGCCGGATCCTTACCCAGCTAGAAAGGCAAGCCTGGAATGCACACACTGAAACAGGCTCATGGCATTGCAACCAAGGACATAGTTCACACAACATTTTCTTAAGGAGTTTTCCTGCAAAACTCAACTCGAGTTCAGTAGACAAATTTTTTAGATTCTGATATGGTGTACTCAGGTAAAAATCTATGCCAAAAGATTACCTATAACATTTGTGTAGCTAACTTTTTTGTGTCGTTTCGTTAGCAGCGAAATTGCAGTTAATTGTCTAAGCTCCAGAGAATATTGAGAAATCAAACCAAGCTGCTTTTGATCTGCTCACACTGCTAAACCCAAGCCTTGTAAAAATCGAGGTTTGCCATTAATATTGACAATAAAAGTGTTTCTTTTTGTTAACCTGAAACCTAGCCATCCTAGTATAACTCCCCTATCTATAAGCAAAGGCCCTGGAAGAATGTAGGAAAGGTTTAGAGGGAACTGTCAGAGCTAAAGAAATCCATCTACGTGAATTTGCAAAGGAAGCTGTGGAACAGAACTTCCCAGGAATGCAACACTACAGTTAAAACTGGAAATGTTCCTGGGCCTCAAGTCAGAAGCAAATCTTTCAGTCAAATAAATGTTTTCTCTCCAAAGCCCCATTTTAAATTGCCAATTGCACTCATATTTTATTCTGAACCCCATAATATATTGCAGACTAGGTGAAGTCCATTACTTACTATTTCCATAGAACACGTATGCAAAATCACACTTCCTCATCTGAATGTTGAGTGATTTCCTCCCGGCTTGAAAGAAAATACCACTAGGGTGTATGTAATTTGCTTGAAGCAATAATTCGAATGAATATTTAACATAAATCCTATGGGATGTATGTTCTCACACCGGTTTTGCTCTAAACTCTACATTTTACTACAAACTAGTGAAGATTAACAAAGATCAGATTTACTGTACCTCTTAAGACTAGCATAATAACATTAATGATATCTCCCGTGTATCTACATCATGCTGCTTCTTTAAGGCCTTCACGGGGTTATCTTATGGTCCCTTTAGTCTGAATGAGTATTTTAGATTTACAGACACACTTAGACACCTGGAAAAATATTTAGTTCTTCCTTATCAATGAAAACCCTCCAGTGCAGCAATATACCTACCAGTTAATATGGGGATCTAGTCATTGATTATTTAGAAAGAAAGGAAAATTCGACTGACTGTGGATATCAAGATTTTTCTTAAAAGACTTCAGCATGAATCAGTATCTCATTCTTCCATGTCAGTTGCAGATTCAGTAACAGGAAAAAAAAAAAAAGAAAAGAAAAAAACCTTGTAATCTCAAGTACTTCTAAAAGGCAAATCACAAGGAAGAAATGGAGAGAAGAAAGGGAGGGAGGGAGGAGGGTGGAAGGAGGAAAGAAGGGAAAGAAGGAGAAGAGAAAGAGGAGGAGGGAATGTGCAGGCACCAAGCAATCCCTGATTTTCTCCACTTTACTGTTTTCTAATTAGAGCTGGACTGAAGGATTCATAAGCAATCAGCCCCTCCACGGTCATCATTCAGCTGAACTAGCCCCTCCCTGCTCCATCTCTCCATGTAGGGAAGAGAAAGGAAGAGGATCCACTCCCTAAATATGCCACCCCTACCTTAAATCCAAAAACTTGCTTAAAAGAAGAAGAAGAAAAAAAACCTCACAAGACACAAGGGCAGCTGTTCTTACTCTTCCTTTTGTGAAATAGACACTCAAATCCAACAGAATTTGGTTCTGCTTTGCAGATGTGTACTTTGAGCCCACCATACTTCTGGAGCCACTTTCACTTGCTATGTCTGTAGACAACTATTTCTCAAAGGCCAAAAAGAAAAGACTACACAAGAAGAACTATGCAAGCAAGGACTACACAACCCCAGCTAGAGGGAGACCCTGGCCACCACTCAGACAATATGCATTGTTCTGGGTGTCCTAAACATCCTGGGACTAAGTGGATAACATGGAAAATGACTCCACCCTACCCTGGTACGGAAAAGAACGCAGAGCCATCAGAGTGTTGCAAGAAGCACTGCCCTTGGAGCAGGTGGGCTGAGGTGACATCTTCAAGAATACATTGCTCCTTCTGTCACCTTCCAGGCTTGATGTTTTTTCAGAGGGTTCTTAGCATGTTCTGAGGCTCATATCATGTAAGAGCATTAAAGATTCTTAAGGGAACGGTCAGAGTCACTTCTACTATGTGGGTTAGAACAACAAGGTAAAACGAGATTTGGAAGACCATGATGAGAACTGAGCCATAATTCCCATTAACATTAAATGCACATTTATGACCCTCTGGCCTGATTCTTTTTGGGTCCAGTTTATTTTGGGTTCTTATGAGCAAAACAGAGGATATAAACTGCCCTTGCCTTTGAAATAATAAACACCCTGAGACAATCTGTATTTCCCCTAAAACCTAACTAAAGATTTTTTAAAATTAGTTTAAACCAGATTGATTTTTTAAAGTATAATAATAACTCACAAGACCAAAATGTTTGCATGGGCATGTTCAGCCTCTCTGGTGCTCTTTCAGTCTTTTTCCAGGGAAAGCAGTACCAGTGACGGCAAAGAGACAAGAGACGTGAGGAGCAAAATAAATGTTTGAACCTGATTCTGTCTATTTGGCTGAAGGCAGATGACATGTGCAGTACAGTAGGTGCACCATCAGCTACAACAAAGGCACAGAATCCCAAACACTCACCCAAACCTGGGCTGCCTCTTTGTGAAGCACTTTCTGGACCCGAGTAAGGCTGGTTTTGGCTCAGCCCTCAGCCTCTGAGGATAGGCAAAGAAGCACCCCTAGCTAGGATTCCTCCACAGGCAGCCAGAGGAGCCCCCAGCAAGCCAGTTCCCTGGGCCTTTGAATACTTAGAACATGTGCATCAGCAGCCTCACTAGTGCAGCCCGGGAGTGGGGTTCCCATGCTAACATTGAAGCCAGGGACTGTGCCTTTCTCCCTTTCTTCTCCCACTTTCCCTCTCCTCAGCAACACCACCCTCTCCTTCATCACCACCACTATCAGCACCTCCATCACTACCACCAGGATGCCCAGGACACCTAAACTGGGGGCAAACTTGAGATGGTATCCTTGCTTCACAGTTTCCCAAAGGAGCAGGCTAACCCAGTATCCTGGAAAACCTGGAAGACAACAGGCCAAAGGACACTGCAAGAGAAAAGCGGATGTGTTTGTGCATTTAGGATAGAGCTCAACCAGTCCGGTCCAGTCTGGCCTGCCTGAATCAGTTACTACAGTTGGGGACACCATTAGGGTTCACCCAATTGTCCCCTCTCATCCAGCCACCTTTCTAAGGCAGTGGTCTCTGGATTTGGGTTTCTGAGCTACATCAAGTCTTAGGCCCTTGGACCACAGCAGTTAACTGATAATGACAATGTCAGTGAGAACTGATGTTCAGATTACCATCTTTTATGATTTCTTTTTTCTGTACCATGTTGCCCATTTCCTTTACCACTTGCAATGCTATCTGGGGCCACGAGGCAATTCATTCATTTTTGCTTTTTTGTTTGTTTGTTTCAATTAAAAGCATAAGAAAAGCTAAATGTGGCAAGTTCGGAAGCTTTCAAAATTGAGGCCACTCACCGCTGGTCTCTGATGGACAGAGCATCTCAATCCCCAACTCAGCCCTCCTCTGGACTCCTGGACTCGGCTTCCTTCCTTCAATTCCCAAAACTCCCTTTGAGTCTGAAAGCAGCCAACCAACTAATTTCCCTGAATTTTCATATGTTCCCAGCCCCAGTGCAATCTTACTTTGTCTACCTGCTCCCAAGGCCTAAATGTGTTTTTATAAACAGACTTTTTAAAAACGTATCAAATGTCAGAGAATTGAACTACCAGTATTTACACATTCAGGGTTTGCCTCCGGGTGAAAATGTAAACAGAACCCCCAACCACACTACCTGTATTCTTTCCTTGAAGAACCAGGTCTTAAAAAGGCTCTCCTTGTGCTCAAAACTGCAGACCCACCCAAGTTGGAGGTTTAGAGCGGTAGGTCACTATTTTGTTCCGAGCTCAACTGCAAGCCCCTGGCGCTTACCAAAGAGCCTAGTTTCAGTGAATCCCTATTCTAGGTTCAGTGCCTTAAGACGCTTGGCCAGGGACGTTCAAGGATGTTAACCCGTTACCTAGAAAAGGAATGGGTCCTGAACCGACTCTTATCCTGGGCTTTTAAGTCCCTGTCTCCTACCGCCCAGCCGCGGCAAACCTGAATATATATATTTCTCAATCCTGCTGCCCAAGACTCTAGGGCTAGTGGAGGGCAGGGCCCCAGCACAGAGTCAACGGCACCACCGAAGTTGGGCGCCGTCCATTCGCACTGACCTCGCCTTTCAGCCCCAACCACTTTGTCAGCGGTGAGCAAGGAAAGGACTGTCCTTGTGGAGTCCTTCGGGTGGGCATCGTTTTGTGGCCTGCGGCTGGACTCTGCCCGCCTCCAAAGCGCGATGCCCAAGGTAGAGTATTTGGTCTCCCTTGGGCTACCCTGGTCTGCCCAGCGGCAAGCCCCAGGCCGCCCCGTCCCGCTGGCGCCTGCACAGTCTGCCCTCGCCTTGCTCTAATTTACAGCCCGCGGGCTCCTGTTGACACCGTTTTCCACACCGAACTCCTTCGGGTGGAATCTGCATATACACATCAGCCTCCCCTCTCGGCTTGGGGCCAAGCCTGGGGTGATTTCAGCTCCATTGACCACCCGCCCTCGCCGCACGCAAACCTTCTCAAGAAGCTCACGCCACGTGGGCGCTGCGGGCCTGGGTGCCCCGCCGCCCGGTGACTTACAAGTGGAGATCCATTTTCCGTCATAATGTGTTCAAGATCACCAAGGCCGGCAGTCTAAACATCCACGAGCCGTCCTCCCGGCCTGCCTCTTAAACTGGCGTTTAATGGTTCCCCTCCGATAACTAAACCTGCTTTCCACAGATGCCCGCTTTTATGAGGGAGGCAGGAATGCAGAGATATATTTATATGTTTGTTCATAAAAACTGGAAAATAAGCTCTGAACACGCTGTAAAAAATATTCAGTTACTTACCAAGCAGGCTAGTTAAACCAGGGAAACACCGAGACCAGCCACACCACAGATTCGGGGAATCGAGGCGCCCGCACTTTGAAATCGCCCAAGGTCTTCGTTGGGGCTGGTGTCCCTGAAGGATATGGAAATAACAACATTTACAATCGGCTTGACCGTTCGCCCGGAGGACTCAGCGGTCATCTCCAAAGTTTGCCGCAATAACGTGAGCCACCGCAAACAGCTCTAACCGGGGTAACTTGGTGGGTAACTCAATAGCCACTGAGACTGGCGTTTCGAGCCTGTAAACTGGTCAAAGAAACACCCTTCTCCAGCCGCTCCTTGTCCCTGCTGGGGCAAAGAGCGCCGGCTCCCAGCCGCGCCTTTGTGGGGGACCCCACCGCCCGCCACGAGGCTCCCGGCGCCCCTGCATAAAATCGTAAGAGGCTCCCTGCGTCTATTTTCTTACCTCGATTACCTACAAAGCACTTCGAAAAGCAGTACCTGCGTTTTCTTTCTTTCTTTCTTTTCAATCAGAAAAGAGAGCAGAGTGATACTGTACCTGGTTAGAGATTCTTCAATATTTGAGACTTGGGGGAAAAAATATTTTAATAGTGAAGCATCTGTTAAACACTTGCATTATCCTCTGGCTGATAAAAAAAAAAAAGTTTTTTTAACCCTGCCCCCCCGCCCTAAGTTTTAATTATCTTATGGTTATGAGGAGGTAGCCAATCCTGGAAGAGGACCTCGGCAATTAGCAACGTGAACATCAAAAAGTTTTATTGCCGAGAGCTGGAGGCGCCGCCCCTGCAGCCCCGGGATTGGCGTGAGGAGCCTCTGACGACATATATTAACCCGAGTAGCCCTAAAGATGTAGCTGTACATGGAGATCTTGCTGGGAAAATCCGCTTGCTCCCCTCACGTCGTCCAGCCCAGGAGAACCACCGCCGTCACCCCAGAGCTTCCTCAGCCACCGCGCAGAGCCCTCCGAGAGCCCGAGCCGCAGCCTTCGAGCTCCAAGGCTCATTCAGGGCCCCAGATCCTTAACCCGAAAGGAGAGGATCTGAGAAAATGGATGCACTGAGACCTCTCTGAAAACCCTCCGATTGAGCCCGAGAGGAGCCAGGACACGTTACTCGCAGCTAAAATCACATTTAAGGACCAAAACAACAACAACCAAAATTTTCATTAAAACAATAAGCGCCCAAGAACCCAGATCGGGCTGGTAGGGGGAGGGGAAAAGCGGGAAGGGGAGGGTCGCACGGAGGTAGTTTTGCAGTAAGCAGTCGACCCCGCCGCCTCCCGGCACAGCTGGACCTGCTCCTCCAGCCGCGGCTCAGACTCGTCCCTGGATTCCGGGTTAGCTTCGGTGCCAGGACCGCGGCCCGGGCTTGGATTCCCGAGACTCCGCGCAGCAGCCTCGCGGGAGCCCCTGCACCTTTGTATGAGCACGAGAGGATTCTGCCTCCGCGCAGCAGCCGGGGAAGCAGG
>NW_012118487.1:14177432-14232632 GCF_000951035.1 Colobus angolensis palliatus
CGCCCCGTGAAGCGCCGCGGCACCGCCAACCGCAAGGAGCGGCGCAGGACTCAGAGCATCAACAGCGCCTTCGCCGAACTGCGCGAGTGCATCCCCAATGTACCCGCCGACACCAAACTCTCCAAAATCAAGACCCTGCGCCTGGCCACCAGCTACATCGCCTACCTCATGGACCTGCTGGCCAAGGACGACCAGAATGGCGAGGCGGAGGCCTTCAAGGCAGAGATCAAGAAGACCGACGTGAAAGAGGAGAAGAGGAAGAAGGAGCTGGTCAGTACCAGGGGACGGCAGGCGGTGGGGCTGAGGGGGTCAGGGAACGGGTGCTCCCGGCCTCTTTCCAATTGGGCTGAGAAATGGCAACTCGTGTTCTTTGGCTGCGTCCCGCGCCAAGGTTGTTTGCACCAGGTAGTGTGAGGATGGCTTCCGGCATAAGCAGAGAGTTGAGGGGAGGGTGTCAGCAGGAAGAGGACAAAGTTAGGGATGCTTTGCGCTGGTGATCTTACCTCCAGGTTATCACTGCCCCCTAGCACTTAGGACGGACCTCGAAAAGTCTGGGTCTTGATCTATCGCGATCAGACTGGTCTGGACGGACGCCTCATCCCGTATCTGTTAGACCCTTCTTTCGGCCTCCAATCCGATCTTGCTTTCAGATGTTTCCAGAATAAGTCTCAAAGAAGCCCTTGATTCCCATTATTTCACTGTTGATAGCACTCCCTACCCCACTTCCAGAAGGAGGCTGCCACTGAGACTGAGTCCTGAGTTTTGTGGTTGTTCTCATACTATGCCCGGAAGACGTAATGGTAAACATAAAATAAGTACTTTTGACTTCAAAATACAGTTCCAATTTTTCCTTGGCTATGACGTTAAAATGTAATTTCCCAGATGAATATATTCCATTGGCATTTCTAGTTTTATCTGAATGAGCCGGTACATTTTAAGCGGAAAAAGGTATTACTATGGTCATTGTTTCAAAAATAACACGAAAGTAAATTGAGCCGTTTAAAGTTTCATCAGATTCCTACCAAGTGCCCACGGGGCGGTGGTGCAGGATAGAGCCGTGTCCACGAAGGGCCCGGAAAATAATTGAATTTGTCGAATTTTTCTTCTTTGGCCCCTGCAGCCCTTTGGTGGCTGCATAATCGAGTGACCTCCCGAATAACCAGAGATTTCAGAGGCCTTGAAGGAGAGGCACTGCTGAGCCAGAGGCCGAGAGCCTCTGGCCGATAGGCCCAGGCCGAAACAGGCTCCTTCGCCCTGTTTTTCCTAGAGGTGGATCTGGGATTGCTAATGAAAACAGAGAAACCAGACTTAGCGCCGACTCCAGCGCTCGCCCCTACATCTGGAGTAAGAGAAAAGGCCCCCAGCTCCTCCATAAACGACTCGAAAACCCGCGGTTGTTTATAAACTTGTGGATCCGGTAGTTGAGCTCTGCAGCGCGGAGGCCTCCGCGCCGGCTAGGGTAGCGCTAACCTTTGTAGCTTCTCTGCAGGGGCTGGGACTCCCCCATCGTATCCTTTCCTCTCTGGTTCACTGTCTCCTCCGGCCCAGGAAGCGCCGGGTCGGTGTGGAACCGGGTATCCTCTCTGAATTTCTCTTTCCACTTTTCTTGTCCTCGCCTTCCCTCTGTCCAGAACGAAATCTTGAAAAGCACAGTGAGCAGCAACGACAAGAAAACCAAAGGCCGAACGGGCTGGCCGCAGCACGTCTGGGCCCTGGAGCTCAAGCAGTGAGGAGGAGGAGGAGAAGGAGGAGGAGGAAGAGAGCGCGAGTGAGCCGGGGCCAAGGCGCCAGATGCAGACCCAGGACTCCGGAAAAGCCGTCCGCGCTCGGCTCTGAGGACTCCTTGCATTTGGAATCATCCGGTTTATTTATGTGCAATTTCCTTCCCCTCTCTTTGACCCCCTTTGAGGCATCCGCTCCCCGTCTCCCCCTCCAAAAAAAAAAAAAAAAAGTGGATATTTGAAGAAAAGCATTCCATATTTTAATATGAAGAGGACACTCCCGTGTGGTAAGGGATCCCGTCGTCTCGTAGATTCTGTGTGCGTGAATGTTCCCTCTTGGCTGTGTAGACACCAGCGTTGCCCCCCGCCAACCTATCCAACTCCTTCCAGATAAAGACAGTGGGCACTAGTGCGTTTGTGAAGTGTATCTTTAATACTTGGCCTTTGGATATAAATATTCCTGGGGATTATAAAGTTTTATTTCAAAGCAGAAAACAGGGCCGCTAACATTTCCGTTGGGATCGGTATCTAGTGCTGTCCGTTCATCTGTGGTCGTTCCCTCTTTGAAGATGTTTCCAACAGCCGCTTGTTTTGTGCACTTCCGTCCTCTAAAACTAAATGGAATTTAATTAATATTGAAAGTGTAAACGTTGTAAGTATTCAATAAACCACTGTGTTTTTTTTTTTACAGAAACCCTAATCTTTTAATGGTTGATACCTCAAAAGAGTTTTGAAAACAAAGCTGTTATACTTGTTTTCATAATATTTAAAATATTCAGAAGTAAACTAAATTATCATGATTGCCTCTAACTTTATTTTAAAGACTCAGTGGTTCCAACCAGTCAACCTGACCTGTGGTCTACGCAGGAGAAGGAGGTGTTCTTAAAGAGAACTGTCCTTGTTACAAACCCTGCAAAGGGTCTGGGCTCTGTCCGTGTGGTGTCTCTTTCCCTCTTCCACCAGCTGGAGAACGCTGAGTATTCTCTAGAAGGAAGATCTGGGCTGGAGAACCCAGCCCGGCAGTTCGCTCAGAAGCTGTAATAGTGCTCTTGCTTTCCTGAAATCAATCAGAAGCCGTTTCTTGAGGCCGTCAGTTTTTGTTTGGAGAGTGTGTTTCTGGTGGAGGAGTTGTGAGAACCCCGGCATTATTGCTGCAACGGGAACTAGCCTGGGTGTTTAATTCAAACTATGGGGCTTTCATCCAAGAAAAAAAAAAAAGGAAAAAGAAAAGAGAGGAGAGGATTTTGCTCTCATCTGAGCAGGCGGGAAAGGGGAGTGGAAGGAGTTTCGAAAAAGTCCATGATTAGGTAACAACGAATTTTACGTCAAGTAAGAAATCGCGAACAAGACCACGGATTTAAAGGGGGGCGAGGGGCGGATTAGATTTACAAGGAGTTACAGGGAACTCAATATTAACTGTGCGGTGTCTGAAGTCTTCCCGGCCGCAGCCCAGCGGAACAAGCGATACCCTCCCGGGACTACTGGCAGCCGGGGACCCGGGATCTCTCCCTGTTGGGTCTTTGGGCTCCCTGAGTCCCAGCTCGTCCCAGAAGAAAGTCCCAGCGGCCTCCTTTGCCTGCAGCCTTGGCGGAAGCTTGAATCTCAGCTCTAGAAACCGGAGAAACTAAAGTGCCTGTGCCGGCTGAGGGGAGGGGAAAGGAGGCTGGGAGGGATTTTGGAAGGGGGTGGGAGGAGGAGAGAGAAAGGTGAACCGTATTAAAAAGTGGTTTGTTTCATGAAACGCCGCGTATATAAACCTGGTGTTGGAGAGGCTTGCCAGAGGGTTTCCATCCTGGAACCCATCCTCAGGGTGATGTTCGCACCTTGGCCTCGGGCACAGACCCTCCCACGATATCCCAAGGGTTCCCGCGCCTAGCTGGTGTCCACTATGACCCCTTTGCCTGCAGCAGGCCGAATCAGACCCCACGTGGGCGATTTCAGAAGTGCCCAGGGAGAGACAAGCTAGAGGCTCTGCGGACTTCTGCGGGCGGCTGACAACGCGAGGGCGAGGGGTTAGAACAACTCGGCCAAAGCGATCTGAACTTTCTCCTCTTGGGTCAGCCGGCGCTGGGTCGACCTGGTGGGCGCGGGGCTATGTTTACAGACACTTGCCTTTGTTTATAACACGGGGAGGAGGCGTGGGGGAGGCGCGCCCTGATTTTCTGTTGTTCTCCCAATCTTCCTGCGTTTGATCGAGTGGTTCCCTCCCTCTCCTGGTTCCAGTTGTCTTCTGCGTCTTTATTTTAATCCGCTCAGGAGAAAGCTATCAGGTCCTAGACTTGGAAGAAAGGAGCCTACCAAAGTGTTGGAGTAAACAGTGGTGGAGGAGGTGAGGTTTTAAAAACGGGAACCGGAGAGGAGTTGTCTTCACCACCCACCTACCCTTCTGTGCGCCTTGCCTAGCTGGTCTCCGCCATCTGGGCCTTAAGGCACTTTTGCAGGTTTAACACTTTCTCTGGCTTATTAAACAACAACAGAGGGAAATCAAAAGACCCCGGCTCACCATTGCTGCAGGGAAACTTGCTAATACACATGCTTTTTAAACCTGCGCTCCTCTTTGGCCCGGGCCAAGCGCAGCCTGCCTCCTCTTCCTCAGGGCCAGCAGCACCAGGCCTGTTCACCCCACCCGCCCTGCCATTTCAACTCGCCAGAAACCCTAACCAGCCAGATACCCAGCAGACCCGACACCTCAGACGGCAGAATGTCCAGCTGCCTGAACCTGCAGACGGCTGAACCCCCTAACCAGACGCACACCCCAACTGACCAGACTCTTCAACCGGCAGGACACCCCAGATCATCTGTTACCCCAGACGCTCTCAGCCACCCAACATCCCCGCCCCACGTTGTCAAGTCCCAGGAAGTGAAAGGAGTACTGGGCAGGCGCTTCTTCTGAGCTTCCATGCTTTTCTCTTCCAACACTTATTTCTCTTTTAACTTCTTTGTTTAAAAAAAAATTTCCAAGCCTCTACTTGCAGGACCGGCTAAAAGGCCTCTGTTTTAATTGCTCGGATAATGTGGTTGCTGCCATTTTGTTAAGAGCAATCACTCCTGCAGGGAAATCACAAGCGTTCTAGACAGGCCGGAGCCGACAAAAATGTAGGATTTGACGTTAAAAGCTAAATGGGAAGCTGCGGCGGCGGAAGGTAAATTGATGGTAGATCTGGCTGTCAGGGCTCTGCCCCAGACCGGTGCGCAGGCCAAGCGCCTGATAACCCTGAAGCACCGGAGGGGCAAAGGCTTGGCCAGTTGTAGACTGTGTGTGTGTGTGTGTGTGTAGACCCATTCTCAGCTTGGGAAGCAGTTTGAAAAACTGCAGAGTGGGGGCCCTGCTCCCAATTGCCTGGGCACCGACAGCAACTTAAAGGGCTTTTCCAGGCCGAGACAGCAAGCTCCAGCTTTCGGGATGGGTTAGCCAGTAGGCCCAGGCATTTAGGAAAGGTGGGCCTCTGGGTCTGGGCTGCCTTGTTAGGTGTAGGAGCACCAGGTTGCTTGACTGTGATGAGGTGAATGTAGCAGCCGTGCTAGACAGCACAGCCTGAGGGCCTCTTAGAAAGCACTTATGTGTGTGTGTGTCAGGAGTGGAGGGTGGCTCAATTCCTTCGACCAGACTGCTAGCCACTGCCCCAGCTTGGCATGAACTGCAGAGCTAGTCTCCCAGTCGGATTGGTGAAGTAGCAGGAGAACGAGAGAGGTGGGCGCACCTGGAATTCGCAGGAAGGGTTGAGGAAGGTGAGGATGAGCTCAAATGCAAAGCGGCAGGGAGTATGAGACTTGGGAGTTCCTTCCCAGACTATAGATTTGCAGAGACAACCCGGGCCAGTTGCAAGGGACACAAGCAGGGCAAAGCGTGCCAGGAAAACTGGGACTGAATATACACTGCGGGCCTACAAAGCGCAAGAAACCGCTCAGTTAGCCCTGAAGCTTTAATCAAATGTTGCGCGGATTTTGTTTTCCACAGCCGCCTTCAATTCTCCCTGCCTGTGAATCCCACCCAGGTTCCTAGATTTGGAAAAGGAGCTGGCTAGTGGGTGCCAAGCAGAGATGGTCTTGAGGGAGGCTTGTGGCATGGGCTCCGTAGAGGGCCGAATCTGGACCCTTGTGACCTGAGGGTACCCATTCCCTCCATTGGACCCAGCTCACAAGAGTCCAGATCTCCACGTAAGGAGGGGGCACTAAGGAGTCTCCCAGACGCACAGGACTCCTGGCCTCTCAGAGCCTGCGGATCTCTTGGAGAGAAAAACCCAGGAGTCACCCTCAGACTGGGGCCCAGGACCCTGGTTGGAGGCTCCAACAGCCCCCTCCCTGAGGAAGCTCCGCGGTGCAATGAATTGCTATTGGGATTAAGTCTACCGGGAATGGGGGTTGGGGGAGACCGACTACGTGTTTTTTAAATGTTTAGAAAGAAGGGGGAGGGGAGAACTCCGGGAGAGGAAACCAATCCGTTTCCGGGGGCAGGACAGTTCTGAGCGCGCCTCCTTACCACCCAGCCGCTGCGCAACGCGTGCTTCCCGCACAGCAACTGTCTGCCCAGCTCCAATCACCCTGGAACCGCTAAGCGGCTTCAGTCTGAGGGCTAATGGAGGTTAAAGAGCACCAGGTATCTGACTTACGTGCACCGAACTTACAGATCTCTCGCCCCGTTCTCCCTGCTCTACCCTGCCGAAGCCAGTTCCCATCGTGAAGTGCACCCTCACCTCTTCCCCCAAGAGACGCCCCTGCACACACATTCCCTTCAAATTCTCCCGGTATTTGGGCCGCTTTGATGATCAGATGGTAGAGCCCTGATTACAAATTTATTCCCGGCCTCTCTGTCGGTCTTTATCTCCGCTATTGGGGACATCTGGGAGTGATTAGTGCCGCGCCCGCGCCCGGCCGCGCTCGCCTATCTGGCCGCGGCGGGGCCGGAGCCTCGCTGACGTCAGGGCAGACGGCTCGGAGCCATCCCAGCCGAGCTGGGTGTAATCGGCGGCCGCGCGGCCAAGTCCTCCCCGGGCCAGGCCGGCAGCTGGAACGCGCCGCCCGCCTGCATATAGGGACTTTATAAATACGTATTTTTAGCCCAGAAGACTTTGTGTTTTCCTTGTTCGGGGTAAGGAGGGGCCAGTTAACGTCTCTGCTGCCCCCTCTCCACTCTAAATTTTCCAACTCGCTACGGCTGGAGCACTCTGCCTGGAAAGCCTCCCACAGGCGGTCGCTTCTTTGCTATGTCCCTGCGCAGGCGAAGCTTCCCTGCGGCAACAACTGCGGCCCGAGCGGTGCCAGTGCAAGTCCTGGATGGGATTGGGGTTGCTCTTAGGGGTAAGGCTCTTATGCCACCTCTTAGGGTTGCCCTCTCACTGGCAACTGCTCCGCCCTACAGCCCTCGGGCCAGAATTGTGGGAGTTTCTGTCTAGAGGGATGGCCTGGCAGAAGCTGATTACAGAATGCGATGTCTTTTAGCAGCTGCCTTTGCACCTGTTATTAAAGCCTAAAATACCTAGCGAGCCGAGGCGCTGGACCCTCTTTCGCCCCGCCCTTTCCCCAACCCCCCAGGGAGTTGTCCTTGGCGCAAACACACTTCGCAAGGGCAAGGACGGCTGGCGGCAGCTTTGTCCCCTGCTACGTCCCAGTGTTCAGAGTAGAGGCTGCATATATTTGCATAATTCCTGGACGGGCTGACTGACGCCCCTGACCCTAGCGTTCTGCGGGTTGGCCTGGTCTCCCCTGAAGTAAGGGGTGCTGGGATTAATCCAACACCTGAACTTTCCACTCCCCGGACAACTTGATACAATGAAAAATTCAGCCCGGTTTTCACCCTACCTTCACCAGAAATTCTGATTCAGCGGGTCAGAGGCTCTACTGGAAGCCTGCAATTTTCAAAATCTCCCCCAGAGGATGCCTAACCACTGTGCCAAAGGAAGGCACACCCACCCAGCCTGTCTCCCACCCTGGACACCTTCTCCATGGCCCGTGTGAAGTCCAGGATGGTGAGAATGGGGATGGGTGAAGAGAGGCCTGCATTATGTAAAGTCTTGACAGGGAGAGAGTTAGCCATATTATTGGATCAGCCCTACACCTCTGACTCATTGGGCAGCACAAGCATTCAAAGCAAACCCAGAAGATGCTGTTTATTCCTGCTGGGAATACAAAGGGCAAGCGGAGTGTTCAGTCAGAAGCTAGGGTGAATGTAACTAGAGGAAAAGGAAAACAGCTCGTGATGTGAGTGGATCGACAAGAAGATCTATTTGGGGTACACAAATAGTATCACAAATAATCAGGGAATCCAACTGAGGAAAATTCCCAAAAGTCCATGTCACCTCAGTTCTTTGAGGAAAGCCTATACACCAACTCCAAAGTGTCTTCATGTAATCTAGAATCAGCAAGAAACATTTCCTCTAGTCAGGGAAGTGTCCCATTGAGAGCCTGGTGCCCTCTCCTACCCACCCCTGTCTGGAGCCAAGAGGGAAGGAAACAGCTCTATCGTTTGGGGGCTAAGCATAGGGAATGAGACTTTTAGACAATTGTGTCCTCAGTAACGGAAGGATTTTGGCCTATTTGTGCTTCTAGAAGGAGGAGAAATGGGCAATGTCTGCACAAAATACAGTTGTCTAGAGTGCTGGAAAGTGGGTTCTCTATGATCTGTCTGAATGGTGGAGCTGACTGAGACACAGTTTTCTAAATCATTCAGGTCGCTCAAAAACAAACAACAGCAAAAAACAAGCAAACAAAAAACTCCACATCACTTGTGCCTATAATACTTTCTTGCTCAGAGTATAAACAAACTTTCACTTGAATTAAGTGGAATAAATCCACATGGAACACAGGCCCAGAGAGTCCCAGTTTGGATTTTCAAGCAAAGAAGACAGACTTGCAGGTAGCTAAACTGTTTGTGCAAAAGATCAGAGGGTACTCACCAGGCCACTTCTGCAACTAACACCCTAGTTGTTTTCTCAAATAGTATTTTTAATGCATGACCAATCATGAGCAACCAGATCTAACCAACCTGATGCTTCTCCATGGCTAGATGGAGTGTTTGAAAATATCGTTCCTTAATGTATCACCAAATCTTTTTTCAGTTCATTGGTGACCCGGAACTAAAGAGTAAGGGAGACTCTTCTGTAAAGGCAGGTTGTTTGAAACTTGTTTTTTCCCTGCCCGCCGAGATCCTTTACAACAAACAGTGTACTGACTCACGGTCAGTGAGAATGTTCAACTTTCATTGCCTAGAGAAGAGCCCAAAAAAGATATGATCCTTAGATGGCAGTAAATCCATCCTTTGTAAAATGATGGAAGCCAATGGCCACTGACGCCAGTGCAGGGTTGCCTTCAGTTTAAAGTGGGTTGTTAATGTCGTTGCCTGGAGCTGACATTTTTGTCTTTAGGATAACGCAGAAAAGCAGGAAAAGAAGACTGTTACTTTTGAAGAAAACGTGAAAACGCAACCTCAGTTGGTAACTAGTACTTGGTGAAGAAAGCAAGCCGGTGCGGTTTTAATGCAAGAAAGTAACGGCCAGGCCTCTTGACCTTCGCTTTGCAAATCTGGTTTTCATATTCTTGCTCAGTAATCACCCAAAGCCATAACTGTCTCTGAAATTATTCATTAAAGTCATTTTCAAGGATTCTCACAGGATGACTCTTTTACGTTTATGATCTTGTGAGAGCAATGACATCAGCCTCTGTTTTCCGCTTTTAATTAATGTGCCTGGAAGAGGCGAGGGGCCGTGGCTTTGTGAGTGGGGAGGGGGCGGGCCGGGATGGAATCCGCCGGCCCTGGTGCTCCCGGCTCGGTCAGCTGAGCTCAGGCGCGCAGACATCCTTTGATTAAGGAGGGTATTTCGGGGAGTGCAGGCTGTGCAGAAGATCACGGCTGTGCCCTGTGGTGCTGTCAGCAGTGACAGATCCCAGATGGGGCCGCTACTGTATGGCAGATTGGGTTTCTCAGCAGAAAACTCACCCTCCCTCCTAAACGTCTTCAAAAACCTTCTCCAGATACTCCAGGTCTCTTCGTGTGAAACTGAAAAAGTCCAACCCCAAAGTTGGTTTTGAGTGCGTGTGTGTATGTTACGTGTTTTTTTTTTTTTCTTCCTTCCTCTATTTTTTCTCTGCACTTCTTCCTCCTCTGAGCATCTTCGACCCGCAGGGCTACCTGGCTGCTAATAGCGTAGACGTAGCGGGTCTGGGGGTTCCTGTTCGCCTAGCTCACAGAGCCACGCCGAAGACACAGCACCGAAGGGCCCCGAAGGCAACCTGGTGGGTAGGGGCGAGGCGGAAAGGAAGTGGGGGGCAACTCTAGCGTATCTCGGGAAGCCGGGGTGGGCCGCACGGACCAAACACTCCAGTGCAGAGAAGGGGAGATGCTGGCGGGAAGCGGGAAGCGGGAAGTGGGGAGCAGGGGGCCGGGGCAGGGGGCGGCGCGGACACAAAGGCGGAAGCAGAGAATACTTTGGCCAGGCTCCTGGACCTGCTCCTGCCAGCCATCCGTCTTTGCTCCGCGGAGCGTCGATCCACCAGCCTGGGCATTTTCGAACGGCAAAGTGGAGACCAAAAAGAGGACTCAGGGGCTAACTGCTAGGATTGGGAAACGGTGAAGATGGGTCCCAGATGCAGCAGGGGCTCGGCAGGGTCTGGAATCGGGAGAAGGCGGACTGCGGAATTCCATACTGCGGCCCAAGGCGGAAGGCTGGGCAGGCCTCTCGAAGGTGAGAGGGGAAGCTTGAAAAGTAGGTTTCTGCATAAGAATTCACCCACTTGGGGATTGCTAGTCTGGGTTCCGAGTTTCACATTCCAACAGTGTGTTGGAAACTCTGTTGCAGAAACATTTGAACTTATTTTAAACCTTTATTTTAAAAAATAAGTAACTTTACATAAAAGCCTCGGGTTCCCTGCCTACCTGTATACAACCGAGAATCCTCCCGTCCCCCTGTCCCCCACCCTAGGTATCCAAGACTGGCTCCCGGGGAGCAGCAGTGGCTGGGAAAGAGGCAGAAAGGCAGAGGAAGGTGTGCCGCACCCAGTTCGGAGCTGATTTCCAGGCCCCACCCTTTCCTGCCCTAGCGTTCCTCTTAAACTGTAGAACTTGGAGCGTTCCCGCGGGCGAAAAAAATGAGAGAACAGAAGGGGAACCTAGAGACAGCGAATACTGTTTTAACTTAAAGATAGGCAATTTCTTTTTTTCTTCGAGATACTAGGACAGCCTCCTCCCACAGCCCTTCTGGGTGAGGGCAGCTTGCAGAGCCTCTGTTAGGCTTACAAAAGGACCTCTGGGGAGCAGATAGAGGAGCTAAAAATACCTCAGACGCTAGGCCCGAGGTCCGGGAGGAGCTCATCACTCGGTCTCTCTCTGGCCCTGCCCAGGAGGGCGCTTTCGCCTTTTGCATTCCGAGGGCCGGGGCCGGCGAGGCTAGGGGCCCACACTAGTTTTGCCTTCACTTTGGGACGAGACCCGGCTCTTTTGAGGCTACGCCGGTTACTCTTAATAAAGAAGACCTCCAGTCCAATCTCCGGTAAAATCAGAAAATCAGACGTCACAGTTTTGATGCTCTCCAATAAGCCCCCTCCACAGACTCAGTTTTTAAAAAGAAAAGAGATGGGACAGTTAGGCCCTATTTTATAACAAAAACAATACGGTCACGCAAAGATTCTTCTCAGGTTTGGGTAATGAGCTGTGTGGACATACGCAGTTACCTGCAGTCCTGGCACACCATCTGATTGTGAAAGAACCGGTGAACCCCTTATTTCAGCTCTCTCCAGAAAAAAAAAGAAAAGAAAAAAAACGGCAGTTACTTCCCCCTCGTGTCTCCCCTTGGTTATCGGTCAAAAACGCAAAACTCCTTACATAAAGGCAAAATACACAATGAATTTCAAAACTCCCGCTCGACCCCCCCCGGAGGGCAGCTTTTCTTTTCTCTGCCCATGCTGGATGAAAGTGGTTTATTTTGATTTTTTTTCTTGTACCCACATGCCTTGTAAAAGGTTCCTGTGCACGGGCCTGGCCCCCCTCTGATGACCGCAGGGCCTTGCTTCCAGACTGCAGTCCCCGCCACTTGGTTTTTAAGTCCTCGCCTGGAGCCGAGGTGTAATTGTGACCCCGCCCGAGCCCCGAGCCTCCCGGGGGGATGGTTGGCCCGGCCTGCGTTGGGGCCGGGACCTCCCAAGTGGCGGCCTGGGCGCCGGGAGCCGCGTGGTCTTCTCCTTCCCTGCCTCCTCCCTCTCTCCCTCCCCTGCAGACTTGGCTCGTTTTCTCCTCATTTCCCCAGCTTGCTAAGCGTTACGGCGCACAGAATTTCTCTCCACTTTTTTGATTTTCTCTTGCCTTTTCCTTTCTAGCACCTTATTACCGCTCTCTCGGTCGCCTTCACGTTGAGATCCCAGGCCCAGAGAAGCAAAGTGGGACTTTGTCGAAATATGGGGGGAAAAACCGGGAACCTCTGGCCCCCTCGGCGCCGCGGTGGAGTCGGAACCCGGCGCGCCTCTGCGTAACGTCAGCGCGCGGGGTAATTTACCTTCCCTGGGCGTCTGTCAATATGACTAATTTCCACAGGGGTCAAAAAGCCTTTCTCCGGCAGTCCATCTTGGAACGCTCTCTTACGCAGTAGAGGAGGTTGGTTGTTTTGTTTCCAACCCTAGAAATAAATACTCTTGGGGCGTCCCTGCCATGGCAGCCCGAGAGGAGCAGAGGAATATACACGGTGTCAATTAAAGGCAGTTTTCCTTGAACTCTGAACTATGATTGGGCGTAAACAAGAGCGACCTGCTTGCCTTTTAATACACATTACCTAACTCGTCCTTGATACCAATGGTTTCTTTAGAAACAGAAAATCAAAAAAGGAGGAAAATAGTCATCGCTCCAGTTCTTCTCTGCCCCCTGCAGATGCCTATTGAAATATTTTATCTGCATTTCAGGGTGTAACTTAAATGTAGAGTATGTGCGCGTGTCTTGCTAATCTGGCCTGGACAAAAAGTAAATATATTATCCGGGTAGTGTTTTACAATAAGTTTTAAACTGCTACCAAGCTGTAAGTGTGAATCAGTGCTGTGGAGCCAATTAAGCATTCTCTGGGACTCGCCAGAAGCGGCTAATTGATACTGGTAGCAAAACCTGGACTCACTTTAAGAAGTGCTCGGAAGGAAGCCTACATGGTTAGCGGGTCAGGACGATTCTGTCTGCAAAGTCCTCTCTTGCATGGAGCAGGGAGTGGGAAGATGAAGAGCATTTTTGGCTCCCGCGGGGCACCCAGATGGGCCCCTTGGGTCTTCGAGGAGGTAAACGTCTCCAATCTGGGGAACTGGTGTCCAGCGAGAAATGAAAGTCGCCAAATAACCCATTTTTCTCCGACCCAAGTTCAGGCACTGAGGCCCCAGCTAATATACTACTCTGAGTTAAATGTTTAACAAACTCTCTGAAAAAAATACGTCCCCACCCCACTTCTTGTGGCCTTTAGGCAAGTAAATGCCTGGATTTGGAGCAACCAGGAGCCTCAATGGAACTCACGGGAAACCTAAGAACTAAGATAACCGAGGAGAAGCCTAGGAAGCCTCACAGAGGGCTGCCTGAAGTCGTGGTCCCTGGCTGCTGCCCGCACAGGTGGGTGACACACAGCCCCACCACCACCCCCCACAGCCTGACCTCCATACCTGCTCTGCCATTCTGGCCACATGCAAACACACACACACACACACACACAAACCTCTTTCCCTCTCTCATCTGTTGGTGCATTTATGACCTAATGAAAGTATATCCTTTAGGGAAAAGACTGTCTATAAAACTTGAAATATGAAGAACCCATTTGGATATTCCCACTCCAGGCCAGGCCTGAACTTGAAGTTTTTTTTAGCACAAACACCTTGACTCCTTCTGTTGCTTCTATAATCACCCTGTTATTTTTACTAAACGATGAGAATTGGTTCTAAATGACCTCTGCTCATTTCCTGTGGAAGGAGAAAAGCCTCCAACCTGAAAACATATCTTTATTTGCTGGAAGGTATTCTTTGGCGGGAAAGGAGGGGAATAATTTTACTTTCTATCCCTTGTCATCTTGGAAAAATCCTGACACTGTATGTTCCAACTTCTGCAAACAACTGGGGAAACCAAGGATGCTTTCAACTCCCTTCCATTTCCTTCCTGCCCCACCATTTCCCCCAGTTGCCACCTTTTTGGGTATTACAAACATTGACCCATTCTTTCTCATGGTCACTATGTGAAATGCCTATCAGTTTCCAACATAAATGAGTACCCTTTGGAAATCCTACCATTAACCACCTGCCTTTGTGGGAAAAGGCCATCTGATTTTGTGTTTTGGGGAGGGTCTGTTTATTGCCACAAATGGATAGAATAGATATTATTGCCTTGTGATTTTATATATAGCATATCTTTAAACAAGACAGTTAAGTCTCTTATTTTGCAATTTGACATTCGCTGTAAGAGTGGCTTAAGTTGTTTATTAGCTGGGACTATAAAACAGGAAAAGCTGCAGGAGAAATAAACAAAAGAATGAGCTGAAGAGCTCTATCCTTTGGTAGAGTTGATTTGTTTATTTGCATATTTCTTGAAAAGGAAAACAGTTCTAGCTTAAAATCTTTTTGTCATCCAGCAGCCATTTAATGACCTACGGGTAGAAGGGGTTGATTGTTCAATACCCTGCTTAGTTGATCCCTTTGTTTCTGAGTTTACATCACAAAAGGAGTTTACATCATTACTTCCCCCTTTTTTGTTTAAAGTTTCGTGAGTAGCAAGAACTTTTACACCTAGGTAAAGCCTTGAGAAGGGAGCAAAGTGTTCAGTCTGCTAAGGTGTAAGAGGGTGTACACGAAGGGGAGTGCTCTGAGAGGCAGCCATTTCTAGGGAAAGGTCTTGTCCTCTTAGTAACAACAAAAAAGTCCATTTTCAAACATCTATTAGACAATGTCAGTTTTTCGTTTCAATCGTGTTCTAGCTTAGCCTTTCCACTTGGGAAAGTGGAAAGGGCTCAGCCAGTCCTCCAAGTCTCTGATCCTAGAACTTAACTGGAGAAGCAAATGGCTTTAAACTGACAAGTCTCCCCATTGGGGAAGTTGAGGGAGGAGAGGAATAATGTGCATTTTGCCTCACCTAAGATTTTGTGCTTCTGTGAACAAATATTATTTTCTAGTTCGGTTTTCAACTTATGATCCATTGAGCAAAACAAAGTTATTGCATGTTTTTCAATCCCATATCATCAGTAGGTAACATCCTCCTCCTCAGTATGTGGTATTTTGTGTGAATATATTTAGCATCAACTCTCTCGTATATATATTCTAATCAGATTAATTTTTCATGAACAGGCAGTAATTCTCATGGTTTAAAAATACCCAAAATGTACATGTGAAAAGTCTCTCCAGTTTTCTCACCCACTGTGATTCATTTCTTATGCATCCTCTCAGAGCTTCCTAATGAGTGGAAAAGCAAATAGAAATATCATCCCTATGGTTCTAGAATGATGCAGGTTGTTCCAGTTGTATCTGTTCTGCTGGTAGGGAGAGAGAAGAAGGAGGGCATCTTGGAAGCTTTGAAGAGCCTCACACCAAATAGAATTTGGGCAAGGTGTGAGATTCCACCTGAATGTAATTCCAAATATCTGGGAAAGAGAAGATGGGGCACATGTGGAATAATCAATCCCTAGGTCTCCAAATTGGATTGTCTTTTCTCTGTGGATGAGGACAAAAAATAAGAAAAAAGAAAGAGACATAAAAGAAGTAAAAACAGTGAGATCAAATTCTGTCTAGGATTGTGGGAATATGGCTCCTCAATTTTTGTGTGTCCCCTCTCTCCAACTCAAACTGAAAAGGTCCACATTGTCTGCATCATATAAGCAACAGATACATTTTCTCCTACTATAGAGAGAGTTTTTGCTATATTCTAGTCCATAGATGGTTTCTATGGGTTATAACGGAAGGAGGTGGGGGATTTGGAAATACACATTTATCACAAAACAATTGAGACAAATTTTGCAGTACAATAACTATGTGTAGACTTGATAGACCCCAGGCATTTTGCCCTTTACAAATTCAAAAAGGCATGAAGGTAAAGACAGAGGTGACTCTTCCCTACACAGAGCAGGGGACACCTTCATTTACATTAATGTGACCCTTGGAGAGGCTGAGGGGTCTTGCTCCCCAAGTCTAACCCAGACCGTGAGTGACCTTGGCTATTCTCCACCTAGGAGTTAGATATGGATGGAGAAAAGGACACATCTTGTAGGAAAAGTGTCATGTATAGGGTCCCTATAAAGTGCCAGGGATGGGGGGCAGTTCTGCTCTCTGGGATGCTCTGTGACTTGTAGTACCTGGCCAGAGTTGCAGTTAAGTTGGAGTTAAGGAGCACCCCCAGCTGCTCCTTCCCTTATCCTTGTAAATGGTGTTGAAAGCATTTTCAGCTTCTAAATGGACTATAGCCATTACTTTCTCTGCATGTGCACGAGTGCCAGGGGAGAGGGTTGCTAAGTATCCATATTTTCCATGCATACCAAAAATTGCTCTTCTTCCACTTTGGGCTTCTCCCCACTCCTGTCTCATAGTAATACAAGATGAAGTAATAACAACAAAAGCTTCCTGCTGATTCTCGTTTCCTCTGAACAGATTTATTTTCCCCAGTCCCTCTTAGGGAACCACTGCTAGGTTTTAGCCTTAGTTGCTGAGGTTAAGCCATCCTCTGAAAGGGGTTAGCTTTCAGATCACCCACTCTATTGGACTAATGCCCTCGCAGGACCAAAGGGCATCTGCTGGGTGAAAAGGACCCCAAACCCTCTGCCCCCTGCATCCCTGGAGTTGTTCATCAGACTGGAAGCCAAAGGCCTACATAACTCTAATTAATGTGCGCATATATTGGCCAGCCTCTTGGACGATTTTACCATTAGTACTTGAATTGGCAGGGTCAGACAGTCTGATGCTTGTGTTCTGATGAGGATTTACAGTTCCAATGAATCATGCGACCATGAGTAGACGTGGATAGCACCGTGTTCAGGAGATCCGCCTCTGGTGCTTTCCACCCTGAGGGTCTCTTTCTGTTCCACAAGGAAAGTTCGTCTGGTAGGAACCAACCAAAGAGGGAGGGCACCTTAGAAGTTTAAAATGTCCTCCTCATCTGCATCTCAGCACAGAACATTACTAAGCCAAGTTTATATACATGCATTATAATATGTATTACATAACATATATACACAGGAATACAGAAAAACAAATTTATCTTTAAAGTGTTGAATTTAAGACTGGAAATAGGCCCTTAGAGTTCATCTGCTTTAACCTCTTTTTCACAGATGAGAAGACTCAGATCTAAAGATCTAAAGATGCTCTTGGTACCTGGCCAGCATGTAGCACTCATTCATGAAATTGGGGGTGGGGAGGGCTCCTCTCCCCTCCTTAGGTAGTTATTTCCAGGGATCTCTTGTTTAAGAAAGATAAAGGCATCAAGAGAAAGTTGCAGCAGATAACGTTTTGCAGAAAAAGAAAAAACAAAATACAAAACGAACAACGGTGTACAGGGCCAGGCCAGGCGAGAAAACAGGTAGCCAGAGAAATGACATCTGAGGCCGGTTAATTGAGCAGGCCTATCTCCACCACTTCCTGAAGGTCTTCACTCCACTCCAAGACTGCTATTAGAGGCTAATGTTTTCCACCGGGCGCGGTGGCTCACGCCTGTAATTCCAGCATTTTGGGAGACCCAAGTGGGCCAATCATTTGAGGTCAGGAGTTCGTGACCAGCCTGGACAACATGGTGAGCTTGGTGGCGGGCGCCTGTAGCCACAGCTACTCAGGAGGCTGAGGCAGGAGAATCGCTTGAACCCGGGAGGCGGAGGTTGCAGTGAGCCGAGATGGTGCCACTGCACTCCTGCACTCCACCCTAGGCGACAGAGCGAGACTGTTTCGAAAACAAAAAAAAGCAGCAGCACACCACGTACTTTGTTTTGATTATTGTCTACCCCAGCCCAGAAGAATAGATTCTTCTCCACTAGAGAGAGGGAATTGTGTTTCCAAAAGGGTAGCAGCTCTCATCAAAAGCGCTAGTGGATCTGGTGACAACGTGGACAGGCACTTTGCTCGGATCCTGGAGATTATCGACTGCGGAGGCAGGATGGAGGACAGCTAGGGCTTCCGGTTGCCGGTGTGGGTACCCGGTTTTGGAGCGCTACCTCACTGGGCTGGAGAGAGGTTATATCCCGACTAGAGAGGATTCACAGGGAATCCCAGGGAGAGGGAAGTTGCTAGATCACCACGCTGGAGAGAAGACTGCAGGAGAAGAGAGACTAAGTAGCTCGAAACCGGGCTTCTGGATCTCCATAGGGCTACCTCTGCAAGGCACCAGGTCCGATCTGCAGACAGAGCTACCTGGATGTGCCTACCTATTTGTGGCGGGGTAGGCACCAAAGTGACTCTGTTTTGCATTAATTCATATATGTATGGTTTTGGCTTGGGTCTTAGTGGGGTTGAAGTTGCCCCGGTGTTGCCGGACAGAGTTGTTTTGGGAGCCTTCGGCTGTCTTTCCTTAGGCCTTAGGAACAGAACAGGACAAAAGTTAAAATCAGCCAAACAAACCAAACCACAGCCCCGACACGCCATCCTTCCATTGCTGGGGAGCAGTGTTCTGGCTTCAGTACTCAGGTTAGAAATTTGAATAAATGGAGCCAGATCCTGGACTACACCCCGGGGACAGCGTTTTAATGTAAATGTAAAATATGCTAGTAATAATCACTTTTGGGCCCTGAAGCGCCATTAGAATCTCTGTTTAATTATAGGGCATGAGAGAAGCATTACCAGCTAATTAAATCAATCCTATTTGTAATTCTCCCTCTGCTGCTGCCGACTTTAAAATGTGAAATTGCTTTTTAAACGAGCCCGCATATGAATTTTTAAAACACAAGTGAACTAAAGTGAGAAGCAGGGGAAATGAGAGCGAGAAAGAGAAGGAAGGAGACGCAAGTACTGGGCCCGAGTCAAGAGGCATGTGGATGAATCTCCCCGGGCGTCTCGGCTTCCTTGCCTTCCAGACCGCGCTCACAGTTTTCTTGCAAAACAGGCGGTTTTCTCTCCTTTCAGAGGTTTCCGCTTTCTCCTGAGGAATCTCTTTCAGCTCCAGGACATCTCCCCCGAGAAGGGCCCTGGGGCAGGGAGGGGCGCAGAGCTGGCCCGGCACCCCGAGTCCCGCGTGCCCGGCTGCAGCCGCGCGGCCCGGGAACGGGTTCCGGCCGACGGAAGGGAGCGGCGCGGGGAGGAAGTGAGCTCACTGGGGAAGGAAGGAAAGAAATGAGGTTTTTGCCCAGCAGCCGCCAGGCCGAGGCGCACAGCCCCGGGGAGACGCTGCGAGCCCAGGTCCCGCCACCGCCCTCCAAGGAGGCCGGGGGCAGAGGCCGGCTTTGCGAAGCGCTGCGGCCGCCGCCACCGACTCCGTCTAGACCCCGCACATACTATCCTTGGTGTTCCCTGGGAGGAAAAGCGCCAGGCTCCACTCGCGAGGTTCAGGCCTGCAGGACAGAGTGGGAGGCTCAGAGCGCACGAGGGCTTTATTCAGGCAGACGCCGCCTTCAGTCCCCACGCGTCCCATCCTCCTCGCTAGTGAGATTTCGCTTCTGACGCTCCTGCACGCGCGCGCGCGCGCAACCCTCTCCTTTCTTCAGTGCCCCTGGCAAAAGCAGGCCCTCGAACTTTGATTTTCCATTAGAGCATTGAGTTATTTGCATGAGAAAAGAAGAGGGAGGACTGCCACCAATTCTGGACTCCTCTTTAGTACTTGTGAAGTGAAATAATATGCAGTGGGGTCTGTTTCCAAACCTGGCACATCTGCACCGTCTGCTACCAGCCGTACCACCATCCGGCTGCTCCGATGCAGTCTGGTTTACGGAAATATTCTAAAGAAGAGGGAAGCTGGCCATCTCGCCTGGGCACCCAGCCCTGCAAGCACAAACTGTGGGAGTGCAGGGACAAGCTCTCCAAACTGACAAAGCCGCCCAACAAATGCGGCGGCATTTATCCCAAGAGCAGGCATTCCCACCTCGGCCTCCCGGGCCCCCAATGCTTCTCCCACAGGCTCGGCCCAGGATGCGGAGTGGTAACTTGGTGGCCGGGGAGTGCCTTCAAGTCTGGAATGAGGCCGCGATGTCCTTAACTCGGCCAGGGGCAGGGTGGGTAGGAGGTGAGGAAATGTAATTCTCCCCTGCACTGGGGGAGATTCGGGCGGCAGGCCTTCCCTCCTGCCTTTCAGGGGGGCCCTGCCCTCACCTGAGGAGAACTTTCATGGGCACCCACCTACCGCGGTGGCTGGGGCGAGGGCTGTGGTCTGGCTTCATCTGTGTCTGGCCTGTGGTTTGGGCGTCCTGCGACTAGAGACTGCAAAGGTCCGGAAGGTGGAAAAGTTCAAACCCCTCCATGTGTGTTGGCGGTGGTGGGGCGTGGTGGGGGGCGGTTATTGTCAAAGCATATTTGTCGGATTTGTAGGCTCTCGATCTGGAGTCAGTTGGAGAAATTTCCATCAATCTAGCACCTCGGCATTTCACCTCCACCTCCAGCTCCTGCAGAATCGCCCATGTACCTCTGGTCATCTCTTCCCAGTGGGTTGATAGGTTTCTTCATAAAATTAGCAAAGTCTTGTTTTCCGCCTGACTTTCAGCAAGATCGCTATCTATTTTTTGACTTCTAGTCTTGCTCTGTGCATTTAGGCGGGAGGAGGGTGAGTTCTAGGAAGCCGTCTTGTGTCAACTTTCACAGTCAGGAAGAGGGAGCCGACAGGGCTTTTCTCGGGCTTTTCCCAGGCACTGCCAGCTTGCCCCTCCCCCTCCTCTCAGGGCGGACCGCACCCTCCACCCATCTCCCCCTCCCCTACATTCCCTCTGCAGTCCTCGGCCAGTAGCAGCGCCAACCGGAGCGGCACTCGGGGCAGCAGGGATTCTGGCCTTCCAGGCCCGCCAGCGGAGGGGCCTCGCTGCCTGCTTTGGAAACTCTCCATTTTCCCACAGTATTTCACATTCATATTACTTTTCACACCCTGTTAGGCAGTAATGGCACTGAACCTGCTAAATACTTCCATGCACCCAGCCAGCCCTCCCGCGACTGCTCCGGATGGTCTGTGATACAAAAGGGATTGCTCTCTCATCCTGCGGCGTTGTTGGCTTCTCTTCTCTGATCGGCCTCCAGAGCCAATGGTGGTTCTGGCGGTGGAGGCCACTGGGTGGGGACGCTCAGGTGTGGAGGAGGTCTTAGCGCCCCCTTTCAAGCAGGTAGGGGAGATGTGGGAAGAAAGAGCTTGGGGACAGATGTGGCTTTTGGTAGTAGTGTGAAGTTAGATTGGCTGCTTTTAAAAGAACAGGGCCAGGCCAGGCGGCTCACGCCTGTAATCCCAGCACTTTGGGAGGCGAGGCGGGTGGATCACCTGAGGTCAGGAGTTCAAGACCAGCCTGGCCAACATGGCGAAACCCGTCTCTACTAAAAATACAAAAATTAGCCAGGTGTGGTGGTGGGCGCCTGTAATCCCAGCTACTCAGAAGGCTGAAGCAGGAGAATCGCTTGAACCCGGGAGGCGGAGGTTGCAGTGAGCCGAGATCCTGCCACTTCATTCCAGCCTGAGCAACAGAGCAAGACTCTGTCTTAAACAAAACAAAACAAACAAACAAACAAAACAGGGCCATGCGCCAGGTCTTGTGCAAGGAGTAGGGTCTGGCCATCTTAAATAGCACCCTCTCGCGGCCTTCCCTTCATGGCATCAGACCGTATGAGTGGCAATTTGGGCACGAGGCTGCAGAGGGCAATGCCCCCACCCCTCCTCTGGCCGCCGCCGTGCCGCAGGTCTGAGAGCTCCGGGGCTGCTCGGTAAACCTGGGGATGAGGGAGGAGGGATTTAGAGCTCTGCTCAGAACCGAGCTTGACGATGGTTTCAGCGCGGAGGAGAAAGGGGGCCAGCCTGGCCAGGTAGAAGCTACGGTTTCCAGCATCTGAACTCAAGCCACTTGCTCCCAGATCAACAGAGGTCGGATTCTCAGAGAGCCCAGTTACCCTGGACTGGACTAGACACTGCCGTCCCGGAAGACTGCCTGAAAGCTCGCGGAGTCCGCCACCGTAACAGGACTGAGGCCGGTGGCCCTGAGGCTTCAAATCCAAGAAGTAAAGGGAAGTTAGGGGTGGTCCTCCGTTGTTGTTCCACAACCCCGCCTCAGTTCTGCCATCAGGAAAAAAGAAGTAATAAAATCTGCCCGCCCCTACCCCCAGGACAGAAGGGAAGGAACTGATTTTAATGATTGTCTGTTAAGTGCCAAGGCATTTTACAGGCTCCCTATTGTTTAATCTTCACAAACTGTAAGAAGGGCATTTCCTATCTCTGTGCCTACAAGAAAACTGAGGTGCAAAGAGGGCAGACCTGGCTGTAGATCTGTGCACCCAAACAAGTTCCAGGCATGAGAGGAGTTAATGGCACACGCAGGAGCCCTGCAGCCTGGGTACTCTCCTGGTAACCTGGGAGAGGGGGCTGCACTGCCCTCCATGAGCTTCTAACATACACTCCTAGAGGGTGATTTAAGTGAGGAGAAATCCCTTTCTAAGGACATGAAACTTTGGGCACTATTTTAAGCTGTAGTGCGTACATCCCTATTCCTCTAAAATACCAACAGGAAAGTCAAAGTTACCAGGAATCTCTTACTCGACCCGAGGAGTCCAGAGTCTACCACACGTGTCCCTCAAGTGTCACTTTCTTGCCTTACCACACCGGGGTTTGAGATTTAAACAAATTCGTTGGACTTAAGTGCCTGCTCACACCATCTAAATTGAGCCCAGAGCTCCCCCTTCAGCCCGGGCAGGGACAACACAGGCTTAGAAGCACGGGGAGACCTAGAAGAGGGTTAACTTGGTTCCTAACTTCCAAGTGCCACCTCAGCCGTTTCCCCACTTGCCAGAGGTTTATTTCGTGAGCAGAAGGGACCACCCACCCTTCAACTGGGAAAGAACGAAGTGTGGGGCTCTGGAAACCCACGTGTTAACCTTTGAAAGCAAAGCTCCAGGAGCTCCACCTTCCAAACGTCGTTATTTGTGCTTCCACCTCCCACCCCTTGCTTCATGTGTCATGGCCTTCTTTCTCATCTAGAGAGGTTGTCTGATGACTGCTTGCTTACATTCCATAGAGAATGCTTTAGATTATGGATTTGAAAAAATTGCAGAAGGTAGGAGGAGTGAGATAGAACAGGCAAAGCTAGGAAGCAAGGAAGGACTGTTTGGGGCCTGCGGCAGGAGGCAACTGTGGTTTGGGAGTTGCTTGGGCAGACTTTTCCCCCTATTTTTTCTCCTGCAAAGACACAGTCCCAGCACAGAGCTTTTCCGCTGTCTAGCTACTCTCCCTTTTCCCTTTCTCTTCACTTTCCCAATGTACTGATGGCTGAGCAAGAAGAATCTGGGAGAGAACCCCACATCCCTGCCTTTCGGGCAATCAGCTCTACAGGGCACTGACTCCAGCTGGGCATTAAGGATAAACTGTTGTTAAAGAGTCATCCCTGTTGAGCCATCTCTTTCCCTTTGGATATGGAAGTGATGTTCTGGGGGGTGTCAGGTGCATTTCCTGGGCTTTGGGCCTCTAGGCCCTAATTGTCTCTGGTGAAGGGGGCAATTCTAAAATTGGAGGTGGCTAAATGAGTGGTCATTTAATGAGACTTTTTAACCCCCACAAGGTTATATTGATTCATTTTACAGTCATTACAGTGATAGAAGGTGAGACTATGGTGATTTCTTCAGTTACAGTTATTGATTAATTCAGTGGTGACAAGGCTGACAGACAAGTGAAAACAAAATTCAGAAAGTGGTACTGCATTCATGCATTTCTCTCTCCTCTACCACCCTGTGCCATGGTTTCTGCTGCTAGCTGTGGCTGGAGTGCCACATTCCACTTTAGGAACCCCTAGAGGAAGAAGCTGATCCCACTGGGTCATGGGGCTGGAATTAGGCTGCCAATGTGAACTGAACTCAGTTTTTCCTCCTCTGAGAAGGATAGTGTTGACCTGGCAGTGACATCTCCTCTCCTGGCAGGGACTCCAGTGGTCTGGCAACTACTTTAAAAATCAATAAATCCAAGACACAAAAGAAACTGTAAGAAAAGAGAATAAAAATAATAGTGCACAAAATTTGAAGGGCATTTGATATTTTGCAGCAACCACAGCTAAAATTGCTTGTCTCCATTACACCGGATTTCTCCACGTGTTCTAGAGTCCAATACCTTTATTCAGTATTTCTGAGCTTCTTTTGTCTGGGAGTCCCACATTTGCAGACAAGGAGGTCTAGTCTCCTGTCTGGTTCTACCCATTGGAGCTGGGATAGGGAAAGGTGGAGGCCGAGGTGAGGAGTTGGGGTAGGAAAGGCCCCATGCTGTGCTGGCAGGTACCTTGTAGGTCCTCCCCCACGTGGCTACTGGAGGAGCACACCATTTGCGCCCAGCATGCGGGGAAGCCTCTGGGCTCCTTGCCATCCCTGGTGACTTGGGCCAGAGTGATCTTATTACAGTTATTAATGACCAGAGTGATTTCTTAAGCCAAGACCAAAAATAAATGGATTCAAATGAAAAAAAACCAGTGTAGTTCAGATTCTGTGCGAAGGCTGAGAGTGGGTGACTGCACCGGCGAACATGGTCACAGACGCTTCTTAGGCATCCACTGAGTGCTGGAGGAAGTGGTGCTCGTGAATGGGTTCGGTGCTCCGGAGTTTGCAGTTGTGCGGGACTGGAATGCAATTACTGGAAACAATTAGACTATACCGTGCTTATGGTGGGCAGAAAATAGAAGACACTTCTGGCACATTTAAGAAAACTTACTACCCCCACGCACCCCACTTCTTCCCCTGCAGTAGGTTTATTGCAAGTTTCTACTTTGCTAAAAATGACACCCTCCTCAAAGCTGTTGGGAGTTTGGACAGCTCCACCACTCATAGAATTAGGGACATCACGATGATCTCACTTAAGCTGCTTATCAGAGGCTGAGTAGCAAGTGCTTAAAGCAATTCAGAGTCAGGGACATCTGGGTTAGGTCCTAGCTTCTGGACTGGCTTTGTGATCTCCAGCATGTTGACTTCTCCCCTTATACCTTTGCAAAACAAGGATATTTGTCACATATCCTCATTGCTGTGGATTTGTGTCTTTGGAAATTCTATTTTCTTCCTAAAAACTTGAAAAGCCATCTCCCCTCACCACTCACCATGCATGGCGAGGTGTGGCTTCCTAGGCCAGCTGTTTACCCTTGCAACACTCCCCTCCCTGCCCCAAGACCTTGGACTCTAGGAACTTCATGTCCTTCTCTCTGGTCTCACAAGTGAGTTTTCAAACAGCTTTGATTTGTAATCTCTGACTTTGGTGGACAAGGTCTGGTCCTTGAGCTCTGGCTACTGCTCTTCTATTATCCTCCAGCTGGGAAGTCCACATTCAACCCTCCCCACAAGTGATGGTCCCTGAAGCTGGCTGGATCCCAAGCAAAAACCCCAAGATGTAGCTGGAACACCACCTTCTCCTGCCAACCTGCTGCCAGTCCTCATGTATATGACTGGGGGCTTGGGAGTGGGAACAACACAGGGTCAAGCTGGCCTAAACTGAGAGAGATGACACTTGCTCTAGTTGTGCCAGAGCTCTGGGATGTACCCAGGGAGCTAGGTAGGGAACCACCTGAACTTGGACTCCACTGCCACGCCCTGAGCTGAGAAGGGTTTGAGGTCCATGGGTGCTAGGCCCTCTCAGAGCACACTCCTTCTTAGTGAGTCCCACTGTGCACCAGGCCCCCCTTCTATTTTTCCACTAAGGGAAGTAAACATATTGCATATATTTCTATAGTGATCAGACCTTAATTTTGCCTGATCACGGTCCAGAAATTAGGCTGTTGCAACCAGGGCATGCCTGGGCTGTGGAAAATGCTTGGAACTTTACATAGATTTCTTTAAAAACTGTTTTGTTTGGACCTTGTGGGGAGGGTCAGGGACAGATAGGTTAGTGTCTGAAAAATGGAGCAGCCTGGGTTCCCCATTTTGAGAAAGGAGGCCTCAGTGTCACCTGGCAGGTGAAAGCTGGGGAAGCAACAGGCCAGTGAGCTTGTGACTGCCACTGTTTGACCCAACCTTTGCAGCCTCAGGCCACCGGGACTCCTCCCAGGGCCCATATTAGGCCACCATTCAAGTGGGACCTGGTAAAATCTCTTAAACTTGCAGACTCAGAAAGGAAAGGAGCCAGGCAATGGAGCAGCGGAAACATCCTCTCCCTCACATGAACTTTATTGCAGATCAGGAAGTTATCTAACAGCTGCCAAAAATCTTCTGACTCCAGGGCTCCAAATGTTGACTGTTTCTCACACCTCAACATCCGGTATGGAGTTTGCTGCCTTCGGGGTTATTCAGATTTCCCATTCCCTTTCAGAGTTGATCTACCCCCACCTGCCTGGTTGCATTTGGAGATGATTTTCCTTTCTTCCACTCGCGGACCATGTGGCTCACATACTTACCTGGACTGGCTGTTTCCCCACCTCTCCCCTCCCCACCATAAAGGGAATTCCAAATCTCTTCCTGAAGAGGGAAAGCCAGGTTGAGGAGGGGTCAGAAAAAGGAAGCTGAGTCCGAAGCCCAGGCATGCAATACTATATTCTTCTCCGGATGTCTCTGGTTCATTCCAGAAAAAAATGCAGCACAAGAAGTAATTTTAATGGGCGCCCTCTCTTCCTTCCACTAACGCACCAGTCTCACCAGGTTCACGTGCAGGTACCTGGCTTTCTGTGGTCCGTATCCCCCGAAGAACCTGGCAAAGATCTGAGCACAAAGTAGGTGCTGAGACAACAGATCCTGGTTGGTAGAAAGGATGCTCCGAAGGAGAAGGGGCAATTGTTTAAGAGCAATTGGATGCAAAGGCGCTCGTGGTTCCTGTGTGTATCCAGTTCATTTCCGCCTCACATATGAGATTACCTCAGGAGGATCCTCTCCTATCTTCAACCCAGCGCCCAAACACAACCTGAATTCTCCTGAGGCTCCCCATGCCTCTGCATCGAGGGAGCCCGCTCCAGGTGACCAGTTTAACAAGGGCAGAGCATCACTGTGACCTCCGCCACCCTTTCCCGACCCTCTAGGGTCAGGGAGAGCCCGGCCCACCCTTCTGAATCCAGACTCACTCCAAACGACCCTGAAAGAGACCTCCGCAAAGGCCTGAGCGCAGAAAGGCCGTTCTTGGTGTGCCTACTGAGGATCCAAGGGGAGCCAGGGGCTGTGCCCCATTGCCCGCAACCACAGGCGCACTGGGGAGGCTGAAGCTGCTGCTTCTAGATTCCAGGCTTTGCGGTTCCCCAGGGCATCTCGAGCCGCATCAAGAATCCCCCGTCTTTGGGGTGGCCGAGAGCAAAGGCAGAAGTTCTACAGCACTGGGGCCTGACCTTGACTAGAGGGGGCCCTGGTGTGGCCAACCCTGACGTCATTATCGGCCACATTTGTTACTCTTTTGGCGCCAATCTCCTTCACCATTTGCGATAATTAGTAAGAGCTGAGCTCGGGCCGCGTGGCGCGCACCCCGGAAGTGCTTGCCGAGACCCGGAAGCAGCGGGAGCTCGGACGCCCTGCTCTCCGGGGCCAACCCTCCTCACTCCGCCCACTTTGGAGAGGCCCCAGTAGGCAAAGCGTCACGGCGTCCGAGAGCAGGTTTCGCGTTTGCACCCCGCTCTTGCCCAGCCACCGGGAGTCTCCC
This sequence comes from Colobus angolensis palliatus, assembly GCF_000951035.1. Taxonomy (NCBI): domain Eukaryota; kingdom Metazoa; phylum Chordata; class Mammalia; order Primates; family Cercopithecidae; genus Colobus; species Colobus angolensis. The sequence continues at coordinate 14,204,805 of NW_012118487.1, forward strand.
ACCTCTGGGTTTCCCCACTTTGGGCAAGCCCTGGCCTCTCTGCTCCCTGGAAGGAGAGGGCAGTTCCCTGGAGAGACCTCGAGTAGATTTGGAGCCCTCCTTTTAAGATCGCCGTGTCTCCCAGCGGTGGGTAGAAGGACGTAAAGGGAAGGACAAATTAACAATCGGGGCGAGTGACTATTTAATAAACTCCCCAAGATTACAGTATAAATTTACTAGGGCCTGGAATCCCAGCACTTTGGGAGACGCAGGCAGGTGAATCGCTTGAGCTCAGGAGTGTGGGATCAACCTGGGGCAACATGGGGAAACCCCAGCTCTACAAAAAATACCCAAAAAAAATTTAGCTAGGCGTGGTGGCGGAGGCCTGTAGTCCCAGCTACTCCGAAAGCTGAGGTGGGAGAATCACCTGAGCCCGGGAAGTCGACAGCGCAGCAAGCCTTGATCGCGTCACTGCACTCCAGCCTGGGCAACGCGCGTGAGACCGTCTTAAACACACACGCACACTAAATTTACTAAGGGTCTTCGTTTGTGCTTCAGAAATCCGCACGAACTAAAATGGGCATCTCCTTCGGCCGTATTTCCTGCGCTGTTGACCACTCCCCGGCGAACCGAGGTGGGCGCGAACCCGGGGGAGCGCCGGAGGCCCCCGGTGCACCTCGCAGCTCGCGAGGGAGCAGTGCTCGCTGGCGCGGGCGGGCCCTGTGACCCACCGTCGTAAGAATGCTTCAGATCCAACCTGGGCTTGTTTCCGTGACGCAGGAAACATCTGGGGCGTTTTCGCAGGGCTTTGGGAGAAGTACTTACTTCTGAACTTGGCACTAAGGTGTTCTAGGAGACACACAAACTTGAGTCTGAAAGGGGGATGGGGCCAGAGAGGATGGCAACCCTGCCAGCTGCCTGGGTGCAAACTGGGGAGCTAACCGGTGGCAGGCACTTGGGTGAAGGACAAATTAAACACTTAGAGCCAGGTCCACCCGTTACGGCCTCATTGTTTTAATGTCTGTAGTACTTAGGCGCAGTTTGAGAAAGAATAATGCCTTTACATTCAGAAAAACATCAAAGACCAGGGGTTGCTCAATATGGAGCACATATGGTAGTCTCTGAAGGCCTGGCCTGCCAAAACATGTTTCTCAGTATTTTTCTCCTTTCCTTTCTTTCGATCCCCGCCCCCCACTTTTTTTTCTCCCCAAATGGGAGGGAGCCATTGGCTCGGGTTACCTAGGGCGTCTTGCGTTCACGTGAGGCAGTTGGTGGCTGCATGGAGGCGATCAATGAGTCTTTTCAAGAACTGAATCTGTCCTAGGAAAGGACTTTGAAGATGGGCGGGAGTATGGGCCAGGCAGTACACTACCTGTATTCCCAGGCCTTAGCACCTTGTTCAGTAGTGGGTGGGGGGAACCCTTACTAAATATTTACTGAAGAATACACTGAACTAGGTGAAGGCAGTAGCCTGTCAAACCACTTTTTAAATTTCAGTCTAAGCAAGATTCATTTGCAAAGCTCCTCTTCCTTATCAACTGCTGTTACTATTACTATTATTACTACTATTAACTACTACTGTTATCTAAACCACTATCCCAGTTTTTAAAATTACCTAGCAGAGACAGGCAGAGGACAGTGGCTAAAAGTTTAGGTGGTTTGCTTCCCTAATTTCTCCAGGTGAAATTTGCTCAGGGCACACGGATAGGATGGAGCTGGGGAGGTGCCGTCTTTCCCATGCCTAGCGCAGGCTGGGCTCACTACTCCACATTGCCCTCAGTGAGAGGACAGGGCAGATAATTTCATCTCTTTTAGCCTCTTCGATTAAATGGACTCCTTTCATCACCTCTGAAAAATGGTCTCAGGATATTATCCTTCAGCAAATTTACATGCAGAGTTAGCATTAAAGGCAGGGGTGAATTCTTAGGGCTCCCATTTAAAAGAAGACCCATGCTGTCTCCAGAACATGCAGCCTTTTCTAAGGCAATACTGATGATGGTGGAGGAAGGAAGCACACCACACATGGAGCCGATTAAACATGCATCTTACCAAATCTTCCAGCGTTCTAGTGGCATGCATGACATACACAGAGACCTGTAGGCAAATTACCTAACCAATAGTTAGAAAACCTGGATTTTAGACCTGGCTTTGCCATCAACTCACTGCTATCTTGACCAGTCAGTTTCTCTATATTTATTTCTGTCTCTGTCTGTCTCTCTGAATATACATGTGCATCTATACATATACATACATATATACACACAAACATACATATACAGTTGTATTATTAATTTTTAATCTAGGTGATCTGTTTGGTCAGTAAATCTGATTTCTATTCTCATGTTCTGTGACGCTGTAATGTATCAACATTCTATGAGCCCCTTACCCAGACCATATGGAAGAAGCAAAGCCAACAATGGAACCCTGCTCATTCTTATATTAAGTCCTCAGAGAATGTTAAACTTGGAATGAGTTTTGGAGATGCTTCAGCCCCTTCATCTCACAGATGAGTACACTGGGGCCCAGGGAACCGACTTCTTCAGGTCACAGAGATGTGGCCCACAAATCTTGGTGACAGATTTAGGTGAACACGGATCAAGTCTTTAGGCTACCTCCTCCCTATCCCCAACATCTGCAGTCCTCACCTGGCTTTCTCATTCAAACCAGGGATATCTGGGCCAAAATTTGGTTCAGGAGCATGAATTTAAAGCAAGACTTAAATGTTTGGTACCGTTTCACTTGGGTGGAGCTCTTAAGGGCCATTGGGACAAGGTTACAGTTCCTCTAATGAGAAGTACAGCAGCAAGTCTGATTTGCTTATAAGAGTCTTGAATTCAATGTTAGAGAAACAAAAATCTCTAGGCAAACTTAACAGAGAGGCAAATTATGTAAGTAAGTAAATCCAATGTTCAGAATAGTATTCTACTGATCCTTTCCCTTAACAACAAACTCCCAAATGATGGATATTGAGAGAAGGTGAAGAAGCTACTAGGAATTATTCACCATTAAGAGTAAGGTAGGCTGGGCACAGTGGCTCACGCCTGTAATCCCAGCACTTTGGGACACTGAGGCTGGTGGATCACCTGAGGTCAGGAGTTCGAGACCAGCCTGGCCAACATGGTGAAACTCCGTCTCTACTAAAATTATTTTTAAAAAAGTAGCCGAGTGTGGTGGTGGGCACCTGTAATCCCAGCTACTCGGGAGGATGAAGCAGGAGAATTGCTTGAACCCAGGAGACAGAGGTTGCAGTGAGCTGACACAGTGCCACTGCACTCCAGCCTCAGTGACAGAGTAAGACTCCGTCTCAAAAAAAAAAAAAAAAAAGGAGTAAGGTAGTAAAGCTTTTTTGGTTTTGTTTTTCTTTTTGCTTGCTTGTTTTCAAGGAGTGCCTATTGATGTGAGGGGATGACTCAAGGACTGTCTGCCATGTTGAAAATTAAAAATTAAGTCTAGGGCACTTCCTCCTGCCTGCCTGGCCCTGGTTGACCTTGACTAGCCAGAATGATGCTGTCTGGCTGGAATCCAAAGTATTTCAGAGAAACAGTCATGATATGTTTTCCCTGGATGTGTAGTGAAACAGGTGGTTTCCCTACATGGAAGTAGTCTTTTCCTTTATCATCTTCAGGCTGGGGGAGCTTGACAACTTGGAGGCTAAAAAAACTCACAAGTCACACCAAGTCTGAGGGACCATAGGTAGGCAGTGAGGCTGGGTGGGAATGGGCCAGCTAGCCTTGGCAGTCACTCCAGAATGTTGTCCTAGGGAGGAACAGAGCAAGGATGGAACTGACATTCAGCCAACTGGAGGTCAATGTGTAGCTTTCTGCATTTAAGTCTAGGTGATTATGCTATAGCTCTGCAATATAGTAGGAAAAGTTCTGCCATTCTTTTTTTTTTTTTTTTTTTTTTTTTAGACAGAGTCTTGCTCTGTCACCCAGGCTGGAGTGCAGTGGTGTGATCTCGGCTTACTGAACACTCCGCCTCCCAGGTTCACGCTATTATCCTGCCTCAGCCTCCCAAGTAGCTGGGACTATAGGCGTCTGCCACCACGCCCAGTTAATTTTTTGTATTTTTAGTAGAGATGGGGTTTTACTGTGTTAGCCAGAATGGTCTCGATCTCCTGACCTTGTGATCTGCCCGCCTCAGCCTCCCAAAGTGCTGGCATTACAGGCGTGAGCCACCACGCCCGGCCGCCATTCTTTTTAAACGTAATCATCAGGGTCCTGTTTTGGACCTCTTATATTAAACGTTCTCCCTGGGGCATACTTAATCAGAATACTTACCTTGTGAGGTTGTTGTGGGGATTAAATAAGATTATCTACTAAAAGTGCTTTGCACAGTGCCAGATACATAGTAAGTACTTGATGCCTGCTTGCAAATACTATTATTAATCATTATTTGGCTTCAGTTGATACCAGTGCCTTATCTTTCTATGATTCAGACCTCTTCTTGGAGCACTAGATCTGAATATCCAACTCTCTGCTAGAGGACATTTCCATATAGATGTATTTAGTTTTTTAAACTCACTATGCTCAAGACAGAATTTATGTCTAGTCTCTGTTGCATACCAATAGCCTCTTCTCTTAGTCTCCGTGACTGACACGACTACCCACCTGGTGCTCAGACTAATAACCTAGCAACGTACGGTTGAGCTCCTCCTTTCAAATTCACCCTCTCTCTCTTTTTTTTTTCAAATAACCCCCTGCCTTAGCAATGACAAATATTGAGTTTTGCCTGCATCATTCCATCATTTCTCCTACTGCTGAGGTACCCTCCAGTCTGTAGTCGCGGCAGCTGGACCGACCTTTAATGCAAATGACATTGGATCATGTCGTTTCTCTACTTAAAATCTTTCATTCATTCCCCCATAGACTTCAGGAAAACCTCGCTAATGCTCTTTATCATCTTTCTCACCACTGTCCCTATATATACATTAAGCCGTGATTCTGAGCTATATTGAATACGCTCGTTTATTTTGCCTTCATATCTTTGCACATGTTGTCTTTCTGCCTGGGTCATACCTCCCTCCATCTTTATTAGAAGAATTCTTGTCCTTCAAAATTCAGCCTAGGCATCTCCTCTTTGGGGAAATCTTCACTTAAGCTCGAGGCTGATTGTGGAGTATATATCCTTCAGGAGAGTAATTTCTCTTTTTTCTCCACGAGGTGTGAGTTTCTTGAAGCCAGTGGAATAGTCTTTGATCTTTGTGGCCACCAGGCTTTAGTGCCTGGCACACAGTAATTGTCCATGATATGTCTGCTGGATACGAGGATGGCACAGAATTGAATAAATGGCTTTGGTTCTATAACTTCTCATCAAGATTTTAGGAAAGTTATTGCTCCATGCTTCAGTTTCCTCATCTGTAAAATGGGGATCAGCAATGCCTCCTAATGTTGTAAGGACTACATGAAAAGTAAATGCAAAAGTCTTTTGTAAACGGAGTAGCAATGTACATGAATCATTATTATAATAAATGCAAACCCGTATTTCCCATGCATGTACACATTTTCATATGTGCACATAGTGTGCATGTATTATATGCATCCGTGCATCTGTGTTTGTGTTCTTGACTGATTACATGGAAAGGCAGTTTCCAAACAACTTTCTCTAGATTTCACCCTTTAAAAGTCATGTCAAAATAGATAATTACTTTTTGATAACTGGTCCAAGTTCTAGATAAAGCAGTTTGTGGCAGTGCCCTCAAATTAATAGTCATTCTGTGAATTCATTATATCCATATATGCAAATACAAATTCAGTGCAAATTTATAAGACACTGAATGGATAATGATAACCATTTTCACTATGACTATAATACGACGATATTGTGTAATAATAAAACAAGAATATAGTAGAAATGGTAATGTTGAAGGCATTCTCCAACCAGTTTTTCCTTTGATTTTCCAATCACTTGGGGCAGTTGCTGAAGACAGTTTTCCCTATTTTGCATGTGAATAAACGGGGGCTCCGGTGCGTTATTCCTTTAACCTGACTCCTTTCCAACGCTGCCACACAGTGATCAAAATCCTAGGATGGCCTTTTTCCTATCTTCTTTTTCTTTCCCCACAGCCGGTGTAAGAAGTTTAAGTAGAATAGGTGGTTGATAGAAACGAGCCAGAACCAATCAATGCGTAAATTGATCGGTGCTTGTTTGTAATACTTTCAGTGCCGCAGTTATTTCTGCAGTTCACGGCTGCCTTAAATGTGGAATCCACTACTCTTAACACCAGTACCAAGAGATGTTTCCGGATTTCTTGATTCCCAGAAGGGTAATTGCGTCTCTTCGCAATGCGCGGTGGCCAGCAGCCCTACTGCCCTGGGCTCTGAAGCGAAGAGCGCTCGGGTCCTTCTCACTTGCCTGGTGCCCAAGGAGGAAAGGAGGGCGCGGGCTGCTCTTCAGCCTCATCTACCTCCTGCCTCTTGTTCTTCTTTAGAAAGCCAGGTGGCGCTAACCCTCAATCCCTGCTAGAGCTGGAGGATTTCCTTGCTTGCTCCGAGTCCAGCGAAGAGGTGAAGAGCGCACCCCACGTTGCCACTTTCTCTCTGCTTCTTCCGCTCTTTGGAAACGTAAATTTGCTTTTTTCTTCTTCCGCACCTCTCGCAGGATGACGGCAACCCTAAAGGAAAACGGAGTATCCTGTGTGCCACTTGGATCTTGGGGAAACGAAATGATTAAAGCCATGAGGTTTCCTGGTTCTTCGCAGCGTTGAATGTGGGTTTTGATTTGGGGGAAGAAGAGCCAAAAGAGGTTAAGGTTCCACTCTACCGCATCTTGAATCTGACTGTTGCAGACGAACTGTGGGGCCGGTGGGCACTCGCGCCTGGGTGTGCACGTACCTGTGGGTGCAGGATCATGTCGCCCTGTGTCGTGTGGGTGGCCTCTTCCTAAGTGACCAAGTATATGCGTGCTTATAAAGAAGAAGAAATTTCCCCAGCTGTAAAAGGGCGGCTTTGAGGTTCTCTCATGACAGCTGAAGGTAGGAATCTATTCTAGAAGGCACACATTTCAGTTTTCAAATTTTGTTCTTTAAATATTTCCGGTCTTTGAACTACTATTATTTAACAGGGACAGGGGAGAACCCCATTTTACTATTATATTGATTAACTGGATTTAAACCAAAATCATCAAACAAAAACGCTGTTGAAACTTGGAAAAGACTTGGTAATAAAAATGTGGCCATCCACATGTGCTGCTGTTACAAATACCACCAAATCTGAAATTAAGATGAATTCAATAAAAGTATTTTCTATTCACTAGAATACTAAGAGAATAGAGAGCAATTTTAAGATTTTTACTGAAACGAAAGGAGCACAGACAAACACATAGAGCACTCGGCAACATTAATACATTAATAGTGATGACCATGTGCCGCTAAGCTAATGCTGCTTTTTTTTTTTTTTTTTTTGAGTGAGTCTCCGTCTGCTGCCAGGCTGGAGTGCAGTGGCGCGATCCTGGCTCACTGAAACCTCTGCCTCCCAAGTTCAAGCGATTCTCCTGCCTCAGCCTCCCAAGTAGCTGGGACTACTAGCACGTGCCACCACACCCAGGGTGTGTACTGGGAAGGTGACTGGCAGGCAAGATGAAAGTGTTCCTAAATTCTTCAATTCCTCAATGCCCTAATGTTCAAGGAATCATGACTGGGAGTCCTCAGGAAACTTACAATCAAGGCTGAAAGAGAAGCAAGCATGTCTTACCGTGGTAGAACAGGAGAGGGAGAAAGCAAGAGGTGGGAAGTGCCACACACTTTAAAACAACCAGATCTCAACCAGATAGTCAAAACTCACTATCACAAGAACAGCAAGGAGGAAGCCTGCCCCATGATTCAATGACCTCCTACCAAGCCCCTCCCCCGACATGTGGGGATTACAATTTGAGATAGATTTGGGTGGGTACACAGAGCCAAACCATAAAAGTGACCCAAACAGCAACATGGCTCTCAGTGGCTACTTTTGAGACTTCCCATCTTGAGTGAGATTCCCAGGCGGAGAGCATGTGTACTGCGGCACCTTGTTCTTAGTCCTCTAAGGCCTGTGACTCAGTATCAATCCCTGTAGGAGAGCCTGTTAGTTCTTGTCCATAGCACATGGCATTCCTAGGTTTCCCCACTGCCCTGTATTGCAGGCCTAGCAGTGTAAAAACTGTAATTCCCAGTCACTTTGCTGTAAGAGATCAGGATGCAATTTAGGTTCCGATAATGAAGTGCGGTCACATAGGATTTGAGAGGCAGTAAAAAGGAAACTGCTCTCCCTTTTCAGCTGTGTAGGTGTATGAGAGGGCTCTGGGAGACATAAGTATGAGCAGTGACCTAACTCCATGGCCCACTGCCTAGTCACCAGCCTCGTGGGTGTAGGGGGCTCTGATGGCTGCCACTGACTCTACTCCTCCAGCCTTTCCACTTCATACTTCCTATTAAATCCCTCTGATCTTGGCAGATCTAGAGTTTTCTGTTTCCTATATTGAACCGTGACTGACACAGGGAACAAGCCTGCTTGGGTGCTTCAAGCCTGAGGTCTGGGTTAGTGTGGGCCTGGAGTAGTGTAGACTTTGCAGGTGTTTAGATGGCTGTCCTCAGTTGGGGGTAGTTTTGGGGTGGGGGAATGAGTCCAATCCAGGAGAGGCCGCCAACAATCCCCAACCAGGAGGCTGAAGGGACAAACATTCTGGATGGCTCTCATGCTGCCTCTTTCACCATGAGGCCTCACTGCTTCTTTTTCTGACATTCAAACCGAAGCAGGAAAAACAGCAACTTTTTTGAGTGTTTAGGCAAACATTTTTGCTAAGGCTCAATGACAGACTATTCTGCCTGTTTTGATACTTGATTATATATTGTCCTTTTTTTAAATTTAAAATAACAATGTTTAAGACAGGATCTCACTCTGTCACCCAGGCTGGAGTGCAGTCACGCAACCACAGCTCACTGCAACCTCAACCTCACAGGCTCAAGTGATCCTCCCGCCTCAGCCTCCTAGTAGCTGGGACTATAGGCACATGCAACCACACCCAGCCAATTAAAAAAAAATTGTAGAGATGGAGTCTCACTATATTGCCCAAGCTGGTTTCAAACTCCTGGGCTCAAGTGATCCTCCCACCTCAGCCTTTCAAAGTGCTGGGATTACAGGTATGAGCCACCGCACCCAGCCTTGTTCTATTTTATGCTCTTATATCTGGACATTCACTCCCCAGTGAGGCACTAAACTACTTCAGGAAAGATGGTGAGTTTTCACTTTTCAGCCCGAGGGTTGAATGACAAGTGCCTGGGGAAAGTCAGCTTTGTTCAGTGTGAGCGGAGGGCTGGATGTGCATTGTACATCTCCTCTGCAACACTGAAGTCATTTCCTCTGCCCACCTTGCTGTCTAAACCCCACCTTAGAACCCTTTACTGGCAGATATTATTCAGGAGCTGATTCCTTGACTCTTCAGTTGTTCCTAGCAGAGATAAGACTGAATATATGCCACTTAAGTAATTTTTGTCCAGAGGGAATTGTTTGGTAACTGTTACCATTGCTCACAAATACATGGTACCCATCTCTGCAGGAGGAGTACACATTCCCACTCTGTGGCAGGTGGTTGTGACCATATGACTGGAACTCAGCAGTGAAATGTGAGTGGAAACAACTGCCCTTGGTTTTTTCCCTCTACCACCGTGTCAGCAATGATACAGAGAAGTGACTCATCAGCCCAGATCCTGGAGCAAAGATCATGTGCATGCAGCAGGGCTGCAGGAATCCAGGATGGACTTGCTGCTAAAACTGTTAAAAAAAAAAAAAAAAAAAAAAAAAAAAGAGAGAGAGAGAGAGACAGAATTCTGTATTAGTTCACTTATTTCTGTGAAATAGTTAGGATTTAAGACGCCTAATAAATTGTGCCTCTCATCCCAGCCAGAGTTTGGTGCTAGTTTATAGTAACAGGAATCAGATTGACAGATTAAAAATGTCAGCTGCATTACTGATAAGAGCTAGATTGAAAGAGTTGCTGCAATGCCTGTGAATACTCCACCAGCTGTTAGCCACCCAGCCCCTGGCATAGTGGGACACTATAGGCCTCCTCCTCTAGGGCAGGTCCCACATCTCGGGGCAGGGAGAGGATGGGACACAATGGCTCAGAAGGAGCCACAGGAGGGACCAGACTGGGCAGGCTTCATTCCTGTGGAGTTAACTCCACAGCAAGACCTGCCCTGAAAACTTTAGTCCAGGGCAATATAGGCTTCCAGAGGGAATTAGTTACAGTAGAACTGTATTACTCTTTGTATCTTGGAGAATGTGACAGAAATCGAAATATTAGGAGAGGTTATAAATATGTTAATTTGTGTTTCATTTTTATTCTTGCATATTTTAAAGCCTAAGGGGGGAACAGTCAAGTGACAGATCAAGGCATTGAAATAAAAGTTTAAGCAATGGTAATCCTAACCATGAGCACTTTGCTGCAATCAGGCAGCTACTCCATGTGAAATGGGAACTTGTGGCCTGAACATTAATATGACCAACTTTCTGCCAAGGTGCCCGTGGCCCACAGGGCCTGGCTAGTTGTTGTTAATTGGTGGCCTGTGGCTTCCAGTGCTGAGCTGCCTTTTGCTTGCTGGGCCTCTGAGGGAAATGGAGTTGTTTTGAAATCCAGTGTTCTTAATGAAGCAATTCCTGAACCAAAAATGTGTGAGAAATTAACCTAAAAGTGAAACAAGAAACTGGTCTATTGAAAAGTCAGTGACCCTTCCAGGGTTACTTTTAAAAGAATAGATTTTGTTTTACTTGACACTTTGGGAAGTGATTTAATAAGCCATAATGTCAAAGAAATTATCCAGTGTGTTTCATGTCCTGCAGCCTGGAATATCTAAACTAAATCACTGCAAATGAGCATCATTATTAGTGAAATTTTGTTGCAAAATTTGGCATGGACAATTTAGAATCGTCAGACTTCTAGGCGCTATCACAGAATTGGCAAGATTCAAGGGATTTTTCTAATTTAATGACATTTTCTTTATTGTCCCCATAATCACCTGCTTTATGAACTGTGGTTAGAACTGATGTTGCAACTGGTAATTTTCTTAGAACCCAAATGCATTTATATTTTTCCGTCTTTTTATTTGCATCATTTCTGGGAATTTTTAGTAGATGGAATAAAAAGAGAATACATTATAAACAATTCAAAACACCAAAAACAAAATTCCTTGGACCTTTTACAGACACCACACATGCAAATAAATGTGGTTTTGCATTCCAATGGCATTCGAGTAGGGATTACATTTTCCTCATTAACCTCTTTCTTAGCAAACAGTATTGTTTTTCAAGTATGTTTTATCTAAATGTAGTCTGACGTTTAAAATTAATTCACACTGACTCAGTTCAAGTGAAGAGGTAGAATGTCTTCTTCTTTTGATCCCAGCAGTTGTGCAATCCTGGTTGAATTGTACCAAAGTAGGAATGCCTACTATTTTAGGATGAAATCAGAAGATTGATTGTATTGCTTGCAAAACTAAAACAAATGAACAAACAAACAAACAAACAAAACCATTAGAAACGCTGCATATGTTTTTTCCTGAACCACTGAGGAAAGAAGTGGAAAAAGGGACTCATGATATATACTTCAGAAGTGAACATGATTGCTCTCCTTATGACAAATCATTTATAAAATGAATGTACTTATTTCTAATTAAAAGAAAGCTAGATCTGTTTTCAATTAGTCATAGCCAATAATTCCTCTGCTAATATGTGGACCTTAATTTGAAGCAGTGGGAATCTTCTCTTTTCTCCAGGAAGTCAGCAGAGTTGCTTAGAAAGACTGCACAGTTTTGGTAGGAACAGAAACATAACTTGATTTTTTAAAAAAATTTCTGTGAACACTTATGCATGAGTCTATTATCTTTTCCCTGACACAGAACAAAAGCATACATTGTTTTCAGTGTTGATATTTTGCAGGGGATGATGAAATATTTCCGTGTATTTAGGTATGTCCATCTATGTAAAATGAATGAGACATTAAAATAACACTCAGTCTGAATTAAACCCACCAATTTTAAGAAATGTTGTATCAGCTGTCTTCACTGTGCTATTAGCTGTGTCTTGTTTTGTCAGGCACTATTTTTCATTCTACCATCTTTTCATGCATTGTTTTCAAACTCCAATAATCCTGGCTCAAGATGCCATGAGTTAGAGTTGGAGTAAGGACCAAGGCTAGTTTCCTTAGTGTCCACAGTTTCAAAACACACCCATTAATGTTATTTGACACCATTTTTCTACATGTGTTTTCTTTGGAAAGTGGAAAAATGCACCACTGAGAGGGTTTGTCAGATGAAACCATATTGCAAAACATTTGCAAAACTGAATTATTGACAAAATGCGTTTCATCCCAAAAGGGCCTGCTTGATTGAAAGCAGTTGCAGTGTTTCAACATGAACAAGTTGCTTTATCCCCTCTGTTGCCTATGTGTTTGTGGACTCTGCAGACCATACCTCTGAACTTCCACGGTCCCCAGATAGCATTTTCTACACAGCTAACTCAGAGCAGATAAGAACTAGAATTTTAGAACTCTCTGTTTCTAGACCTTTTGTTCTTTGAGTGAACATTCAAGAAAAGCACAGCCTCAAGTTCTTCCATGATTACCTGCAATTCATAAGAGGCTGATTTCCCCCTGCATGCCCATAGTGTCCAACATCACCTACCAAATTACATAATCATGCTTGGCCAATCCCAGAATGCACTGACGTTTCCATGATGCAGCTATGCCTTGTTCAGAGTCCCTTGAAGAGATGCTCATTTTGAGTCACGTGACTGTAGGGAGGACTTACCACTTATTCCTAAATTTCCCAGTTTAGCCAACACTTAGCTCAACTCAGAAAATGACACCAAAATCAGCTCTGCCACTGATCAGAAACAGACCATTTTATTTATTTCTTTATTTATGTTTTGAGATGGAGTGTCACTCTGTAGCCCAAGCCAGAGTGCAGTGGCATAATCTCAGCTCACTGCAACTCTGCCTCTGGGGCTCAAGCGATTCTCATGCCTCAGCCTCCCAAGTAGCAGGGACCAAAGGTGTGTGCCACCACACCCAGCTAATTTTTTTTATTTTAGTAGAGAAGAGGTTTAACTATGATGCCCAGGATGGTCTCAAACTCCTGAGCTCAGTGATCTGCCCACCTCGGCCTCCCCAAGTGCTGGGATTACATGCGTGAGCCACCACGCCCAGCCCAAAATAGACCACTTCTATGGCAAAAGGAGAAAAATAGGCTTATGGAAAATTGAACTTGCATACTTGATAATTAACAACTCAAATTTAAAATTTAAAAAAAGCCCAAATATGTGGTGTATATGATATGCGCTGAGAGGAAATTTTTTAAAATTCTAATGTATTTCACATCTCAGTTGCTTTTTGTCTAATTAACATCCTGAACACTAACTAAAAAAGATGAAAAAAATATTTTATTTTCTTATTTTAAATTTACTTCCTTTGTCAAATTACTCTCAAAGAATAAGGAAAACCATCAAGAGCAACATAGTTCATCTTTAATTAGAATTTCAGAAAAGCTAATGTCCCAAATCATGTCTTCTGAGATTTTCAAAGGACTTTTGCTGTCTAGCTTCATCTTGTTTAAAGATGTTAGAGCTGTGTTGAGATTAATATCAACAATCAGAAAGTAATATCATGGTTCTGGTTGTCATTAGCCTGTTTAGACATGCTAGAACTAGATTGCTTGTGTTGAAGTGTAATGGACTGGAGAAAAGAAGCATTCAAAATCTTAATGGTGAGAGCTTCAACTATCCAGCCATCTGCCAGATGTCTCATTTCCTAAATTCAGAACATCTGATAAATCCATGATTTGCCTCAATTAGTGTTCTCAGCCCTGCTTTCGCATTAGAATAGCCCCAGAATTTAAAATAAAAAATTGACAGGCAGGCTCCACCCCATACTAATTAAAGCAGAATCTCTCAGGGTGGGGCCTCAGCCTTTTTTCTTTTTAAGTTCCCCCAAGTCATTTGAATGTGCAGCCAGGGTAGGAATCAGTAACCCGCATGATAATTTCATCTTTCAGAAGGGAGACGGAGAGGAAGTGAGGAGGAGGATTAACACCCTGCTTCTAATTCTGGCCAACAAGGAGGTCCTGAATGGAAAATCAGAAGTGACAGGAACTCTGGAAGAGGTCCACCTGGTCATCAGAAAATTCCAGAGGGATGTGGTCACTGCCAGACACACACACTGTTAGTCTGAGCCTAAAAATATTTCAGGAAATTATAAAAGCTTGACTTTGACACCCTGGTCTGAGATTCCAAAAAGAAGCAGAGGAGATTCCTCAAAATAAAATTCTGATGCTACTATTGTAAATGATCCAATGCAGGAAGGAAAAGAAGAAGAAAAGAAAAAGGAAGGAGGCAGCCAAAAAGATTTAGTGTCTTTGGGTAGGAAGCTGTCTGCTGAGATCAGATATATTTTTAAATAGTGTGTGTAAAATGCAAAAACTGATCTAGAAAAACAAGCATGGATACAAAAAATCTGTTGAGAATATGTGAGAAGAGTCAGAAAGTTTAAAAGGAGGTTAACATTCTAGATGATGAAAAGGGCTGTTTAAATCCAAAGCAAGAAAGCCTAGGATCCATGGCCAGCTGTGATGGCATTATGTCAATGGTGAAGGATGCAAAATGGAACACTCTCAGACTCTTTGGTAAGAAAGAATTTAAGGTTAAGATCACCTAGGAGCAGATTCTAACTGTCATAAATAAGTTTAAACACTGGCCTGGAAATAACAAACCAAAATGTAAATAGAAGTTTCAGATGAAATTGCTTTAATCTTTAAAAAATATGGAGAATGAAAAAGGTGCCCAAACACTGCCCAACATATTTTTTCAAGAGGAAAGAAGAGAAATACTCTCAACTACAGACTCAAGGGCCTGCTGATTCTTCAGTTACGCAATTCTAGGATTTCCTTTAAAATGCAGTTTGAATGTAAGATTTGCTAAATTAAATCGTGCCTTTGACATCGTTTATGAAGAGAGTAGAGAGACAAGAAATCATACAATTTGGGGTTTTTTTTTTTTGAGACAGAGTCTCACTCTGTTGCCCAGGCTGGAGTGCAATGGCGTGATCTCGGCTCACTGCAACCTCCACCTCCCAGGTTCAAGAGATTCTCGTGCCTCAGCCTCCTGAGTAGCTGGGATTACAGGTGTGAGCCACCACACCTGGCTAATTTTTGTATTTTTAGTAGAGGCGGGGTTTCACCACGTTGGCTGGTCTCATATTCCTGACCTCAAGTGATCTGCCTGCCTCGGCCTCCAAAAGTGCTGGGAATGCAGGCATGAGCCACAGCGCCCAGCCACAATTTTTAATAATTTAATTCAGCTTCGGTAGTAGTTCATAATCTTTGAGAATCAGATAAAAATCTATGTATCCTCTTGAACTGGTTAGATATTATGACATAACAAACCATCTCAAAATTTAGCGGCTTAAAACAACTACCATTAAATTGCTCATAATTCTGCAATTTGTGCTGGGCCCAGCTGGTAGTTCTTCTGCTGGCTTTGTCTGGGATCAGCCTCAGTCTTCTAATGGCTTACATGAGGCTGAATGGCCCAGATAGCCTCAGTCATATGTTCGGTGGTTGTTGCTGCCTGTCAGCTGGGCCATGTGTTTCCAGCAAGAGGACTAGGCCTGATTCACTTGGTAGTGGCTAATTCACTTGGTAGACAATGAAAGCAAAACTTGCAAGGCTTCTTGAGACCAAGGCTTAGAAGTCACGTGGCATCATTTCTGCCTCATTCCTTTTTTAAAAAAAATTATATATATATATAGAGAGAGAGAGAGAGAGAGAGAGAGTGTGTGTGTGTGTGTGTTTGTGTGTGTGACAGGGTCTCACTTTGTCACCCAGGCTGGAGTCCAGTGGCACAATCGTAGCTCACTGCAGCCTTGATCTCCTGGGCTCATGTGGTCCTCTGGCTTCAGCCTCCCAAGTAGCTAGGATTACAGGCACACATCACCTCACCTGGCTAAGTTTCAATTTTTTGTAGAGACAGGGTTTTACTTTGTTACCAGGGCTGATCTCAAACTCCAGGCCTTAAGTGGTCTCCCAAACTTCTAAGATTACAGACATGAGCCACTGTGCCCTGTGCGTCTGCCTTTGCCTCATTCTTTTGGAAGAGCAGCTGTCACAAGGCCAGCCCAGATCAATGGACAGGGCAAAAGACAATACGTTTAGATGGAAGTTACTGCAAAGACCTGTGACCATATCTAATTTACCACACTTTCCCTCAGACAAATGCTTCTACACTAATACACATGACATATGTTAATTTCAGGGGAATTTGTGGATCCTTCCAACTCAAGTTAAGAGTCTCTAACCTATTCTAACCATGGATATATTTAAATAAGGACATTAACACTCAAGAAGACTAAAGATTTGCCCAAAGTCAAGCAGATATTTATTTAGTTACACAAGCACGTAAGTGTGGCCTATATCATTCAGGTTTCATAACTCCTAGTCCCGTGGCATTTCCATTATGCCCAACTGCTAATTACTTTATTCTTACAGGAAATGAATTCAGCAATTTTATAATCATCACTCAACCACCAAATCAAGACGATGTAATTTTTATTTGTATCTCATAACATAAAGATAATTAAGCCGGGCGCGGTGGCTCAAGCCTGTAATCCCAGCACTTTGGGAGGCCGAGACGGGCGGATCATGAGGTCAGGAGATCGAGACCATCCTGGCTAACCTGGTGAAACCCGGTCTCTAATAAAAAATACAAAAAACTAGCCGGGCGAGGTGGCAGGCGCTTGTAGTCCCAGCTACTCGGGAGTCTGAGGCAGGAGAATGGCGTAAACCTGGGAGGTGGAGCTTGCAGTGAGCGGAGATCTGGCCACTGCACTCCAGCCTGGGAGACAAAGCGAGACTCCGTCTCAAAAAAAAAAAAGATAGTTAAAGGGAAATTGGAAATTGATGTGGTTTAAATTACTGCCATTTTGTTACTGTTGTTGCCACTTGAGGGCTGCACCTGTGCTTAATTTTTAAAAATTATTAGTATGTTATTTTATTTTTAAATTTTTTGCTCATTTGGAAGGGTGAGCTGGTCCAAATGGATAGAGAGGAACTAATTAGTTTTGAAACACCTGATTTTCATTAGCAACTAACAAAAGCTAAGATTTTTTTCCTTACCTTTTTATCATAAGAACATTCAAACATGCAGAGAAATACAATGCATACCCATAACCCAATACCTTTAATTAATAACTGTTATTATTTTGCCATCTTTGCTTCTTTGCTTCATCTTTGCTTCATCTGTTTTTTTTGTGGTTGCTGGACCATTTTAAAGTCAATCACCCTCCAGTATACATCTCAAAAAGAAATGAGGACATCTTTTTAACATAACCAAATACCAATATATGCCACTTAATAAATTCACGGTAATTCCTTAATATCATATAAAATCAAGTGATATTCAAATTATTACCATGTTTTTATGGGGTTTTTTAGAACATACTGTTTAAAAATTAATTTTTATTTATAATTGCTACATAATAATTGCACATTCTTATGGAGTACAGTGTGATGTTTTAATGCATGTAGACATTGTATGATGATCAACTCAGTAGATGTAGAGTTTTTTTTCCAATTTAGAATCTAATCAAGGAACACATATGACAATTGTTATGTCTTCCATCTTTTTTAATCCAGAGCCCAGCCCTGTTTCCCCTTTTCTCATGCTATTGACTTTTTTAAAAGGCCAGGCTTTAAAAAACAAAACAAAACAAAACAAAAACAGTCCTGGTCTTCTTCACTTTTTTGTACCGTACTAAGCCTGTCTTACAGAAGGCCCCAGTTCTAGACTTTTTGATTCTTTCTTTAAAGTGGCTTAACTTGTTCCTCCATCCTCTGTATGGCCTACACATCTAAAGTCTTGACTTGATTCAGGTTACACATTTTGAAGAATACTCATAGATGAGGCTATCTCCTTCATACTGCACGGCAGCAGCCAGGCATGGTGGCTCACACCTGTAGTCTCAGCTACTCAGGAAACTGAGATGGGAGGATTATGCTTGAGCCCAGGAGTTGGAGGCTACAGTGAGCTGTGATCATGCTATTGCACTCCAACCTGGGTGACAGATTGAGACTCTCTCTCTCTCAAAATAAAATTTTTTAATAACAATTTTTAAAACATAGTGCATGGTATCAGGATCACATTGAGACTGGTTTTCTCATGATTAGTGATGCCAAGTTTGATTCCTAAATTAAAGTAATGGCAACCACAACTCTCTTCACTAGTAAGATATATTTTCCCTTTGTCAATTTGTTAGTCATCCTGGGGTGACTATTTGGTGCCTTGCAAATATCCAGTTCCCTAAAGTTAGTTTTCTTTCAAAAATAACAGGTCGGCTGGGCATGGTCGCTCATGCCCGTAATCCCAGCACTTTCGAAGACCAAGACGAGTGAATCACAGAGGTCAGAAGTTTGAGACCAGCCTGACCAACATGGTGAACCCCGTCTCTACTAAAAAATACAAAAATTAGCCAGGCGTGGTGACACAAACCTATTATCCCAGCTATTTGGAAGGATGAAACAGGAGAATCGTTTGAACCCAGGAGGCAGAGGCTGCAGTGATCCTAGATCATGCCGCTGCACTCCAGCCAAGGCAACAGAGCAAGACTCTGTCTCAAAAAAAAAAAAAAAAAAAAAGGTTATGCTTTTAATTTTAATAAGGAATCATACTCAGTTTTTCAAAGCTTTCATCAGCTGGGTATATTCAACCTAAAATTATGAAAATGAACCAGTGTCTACAATCAACCTTTGCATAACTATTCATTTTCTCCTCATGTATTTATTGGTTTTGGTACCATTCTGGTTTACAGTAGTCATGCATGCTTGGACTTGTAAATTAGGCGTTGGTTTCCAGAGTTCTGTGCAGTAGTTCCCTTCTTTGCCATGTTATTTTATGGCTATTACATGTCAAAGTTCAGAACTGGAGCAGGGTAGAATGTGGTGGAAGTAAATGTCATGCTGTCATCCATAATAAAATTAGATCAGAGATGCACCCAGTATACCAGCAAGCCAGGCCTTACTGTAGTAATGACGGCTAGTAGATTCTTACTATAGAGTAATTGTGCCACACACTGAAATTGAAATGTGGAACCCTTGAAGTGACTTCTTTGTTTAAGCAGGTCAAAAGACATGGATGAAAACACACCAGTAACCAAACACGGTAATATCAAGCCTAATTAGGAATCAAACATCATTCCTGAAGTCCGTGTCGTTCGTTTTCTTGATTTCATTTGTTTTCGTTTCTTCCTCATCTGTTATTCATTTTCTTTTCATCGTCTTCCACAGTGGCTTCTGCAAGAATATCGGTCTTGAAATGTACAACATGGCTCGCACCCTCTTCAAACACTGTTTAAAATCTCATTTATTATTTTGTACTGTGGTCTCACTTAAAAGGCGGTGCTGCCGAGACTGCCGAGTACATGCCTTTAATTCCCAGAGTAAAGGGGCCTGGGGTGTGGGGGAAGAGACAGGGCAGGAGCAAGCAAGAGGAAAAGCTAACACTGAGACAGTCCACACGGAAATGTGAGGAAAACAAGAATATTCAGAAGTCTTATAGGCAGACGAATTCTCTCTGGACGCTAGAAAACTGGAAACTACCCAAACCCAGGCTTAGTAAAATACAGAAAAGTGATGAAGACCAGGACTATTTTTTTTGTTGTTTTTTTGTTTTTTTTCCATCAAGAGGTTAGTTGCCTAAGGACCACATTCCCAGGATTACAAGGATTTGCCTTAATAACCCAGAGAATATTTATCTGCAGTAGAATTATTAAGATGAAGAGATGAGATTCTATGTGAGTCACCTCTTACATGAGACTATATTTCAAACTTCAAGTTAACACTGGGAGTAATCATAGTACATTGAGATCAGCAGGTTAAAGCTATATTAAGTCAGAATTATGTTTTTCCAATTAACTTTAATTTTCAGATACTAAAGTCCAGGTGTTTTGGGGAATCAAGCCCAGATTTTTTCCACAGGGATTTATCTCCAAAACCCAGTTGGATCCCAGCTCTTTGGGAGGCCAAGGTGGAAGGATTGCTTGAGGCCAGGAGTTCAAGGCCAGCCTGGGCAGCATAATGAGATCCTGTTTCTACCAAAAAATTTAAAAATTACCTGGGTATGGTGGTGCATGCCTGTGGTCCCAGCTACTCAGGAGGCTGTTGCGGGAGGATCGCTTGAGATTGGGAGGTCAGAGCTACAGTGGGCTACGATTATGCCACTGCTCTTCAGCCTGGGCCACAGAATGAGATCCTGTCTCAGGAAGAAAGGAAGAAAGAAAGAAAGCAAGAGATGAGAAAAAAAGAAAAAAAAGAAAGAAAGAAAGGAGGGAGGGAGGGAGGGAGGAAGGGGAGAGAGAGAAAGAAAAAAAAAACCAACTGCATTTAGCATTATTCCTTTAAATAAAAACAAAAACAAGACCATGTACTGAAATATCTCACGCCAGTAGTTTAATCATATTTATTCAACTAACTTTCTACTTTCCTTCCTCCACTCCCAGATAGAAAATAGTCACCTACAATTGAAAGCTGCTTGGGTATGGGCTGTGCTGCCTTGGGAGAGGAGAGTATCCCAGCTCTCCACAGGGTGTGTGCTGAATTGATGCACCCCCTACCCCAAAACATTTTGTGAATGGCAGAATAGAAAGCATTTACCTAATAGGAAAGAGCAGAAGATGGGAGGGAAATTTCCCTGTTCCTGGTGCAGTGGATATTTGTTCTCTTTTTCTAAGAAAACTGTGCCTTTATAAGAAGCTCAAATTTCAGACTACCCATGTGTTTCAGGCAATTAATTACTCAACCCCTCATTGTGGCAGGGTCTCTTCATTCTGGAAGTTGCAGTAAGATATGAGACACAAGATAAGTGAGCGGCAGGCATCGAACTACACTTTTCATTCCTCTTGTTGAAGGGAGCTTGGCTGGAAGAGCCAAAGGGGGTGGTGTCCCAAGTTTCCACCTTTTATCTACTGATTCATTTGAACAAACTGCTCTTACATGCAGTGCTGCCACTTCCGACATCAAATTTTCAAATATCTGGCAGCCAATTCCTTCCTTCTGTTTCAGATAAAACAAGGAACCAACACATACACGTCACCCAGATATGCTAATTGTAGTCACTTACGATGGAAAATCTCATACATGTGAAAAAATGACCATGGAATGTTACTATGAAGGCTCCAAGCATTAGGGTAGCTTCGAGCTGAAAGGAATGTAATATTGGCTTCTTTTTAATTTTCAATTTTTTTCCTTTTTTAGAGGCGGGGTCTTGCTCTGTCACCCAGGCAGGAGTGCCGTGGTGCAATCATAGCTCAGTGCAGCCTCAACCTCCTTGGCACAAGTGATCCTCCTATCTTAGCCTCATGAGTAACTAGGACTATAGGCCACCATGCCCAGCTGTGATTGCTTCTTATATCAGGCTGGAGATTCAGTATGCAAGAAATTTAACTTTTTGATGCAATTAAAATTCTATTTCAAGCCCTTATGCAGTCAGTTCAGGAACTTTCCCTGTCCATATGCTGTTACCTATGAATTCTGGGCTGGCTCACACAGAACCAAGGCATTGGAGGGGCTCATGTGGTTCTGTAGGTTGTCTCAACTCAGTGGACACTGACTTGTGAATCAACCTGGGTTGCCATAGTCATAAATTCAATCCTTATTGAGGCCTTTATTTCCATCTGCCTACCCTTCAATTCCCATGCCTCTGCTATTCCCCCACCACTCTTGGGCACACAGCAGTTATTCTGTTTTTATACTCACTGGGGTCCAGGCCTGGGGATTTTGTGAGACTGTTTAAGACCTGAATGGCCAAGACATAGCACATAGTTAAATATATATATTTTTTCCTCAAGGATCTATCTAGGAAATGAGGTCTAAGTTTCCTTTGTCTTAAGTCTATGAAGGTTTCTGCCCATTCCCCAAGAGCAGGGTGCAGGCCCTTGCTCAGGAGCCTACATTATCTGCCTCTCGTGCTTGCCCACCGTGCTTCTTCCCCCAGACTTATTCAATTTTGGTACCAATGGCAGAACAGACCTTGCTTTCAATATCAGTTCCTCTCCACGAGTGAGTGGCATTTTTTTATTTTTAAACTGTGATAAAATATATATAATACAAATGTTACCATTTTAACCATTTTAAAATGTGTAGTTCAAGGCATTAAGTACGTTCACATTGTTGTGCAACCATCACCACCATCTGCTTCCAGATATTTTTCATCTTTCCAAACTGAAATTCTATATCCATTCATTGCTAACTCCCTCAGGCCCTGGCAACCACCCTTCTACTTTCTGTCTGTATGAATTTGACTATTCTAGGTACTTTCTATTCCTATAAGTGGAATTATATATTTGTCTTTTATTACTGGCTTATTTCACTAACATAATATCTTCAAAATGTATCATGTTGAAGCATGTGTCAGATTTCCTTCCTATTTAAGTCTGAATAATATTCTGTTGTATGTATATACCATGTTTTCTTTATCCTTTCATACACTGATTGACACTTGGCTTGTTCCACCTTTTTTGGCTTTCGTGACTGATGCTGCCACGAATATTGTTGTGTAGATATCTGTTTAAGTCTCTGCTTTCAATCCTTTTGGCTGCAAAAGGATTATACCCAAAAGTGGAATTGCTGGATCATATGGTAATTCTCTGTTTAATTGCTAAACTGTTTTTCACAGTGCTGCACTATTTACATCCCCACCAGCAACGTAAAAGGGTTCCAATTTTTCTATATCTTTGCCTTCTGGTGAGTTTTAACAGGGGTGCTCTTGACACTTGGGGTCAGCCCTTCTTTGGTATGCAGGACTGTCCACTCCTTGCAGGATGTTTAGCATCCTTGGCCCCACCCACTACTTGTAGGTAATGGGATATTTCCCAGTTATTGTGACAAACATCTCCCCAATCCCACACAACATAATTCCAAATGTCCCCTAAGGGGTGGGAACAAGCTGCCTGGTTAGAACCCCTGGTATATGCCATGAGTCCTTGCTGCTTTCTTAAGGCCTTGTCTCTGTAAACTCAAAATCCTAGTAGAGGCTCCTTTTTTCTCTTTCTGTCACATTCCTTTCTTGGTTCAATAAGCAGAAGATGATATAGTTTAATTGAATGGAGGAGACACAAGGCGGGAGAGAGAGAATACAGAAGAAAAGAGAGAGAGAGATTTCAAAATATTAGCTCACCACACAAGGATTTTTCATTTTATTTACTAGTTTAATTGAATGGAGGAGACATGAGGGGATGACAGAGAATACAGAGGAAAAGAGAGAGAGATTTCAAAATACTAACTCACCACACAAGAATTTTTCATCTTATTTACTTTCCTGTTGAGAAACTAATGGTTTTTGTGATCTTTATTTTCTTGTCAGACAAAATGAAATTTTCTAAAAAGACCTCAGGCTTGCAACATATCCTTCCAAAAAAGATATGAACTATATTAAAGAAATGAATGTAATGATAAATACAACTCTTGTGTCTTTCCTGGGATGTTACACTGGTCTAGGGATGTCTCTGATTATGACTTGCCTTGTCTCTTAACTTCTCATGACCTCTGACACCTCCCATGGGAAAGTGAAGTTCAGTTAAATGGTTGCCAAGTGTCATCCCTTAAAAACAGTGTAATTGTAGGCAGTGGTCAGTAAATAATCACAAAAACTCACATATAATTTGAAGGAATCAAATTTCTGAAAGTGTAAAGCATTTCTGACTCTTTTCCCATTTCATTTAAATTTTGTGTTACCTTTTCAAGTTTTATTTTCATAACTTTCTGATGTTCTGTCTCCCCATTCACAAGGGATTTACAGAGTGGTTCAATTCCTGCAAAGTGGTCACTAATTAACTAATGCTTAAATGAAATAATTTTCTCATAAATAAAAATAGACAAAAGCAAAAGATGTATTCCAATCAACTGGAAAAATTGGCAATTATGCTACCTCCCCCATTTCTGTATTGCACTAATGTGAGGTTAGTCAATAGTCTAAGAGAAAATATGTAATAATTGAATTTTAAACTTTTTTTTTTCTTGAGATGGAATCTTGCTATGTCACCCAGGCTGGAAGGCAGTGGTACGATTTTGGCTCACTGCAACCTCTGCCTCCTGGATTCTCTTGCCTCAGCCTCTTGAATAGCTGGGAGCACCACCACACCTGATTAAGTTTTATATTTTTAGTAGAGATGGGGTTTCACCATGTTGGCCAGCCTGGTCTCAAACTCCTGACCTCGGGTCATCCACTCACCTCAGCCTCCCAAAATGCTGGGATTCCTGGTGTGAGCCACCACGTCCGGCCCAGGAAGTTAACTTTTAACCGATGTGTTTGTTGTTCTAAATCACAAATCTAACCAAACCATTATCTGCTGTGACTGACACTGTGTCATATAACCGCAATCAGGATGTATTCAAGCTCTTTAGCACAACAGAGTCAGGCCTCCGGGATGTGGTGGCTGCAACCCCCCATGGCCTTATTGCCTCCCCAGCCCCGTCAGCACCCACTGCCGTAGCCAGGTCTGCATATTTACAATTGTCCTGCACCCACGACTGAGCCCTGCCTCTTCTTCCGTATGCACAGAGTTCCCTTCTTTCACAAAGCTCCTTTCCTTTTTTCTCTGCATCTTAAACATCACTCTCATTTTGCAGGATTAATCCCGGGATGGAGGGCTCTCCATCTCCCATCCTCCAACAGCTAGATCATCTGTTCCCTCCATGGGCACTCCTACTGTATCTTACAGAAACTTCTCTCACATCGCCTACACCCAGTTGGCTGCAAAATTTATTGCCCAACTTAGGATAGGTTTGCGAATGATACAGAGCTATTAGTAGACTGAGAAAACGGGTAGGAAAGAGGACGGCTCTAGGCTAATAGGGTGTGTGGTCAGGCCAGCCTACCATTAACACTTTACTCCTAGTTTATTTATTTAGCTGTCCCACCTTGCCAGATGGTGAGTTCCTAGCTGGCAGAAACCAGGTTTCTTTTCTTTGCTATCTGTATGCCATGTGCCTGACACAGTGCCTAGTATATAGTAGATACTCAACTAAAGTTTGCGGAACACATTCATGGCTAGATAGATGAAGTAATTAACACATTAAGTGGGGGCTACTTTCTTAGAATAGTTTTTATTCCAACAATAGCTTTGAAGATAATGTTGCAATGGCTAATTTTTCCTTAAATTGACTAAGCATGTCTTTAAATATTCTGTGGCCAAATACTTGAGCTTATAATATAGGCAAAATTCTTTGCATGTAAATTTATTAGCATTTAATCATATATTTATTAAAATTACTGAATCATGTGATTGAATCTCACCTGCTGTGATGGTCAATTCTGTGTCAACTTGACTGCCCCACAGGGTGCCCAGTCATTTGGTCAAACATTCCCCTGGGTGTGTCTGTGAGCGTGTTTTTGGGTGAAATTAATATTCTCAGCAAAAAAGATTTCCCTGCCTAATGTGTACTTTATTAGTTGTTTCTAATTAGTTAGCATACTAACATTTGGCAAAAGAAAATCTAATTTTGTCAAGTTCATCCATAAAGTATCACAGCTTCATGTAAAACTAATGCTGGTAAAGGTATATACTGGAGATAAAACTGGTAAAGAAAATCATAAATGATAAAGGTAGACTATATGTAAACACACCTTGCATATTATTAGTTTACCCCATAGCCATTTTTAGACATTGAATTTTATTTTTCTTTGTTTTCCTTCTTAAAAGAAAAATTATTCCATGATATATTCACTGCATAACAGCTAAAAGGTTTTTGTGCCTCAGGTAAGGAAGAAATGGTAAGAAAAAGAAGGCACCCAAGTGTTAAGAGGTCAGTATGGTTCTTGCTTTCAACACTCATTTTCCGGCCGGGCACAGTGGCTCATGCCTGTAATCCCAGCATTTTGGCAGGCCAAGGCGGGCGGATCACCTGAGGTTGGGAGCTGGAGACCAACCTGACCAACATGGAGAAACCCCGTCTCTACTAAAAATACAAAATTAGCTGGGCGTGGTGGAGCATGTCTGTAATCCTAGCTACTCGGGAGGCTGAGGCAGGAGAATCGCTTGAACCCAGGAGGCAGAGGTTGCGGTGAGCCGAGATCGTGCCATTGCACTCCAGGCTGGGCAACAAGAGCAAAAAAGCAAAACAAAATTCATTTTCCATCTTCCACCCTTCAGGACTTAATACCCTCTCCTAGGCTGGGTGTGTACATAGGCTACTAGAGTGCCCATTTGCCAACACTTACCAGGCAAGTCAATCCAAAAACTGGTTTGCCTAAACATTTTTTTTTCACTCTGAAATGGTCATTTTTTAAATTTTTATTTTTTGTTGAATTAAATACTCATTGAAGTATAAAATGGTGTGTGTAGCAGGATGGGTGAGGTTGGTAGACGCTTAAGACAAAATTATTCCAATTTCTATACTATCAGCTGCCTGCAGGATGGGGTGATTCTTTGTAGAAATATTTCTTATTTTTGTTTCATAGAAAGCCAAAGTTAGGATACCAATAATGTCAGAGGTCAGGCCCAGTGGAGGCTTGGCCATAATGAAAAAGCCTAGAAGAGTCCAGAAGGTTTTGATTCTCTGGTCCAAAACTGCATTGTTTTCTCCCAACTGTATCCAGTTTATTAAGAACCTGCCCTACCATGTGCTTGCCATTATACGGGATGATTCTAATACTTCAAAGGACTTTTGAATTTATTCTCATAAATCAATCAGATGGTTTCTTTTTTCTATCACTCTACTTAGTATATAAGTATTTCTAATCTTAGTATCCAGGAGTAATGACTTTTAAAAATTCTTTTTGCACAGTCATAATTTTATCACGTGAACAGAGTTTCTTTTAATTTTCAAAAAGTATATGACATTTTCAGTTTCTATCTCTTCTTAAATACTTAATCTTTAAGGATTAAAAATTAGCAGTCTTTCCTTATTTCATTTTAATTCATGCCCTTTGATCTTTGGGGGAAAACGTGCTGAAAGCCTGTTACCCACAGAAGAATTTTTAAAACGTTTTCCAGAGTCCACTGATTTTTATGAAGTTTATTAATTTTATTTACCTTTTGTCATTAAACTGTGAACATATCTAACTTTTAAAAACTATTAAATAAACTTGTATTTCACTGCTATTAATTAGAATGATGGTGCTTCCAAAAGTTCCCACAATAGTGAAAAATAACAAATCAAGTTACTTCATTCAGATAATTTCCTTGAACTATATTAAAACAGTCATATGGTTTCTTTAATGTTGTATAAGACAAAAGCTGATTTTAGTAAGTAAATGTCTTTATGAAGCACATTTAAAAATAGAAAATGACTAATGATCCAATTTGGGTCTTCATTATTCAATTTGCTTTGGTGGAAGGGTGATTTGTTTCTTCACAGTCTTTATAACCACATACTCAGCAACCAAAGACTGCCTGACACGTCAGTATGACTGAAACACTCAGTTACCTGCGAGCTGGTCTCAGTCACTTAGGCTGTAAGCTCCACAAAGGAGGAATTATGTCTCATTAGTCTCGCATCTCCCATATGACCTGCTTGGTGGGTTGCACAAAATAGATGCCCAATATAGGTTTCTGTACCGATTAAAAGTCCTGTTATCTTCTGTTCTTGTAATAATTTATACTACCTAGTAAACACATATTGAGATGCTTACCAATGATATCTGAAATAACAACAACAAAAACAACACATCTCGACCACCACCCATGCAAAAAAAAAAAAGAGAGAGAGAGAAAGGAAGGGGATGGATCACAAATATGAAGTCTATCTCATGTCCCCATTCCCCCTGACTCTGTCTGGGCATTCTTCCTGGGCTAGAGATGTTCTGCCTCCCAGCAGAAGACAAGAGTCCTAGAAAGGCT
>NW_012118487.1:14232682-14330446 GCF_000951035.1 Colobus angolensis palliatus
AAAAAAAAAAAAGAGAGAGAGAGAAAGGAAGGGGATAGATCACAAATATGAAGTCTATCTCATGTCCCCATTCCCCCTGACTCTGGGCATTCTTCCTGGGCTAGAGATGTTCTGCCTCCCAGCAGAAGACAAGAGTCCTAGAAAGGCTGTCATTCATTTACTGGAGAGAGAAATGGTTCATCTACACACATACTCAGAGCCTGGCTAGCTACAAAGCCGTGGTCCGTGGTAGGATGTGCGTCTTAGTGGAATAAGTAACCTTGAGCAGGCAATGGATCCAGCAGTAACAAGCCTCCCCTTATGCCGGCATAAATTCCGAAGGAGCTGGAGAACGATTCTTCCCTTCACTTTGTCTAAATCCTCTGAAGGATGAGTGGGAAGATGGTTTCTTCTCCCTTCCTGAGATTGTTCTGTTGGTGCCTTATGCTAAGAGAACTCAGCAGATACAAATTTATTATTTTCTTTTAGACAGCATTTTCCCTGCTGTTAGAAGAAAACCGCAGTTCACATCCAAAAATATCTAATTCCCAAAATACATGATTCCAATAGGGAGTTTACAAAATTTGCTTCTTACCAAAGCAAAATCTTGAATACATGAAATCTAATATCTTGCCAATTTAATGAATGCCTAATAATTTTTAAATAGCACATATCATTTAACTACTTTAAACAGTTGGAAGATTGTTGAGGGATAAATTGTCAATTTTTTAATAAAAAGATTCATAAAAATTAAATATTCTACATTTATTTTATATTATTATCTTGGCAGTTTTATTTTTTATGACGAAATTCTGAGTCTGTTATATTGTCCAAATCCTAAAAAGATTTAATTGATTACAGAAAAATTTATTGGGAAAAATGGCTTTGCCCCTTCTTTTTCTCTAAACAATTCCTGAGTTTTAAAAATACTCCTTAAAGGAACTGATTTATTTTTCATGGCCCATCACCAATACCCAACATAGTATCCAATTTTTAAATTCTGAACCCTGTCTTGTGTGACTTCCAAACTAAATGAAATGAAAAGGCCTCAGGCAGTCTGTGTATACACAGGGCGGCAATATTAACCTTAAGTTACTTGGATCACTGCACTGGGGATACTTCAGAGCATCTACTCAGGCTACTTCTGAGCATACTATGTATGTCGCTGTGTGCAGAAGCGTACCTCTTTCACTCTAGATAAAACATGACTTTCTGAGCACTTACTCTGAGCAAAGCATGGTGCCACAAGTACAAATGTGGATAAGACTCAGTCCTTGATTTGATAGTCTTTATTGGAATAGGTTTTCAAACTGTGATGTCACTGGGTCTCCCAGGGACAAAAAGTTTGCTTTTATGGATGGGTTTCTAAGTAGGGATGAGTTTACTTATAAGTACACATCATGTTAATGCTTGACTCTCCATGGTGCAAAATTTCTTTCTAATGCTGATCAATTGCATACATGATAGAACAATGAAATACTTCCAGGACCTTCTAAACCACTCTCCTCCTCATGAGAAAATATGCTGGAGAGCCTAGCCTGGTACAGGCAGCCGTCCATGTCTGATGCGGGCCATCTCTGAAAATGAAACCCCTCAAAGGGCCAGAGGGTGCTCTTTCTTCGTTTCCCTTACACATGAGTGTTATTCAATACTCATCTACAGTCATGTGTCACTTAACAACTGGGATATGTTCCAAACAATCTGTCATTAGGCTATTTTGTTATTGTGTGATCAGAGTGTACTTACACAAACCTGGGGTGGTACAGTCCACTGTACCACCAAAGGCATATAGTGTAGCCTAGGCTACAATATACCTAGGCTGTATAGCATAGCCTGTAGCTCCCAGGCTACAAACCTGGACAGTATGTTACTGCACTGAATAGTGTAGCAGTTGTTACACAGTGGTAACTATTTGTCTATCTAAACATATCTAAACATAGAAAAGATACAGTAAAAATACAGCAGTATAATCTTATGGGACCACCATTGTATATGTGGTCCATCGTTGATGAAAACATTGTTATGTTGCACATGACTGTATATGCTTAGTATATAGTGAACATTCAGCAAAGGTTTTCATCAGTGAATGGATAAATTGGCAAATTTCATCGGCTTAATTGAGCTAAAATATATAGGGAGTCACTTGACTTAACACCTAGACATCATTTTAGTGATATTTTTCAATAATTCTATTTTTGTAAAGCCTTCCTTCCATTTGGGTGCAATTTCCACTTGGGGAAAATCTCCTCATTCCCCATCCTCTTGTAATTAAAAAGCATGGTTTGTTTGTTTTTTAAGATTATTTCAAAATGTTCTCCTCTACTAATCCCAAAGCTTGCTAGCTTGCATGACTCAATGTGACAACATAATTGGAACATCAGAATATATGTGGCTTTTAGAATTCAGATGAAATGAGATTGAGACAGATTCAGTTAGCCTAGAGACACTAAATCTCAAAGGACCATTTTAACAAGAGTGTCCTAGGCTAATATTTTGCACCAGTGGGAGTGGTTCTAAGAATTACAGGTGAACGTCTAAGTTATCATTTTTTTTCTAAGTTGTTGGCAAAGTTCTCCCAAAACAATTCAAGATAAAAATCTGGCCTCAGGTGACAAGCAATTTTTGCCCTCATATTCAGTCTTTTCTACTCTCCCCATGCTCACATAAACCTAAAAGGCAACAGTTAGGATGCTAAGGATGACTTCTTTGCCCCTGTGCTTGCCTGTCTCTTGAGTGGATTCATTCACTTTTAATCTAGTGCATTGACTAATCACTTAGGTTAAATTCTAGTCATCATATCACATAGTATAAAGGATGTCTGGATTCTACACCAATGCCAAAAAGCTAGATGATATGATGCTTTACTACAACAGGAAAATATCTTTTTTTTTTTTTCCAATGGACTGCTTACTCACATTCAAACAAGAGAAGAATAGAGGAAATTAACATGATACATTAAGAAAAATATATTTTCTTTAAAAATATTGCTTCAGTTGGTTGTACATTCCATGGGGAATGTTTTTTAAAATCCAAATGATCAGAAAAGTTCCAGCCCTCTGCTTTTTATGTAGAGATACATATGTCCCTTGTCCTAATATTAGGTAAAAATTTGGAGGAGGAGAAACGCTCATAACTGATAACATTCAGAAACTAGAGAAATTAGTTGATAGCCAAATTTATTTTTTTCCTATGGACTTTCATGAGCAAGGTGACTAGATTATGTTTGCTGAGTCAAATAGAATATTGACATACTTCAAATGAAGTAAATGAACATAACATTTCAGTATTACTAAATTTTACATTTTAAAAATTGTGTAGTGTTCCAACTGATATCTAATTTTATAATTCACTATATTTTTGCAGCTTTGAGTATGAAGTACATTACTTTGTCAAATATTATATAGCTGAATGCTAAAATTTCATTATCAGATGGCCCACATACTTCAGACGCAGTATCAGAAAAAAGACTGAGTTAAGGATTTCGACTCTTTCTTTAAGTTTCTGACAAAGACTCTTTCTTTGTCAGATATTTATCAGGTCTGACATTATTTTTCCATTTTCCCTAAGTGGTTATCTTGTACCGAACCCAGCATTGCCTCTGATTAGAATCCTGGTCTCCCTTAACATCAACACTGTGTTGGTTTCATAACTCTGTATGAGGTTTCAATCCTCATTCTGCTATTTGACTGTATCTTCCCAACTGAAAGACCATGGAAAAAGTGTCGTGAACAGTAATGAAAGGACTTGGACTTTCGCTCTTTCTGTAGACTGAAAAATTGTTGGTTAGGAATTCTTCACTTGGATTCCCTTCCTAAGATGGAATGTAACATACTCCAGCTGACACTATTCAAGGCAAGAAAATATATCATGATTAATTTGACAAATGACTCTAGACCCAGCACTGCTGTTTGGGAATTTTCCCTTTGAGTGCATTGCTTAGGACAAATTTATGTACCAAATAAAAAAGAAACTTGTTCCATTTGGCCACGAGTGTAAGCTCTCTGAAGTTGCACAAGATTTTTTTTCTTCTTCTTCTTTTTAACCTGTATCCCCAGCTTCAGACTGGCCATTTTGTCCATAAATGGTCTTTAAACCAAGGAAAGGGGACTTGGCTCCAAACTTGTGCCAAGTCTCCTTTATTGCTCGTAATTATCCTCTCTGTTTGAAAGGAAGGTTTAGAGAAAAGGAAGTGACACTCCCTTCATACCTGGGAAGAAAAACCACTTGCTCAATGCACACAAAGGTAAGGTCGAAGCACAGAAAGACAAATATTGCATGTTCTCACTCATATGTGGAAGTGAAAAAAGTGGAGCTCATGAAGACAGAGAATAGATTGGTGGTTACCAGAGGCCAAGAAGGGGGAAGCGGAAGGAGGAAGGAGGAAAAAGAATATAAATTTATTTATTACCATTGAACTGTACACTTAGAAATGGTAAAGATGGTAAATTTTATATATATATATAATTTGTGTCTATGTATGTATATAATATGTATATATACAAAATATATATATGTATGTATATAATTACCTCAATAAAAAAATCCCCTCACCTAGGCCAAATAACACAACTTAATTACAGGAATTATATCACAGGAGGGACATCCCATTACTTCCTCAGGTCCTGCCCACACTCAAGGAGAGGGGACTATCCAGGGCACATATATCAGTGGTTGGGAACCTTGAAGGTCATCTTAAAATTCTGCCTACCATATTAAACATTCATTGTATACCACAATTTATTTATCAGTTATTCTGTTAATGGACATTCAGTTTCAATTGTTTTGGCCATTATGAATAAATCTGCTGAAAACATCTGGAAAAAAAAGGGAAGGTCAGGATTTTGTGTGTGTTGTCCATGCATGTGCACGCACATACACAAATAAATTGTGGTTTAATATTCATAACATTTACCATTTTCCCTATTTTTAAGTGTATCATTCAGTGGCATAAAGTCCATTCGTATTGTTGTACAACCATCAGCACTATCTATTTCCAGTGTTTTCGCCTTACCAAACAGAAAGTTTGTACCCATATCAGAATAACTTCCCATTCCTCTCTTCTATCAGCACCTGGTAACCAGTATTGTACTTTCTGTAACTGTGAATTTGACTATACTAGGTACTTGATATAAGTGGAATTGTATAATGTTTTCATTTTATTACTGGCTCATTTCACTTAACATAATGTCTTCAAGATTCTTCCATATTGTAGTATGTGTCAGAATTTCCTTCCTATGTAAGGCTAAACAATATCCCATTGCATGTACATACCATGTTTTGTTTATCCGTTCATCCATGATGGACATTTGGGTTGTTTCTACATTTTGGCTATGGTGAATGATGCTGCAATGAACATGGATGTACAAATCTCGGTTCAAGTCTCTCCTTTAAATTCTTTTGTGTATATACCTAGGAATAGAACTGCTGAGTTATATGGTGGTTTCAAGTTTAACTTTTTGAGAAACTGCCAAACTGTCTTTCACAGCTGCTGTGCCACTTTACAGGCCCACCAGCAAAGCATGAAGTTTCCAATTTCTCCGTTTCCTCAGCAACACTTGTTATTTTTTGGTGGTGGTGGTTGTTTTATAAGAACCATCCTAAGAGGTGCATACCCCCCTATATACATTTAACATTTTGAAAATGATACTTAGACAATATAAGGGTACTATTCTGATAGTGTTTCTTTACAACCACAATTTTTGGTTAATTTGGTGGTTATTTTGTTAATTGAGAAGGAACAATTAATAGTGCTTCCAACTGAATCCATCAACTAAACTTCCTGAAAACCCTGAATAAACACATTCTAGTCCTGTTTTATGGACAGCCATGACCTGTGACTCTGTCTGTTTATTAAAGTTCATTTTACTTTTTGGGTTTAGCAGGTAATGTTAAAAAGTGAACGGGGATATTTCCAGATATTTTTTATAAAATATTGAGATGGTTGAAATAAAAGTGATTTTTTATTTCATTATTTAGGTAATTTCAATATTCTGCTTTATTCATGTGTTCAGATGCTATATAGGTAGTGAGATTCTAATAATATCTTTTAGAAGCCCCATTCTCCAACATTCCCCACCCTTCCACTGAAACAAAAGATTGTAAAAACTGGTCAACTTACTTGACCACAGACTCTTAAGAGTTTGAAAATTTGGTCATAAATATTGCTTGACTGCTGCTTGAATCGGCATTTTCCCCCCGACTGCCCAATGAACCTTGGCTCAGCTGCCTTATATGCCACCAGCTCAGTTCCTTTGCTTTTTGGTTGATCCACTGGATAGAACGCCAGCCCCATGCTACCCATTAGTGTACGAGCCCCACCCACTCAGCTCCTTCTCCCCAACCTTCCAGGATTCTCAGTGTTCATTGTCATTGGTATTTCACACACAGTCTATAAGCCACAAAGTTGTCATTGGTAAAACACAAAATCACAAAATATCAGAACTTAGGGCTCTTAGAGGAAACTGACCCAGGTAGGTTAAAGAGTTTATTTGGAGTTAATGACCATTAGATAAAGAATAAGAATTCCTGTCTACTGCTTCTCGATTCAGGTTCCTTCCCTCAATGGTATAGCCTTTCTTTGGAGAGAACCCATTCTGATTACAGATACCAGACAGAACTATTAAAAACCAAGGCAGGCAGATCACTCGAGGTCAGGAGTTCAAGATCAGCCTGGCCAACATCATGAAACCCCACCTCTACTGAAAATACAAAACTTAATTGGGCACGGTGGCACGTGCCTGTGACTCCAGCTACTCAGGAGGCTGAGGCAGGAGAATCACTTGAATGCGGGAGGCAGAGGTTGCAGTGAGCCAAGATCATGGCACTGCACTCCAGCCTGGGCAACAGAGTGAGATTTCTTCTAAAAAAAAAAATAAATAAATAATAAAAATAAAAACCTATATTCCAGGAATGCAAGTTTGTGGTAATTCTCAGAATCCAGGAAGGGTCCACAACCTTAACCCCATACCCAAGGCAGCTCTTCCACAGGGCAGTGTAGAGCCTGTCAAGGCAAAGGGGAAATTAGTCCATTTACATTCAATGTCATTATTGATAAGCAGGGACTTACTCCTGCCATTTTGTTAGTTGTTTTCTGGTTGTTTTTTGGTCTTGTCTTCTTTCTTTCTTTCATTCCTGCCTTCCTCTAGTGGAGATGATTTTCTGTGGTGATATGATTTAGTTTCTTACTTTTTAGTTTTTGTGTATCCATTGTATGTTTTTTGGTTTGAGGAGGCCTGAAAATACTGTATTATAACCCATTATTTTACCCTGATAACAACTTAACACTATTTGCATAAACAAACAAGCAAAAAGAAAACTAATAAAAGCTTGCCATAATTTAATCTCCTCACTTTTTAACTTTTTGTTGTTTCTATTTATATCTTACTGTACTATGTCTTGAAAAGCTGTAGTTATTATTTTTGATTGGTTCATCTTTTAGTCTTTCTACTTAAGATAAGAGTAGCTTACACACCACAGTTACAGTGTTATAATATTCTATGTTTTTCTGTTTACTATTACCAGTCAGTATTGTACCTTCAGGTGATTATTTATTGCTCATTAATATCCTTTTCTTTCTGATTGAGGTACTCCCTTTAGCATTTCTTGTAAGATGGGTCTGGTATTAACGAAATTCCTCAACTTCTGTTGTCTGGGAAAATCCTTATTTCTCCTTCACGTTTGAAGGATATTTTCACTGGATACACTATTTTAGGGTAAGAGGGTTTTTTTCTTCAGTGCTTTAAATATGCCATACTGCTCTCTCCTGGCTTGTAACGTCTCCACTGAAAAGTCTGCTGCCAGAAGTATTGGAGCTCCATTGTATGGTATTTGTTTATTTTCTTTTGCTGCTTTTAGGATCCTTTCTTTATCCTTGACCTTTGGGAGTTTGACTATTAAATGCCTTGAGGTAGTCATCTTTGGGTTAAATCTACTTGGTGTTCTATAACCTTGTTGTACTTGGATATTGATATCTTTCTGTAGGTTTGGGAAGTTTTCTATTATCCGTTTGAATAAACTTTCTCTCCCATCTCTTTCTGTACGTCCTCTTTAAGGCCAATTTCAGATTTGCCCTGTTAAGGCTATTTTAAGGCTAGTTTCTGTATAGATCCTGTAGGATCTTTTTTCTCCTCTGACTGTGTATTTTCAACTCTCCTATCTTCAAGCCCACTAATTCTTTCTTCTGCTATTAAAGGGCTCTGATACATTCTTCAGTATGCCAATTGCATTTTTCAGCTCCAGAACTTCTGCTTGATTCTTTTTATTTCAATGTCTTTGTTCAATTTAGCTGATAGAATTCTGAATTTCTTTGGTGTTATCTTGAATTTCTTTGCATTTTCTCAACACAGTTATTTTGAATTCTCTGTCTGAAAGGTCACATATCTCTGTTTCTCCAGGATCAGTCCCTGGTGCCTTATTTAGTTCATTTGGTGAGGTCACATTTTCTTGGATGGTGTTGATGCTAGCAGATGTTCTTTGATGTCTGGACATTGAAGGATTAGGTATTTATTTTAGTCTTTACTATCTGAGCTTATTTATAGCTGTCTTTCTTAGCAAGGCTTTCCAGATATTTGAAAGACTCGGGTGTTATGATCTAAACAGCTTTTGCTTTAGGAGGCACCCCAAGCACAGTAATGCTGTGGTTCTTGCAGACTTGTAGAGAAACTGCCTTGATAGTCTTGGACAAGATCCAGGAGAATTCTCTGGATTTCCAGGCAGAGACTCTTGTTCTTTCTGCTTACTTACTCCCAAACATACAGAGTCTCTCTGTTCTGAGCCACCTAAAGCTGGGGAGTGGAGTAACACGAGTACCCCTGTGACCACAACCATTATGGCTAAACTTGGTCAGACCTGAAGCCAGCACAGTGCTGGGTCTCACCCAAGGCCTGCTATAACCACTTCCTGACTACTGTCTATGTTTGCTCAAGGCCCTGGGGCTCTACAATCAGCAGGTGGCAAAGCCAGCCAGGTCTGTGTTCTTCCCTTCAGGGCAGCAAGGTTTTCCAGGCCCTGGGTGGGTCCAGAAGTGCCATCCAGGAGTCAGGAACTACAGTCAAAAACCTTAGAAGTCTACCTGGTATTTTATTGTATCATGGCTGAGATGGCGCCCAAACCACAAGACGCAGTCCTTCCCACTCTTCTCTCCCCTTTCTAAAAGTAGAGGACACCCCTGCTCCCCATAGGCACCATCACCCCTGTCCATGAGGAGCACTGCCAGAGTACCACCGATCATCTCTTAAGGCCCAAGGTCTCTTAAGTCAGCTTGTGGTGAATGTTGCCTAGCATGGTAATCACACTTCAGGGCAGCAGGCTCCCCTCTGGCCCAGGGCAGGTTCAGAAATGCCATCCAAGAATCACGTCCTGGAATCATGAACCCTAAGAGCCCACTTGGTCCTTTACCCACTGTGGCAGTGTTGATACCTGAAGCCAGCACGTCTCAGAGGCTCACCAAGGCCCTCAATGTAGTACCTGGCTATCACTGCTGGTTATTTGGGGCCCAAGGGCTCTTCAGTTAGCAGGTGATAAATGTTGCCAGGACTAGGTCCTTTCCTTCAGGGCACGGGGTTCCCTTCTGGACCAGGGTGTGTCTAGAAATATTGCCTTGGGGCAAGAGCCTGGAATGGAGGCCTCATGAGTCTGACCAGTGCCCTATCCTGCTGTGGCTTAGCTGGTATCCAAGATGTAAGACAAAGTCCTCCTCATTCTTCCCTTTCCTCTCCTCAAGTGAAACCAGAAGGTCTCTTTTGAAGCTGTGAGCTGTGCAGTATGGGACTAGAGGAGGGGTGATGCCAGCACTTCCTTGGCGGCCCCAGCTGGTGTCTCAGTATGTCGCATGCCCCATGAGTCCACCATCTCTGAACTTAGTTCAGCACTGGAACTCACTGCTGCCTGGCGTGGGGCAGCGGTGGTGTCTTGGCAATTCAGTGGCGAGTCAGGACTGTTTTTTTAATTTCTTCAGTGCCTCTTTCAGCGATATGAAGTTAAAACCAGGTACTTATGAGTACTCACTTGAGTTTTGGTTCTTATGAAGGTATTTTTTTCTACATAGATCGTTCTTAAGTTGGTGTCCTTGCACGGGGGTGAGGGTGCAGCGGGGATGGGATGATAGGTGGAGGCTTCTATTCCACCATCTTGCCCCGCCTCCATTTGTGATATTTCCATACATGAATATAAGGTGTAATGATCAAGTCAGAGTAATTAGGGTATCAGTCACCCCACACATTTATTATATTTTTGTGTTGGAAACGTTTCAAATCTTCTGGCTATTATAATAAATTATTGTAAACTAGAGTTACCTTGTTATGCTGTCCAACACTGGAACTTATTTCTTCCATCTAACTGTACTTTTGTACCCATTAACCAACCTCTTTACAACCTCCTAACCCCCTTCCTAGCCTCTGGTAATCATCATCGTACTTACTACCTCCCTGAGATAAACTTTTTTTTAGCTCCTACATTAGGTTCTTTATTTGAAATCTCCTTACTTTTATGAAGTAGGTGTTTATTTCTATAAACTTCCTTCTTAGACTGGCTTTAGCTGTAACTCATAAATTTGGGTATGTTGTGTTTTTATTTTCTTTCGTTTCAAAAAATCTTTTAAGTTTTCTTCTTAATTTCTTTGTCGACCCATTGTTTACTCAGGAGTATGTTGTTTAGTTTTCATGTATTCAAGAGTTTCACGAGTTCCTGTTGTTAGTGATTTCTAGTTTTATTCCATTGTGCTCAGAAAATATACTTGATATGATTTTAATTATTTTAAATACATTAAGACTTGTTTTGTGGCCTAAGATATCGTCTATCCTGGAGAATGTTTCATGTGCTGATGAAAAGAATGTGCATTCTGCAGCTGTTGAATGAAGTGTTTTATCAATGTCTATTGGGTTCATTTGAAATACAATTGAAATACAATGTTGCTTTGTTGATTTTCTTTCTAGATGATCAGTGCAATTCTGACAGTAAGGTGCTAAGGTTCCTAACTATTATGGTATTGAAGTCTATATCTCGCTGTAGATATAACAGTATTTGCTTTATGTATCTGGGTGTTCCTATGTTGGGTGTGTATTTATTTACAATTGTTGTATATTCTTTTGCTGAAGGATCCTTTTGATCCTTTGATCATTACATAGTAACTTTTGTCTCTTTTAACAGTTTTTGACTTAAAAAAACATAAAATAGTTTATGTGATGTTAAGTATAGCTACTTCTGCTTATTTTTTGTTTCTGCCTGTGAGGAATCTTTTCCATCTGTTCATTTTTGGTCTATGTATGTCTTTATAAGTGAAGTGAGTTTCTTGTGGGCAGTACATAGGTGGGTCATGTTTTTTTCTCTTAATCCTTTCAACCAGTCTGTATCTTTTGATTACCAGGCTAGGCAACATTCACCACAAGCTGACTTAAGAGTGGGGAATTTAAGCTCTTTATGTTCAAGGTATTATTGACAAGTAATGAGTTACTCCTCTTATTTTGTTAATTGTTTTCTGGTTGTTTTATATATCCTTTGTTCCTTTCTTCCTCTCTTATTATTTATCATCGTGATGTGATGGTTTTCAGTAGTGATAAGTTTTTATTCTCTTTCGCCTTTGTGTATATGCTTTACCAGTGGGTTTAATACTTTTGTGTGTTTTCATGATAGTGATTATTGTCTTTTCACTTCCAGATGTAGAACTCCTTTGAGCATTTCCTGTGAAGCCAGTCTAGTGGTGACAAATTCCTTCAGTTTTTGCTTGTTGGTAAGAAAGTAATAATATTTTAGACATGTTAGGTTAAATAAAATATAATATTAAAATTAACTTCATCTGTTTCTTTTTATTATTTTTGATGTGGTTACTAGAACATTTAAAATTACATATGTGACTTGCATTATATTTCTGTAGAGCAAGTGCAGGACCAAACAATCAGTCACTATTAATCTGATTTTTGCTTTCACTGACTGGGCTAATTTTTATGCTCTTGAATTCCCCTCAGACATTATCAGGATGGCTGGACTCACCCTGTTTTACCTCAGGTCCCTACGGCCCTATGCGTGAGCACTCAACTTCTGAGTTTGGATTATTTCAGCCAGTCCTGGGTACCACGAGGGCAGTTAGGGATCTAGAGCTTCCCATCCCCCTTTCAGGGGAACTCAAAGGGCATTCTCTCCATAGCCCAGCAAAGCCCTGCCTCTGAGAGTGCTCTCATGTCTGCCAGGTACCCCTAGAATCCAGAGAAACCCACAGTTCTTCCTGTAGTTGAAGACATAGACACACCTTTTACCAATAGAATGTTCTCAGGGAACAAGAAAACATTAGGACTCCTTCAGGGAGAAATGAGGAGGATGCTGGGGTAGGGTGCAGGGGCTGGGGGAATGGGACAACAGGACACAAATACAGGATGGGCAGCACCTATGAATCAAGCTCTCCAGGTAGTGTAAGTATAACTGTCATACACTCCTTAGCTGGCAATAAGATTAGGGTTACCTTTTATAAGCATGCAGAAATGCCTGAAGTACTAAAAATGTCAAGGTCCCATAGATCAAACCTAAGTTATAAGTAGCATAACAAAAGAATTTCTACTCACCAGTTTCAAGGCAATCTCACAGTCACCGAGTGCCAGCCTTGCTAGTCCACATCTGTGGGGACAGACACCTCTCGGGGAAGAGAGTGGGGGACTGTCTGCACAACAGCCAGGCTGCAGGGATCAATTATGTTTTTAATTGATAAAGATGGTTACCCAATTCTTTGACGCTATATGGAAAACATGCACCAAAAAAAACTTATTTTTAGAACAACAACAACAACAAAAAAAAAAAAACACCAGGAATTAGCTCTATTCCAGAATCTTCTGAAATGTGAGAACATCCTCTTTTTCCTTGCTTCTGAGTGTCATCAACATTATCAGCACCCTAACAGAACACCGTTTATTGTGTGCCTTTCTGTCTTCAGAATTTGTTGGCTTTTCCCACAAGACTCCTAAACACTTCATTCCTCAGTTGTTGTGCGGGGCATGACCGTGCTTTGTGGAAAAGTCCCCTCTGCCCTGGTACACTTTCCTCTGCAGATGTTTTGTTAAGTGCCATGGGTCATGGAGGAGCTCAGGCCACCCTGGCCTTCAGCATATTTTGATGCTAGTTTGGGTGGCAGGGAAACAAATACATTTGCTCCTAATTCTCTTCTATCTCTTTCTGGCCTCTGATGTAGAGAAAGAGTAAAGAACCTCTCTGACCCTTTCACAGCTCCTCTGAGATGCAAAGTCAACTGTTGCCCATAAAGCAAGGAAGTACAGTAATCCAGTCTCTAGGCTGAGAATCCCTGGGAGGCAGGGACTCTGATACCTGCTCCTCTAATCTCCTCTACCCTAATGAAGCACAAGAAGGGAAGTTATCTTCTAGGACACCAAGCAAAATCCTTTCAGTCCTATCTCTTTGGAGCAGAGCAACTTTCCCTACTCTTTCTACTTTTTCTTTTGTCGATGCTTAGAGCTGCTTTCTCTAATTTCTACCTAATTTTTGTGCCTATTCTCAGAGTTCAATGTACATAGATTTACCTTACCAGTGCTAGAAATACAGCATTTCTACCTGTGACCTCTGAGATTTGCAACAGATGTTTACAAATAGGTACACATTACATAATAAAAAGTTTGAGGTTTAAAAAAATGATAAAGGAACCCAAAATGTTAATTATAGCAGCGTTTGTATGTGTACGCACATGTGTGTTACAGGTGATAACAGACAATCAAATGAAATGCTAAAAATGGAAAAGGTAACTTCCTAGAAGTCTTGGGGTGTCTTATGATTTTCTAAGACCAAATCAGACCTTCAGATTCATTGACACAAAATCAGCTCACATAATTATCTACAACCGAATGTTAAGATATACTTTGGCATGTCTCCTGTTCACTAAAAAGAAATTTATTACCATGCACATTTTAATTCAGTATATATTTTCAATCAAAGTTGTAGGGGTTTCACAAGAACACTCTACTTAAGAGTCGAGTTCTGTGTACATAGAATCAGAGTCCTAGGGTTGAAAATTGAAGTCACTTAGTTCCGTGATCAGCTGCTTGAGTCCTATTGCAATATTCTTTCAATGTTGTTGTGATGTCAAGGCTTGGATGTCTCAAATGACAGAGAAGTCAATATCTCCCAAGTCACCCGTTCTTGAAAAGTGCTATTAGATCAGGTTCCCCTTGACCTCCTTTCTGTTATAAATCTGTTTTTTGTGGTTTCCATCCTTTATTGTTGATTTCTGCCTACCATGCTCCTGGGAAAATCTTCTTCTTGACAACTCTCAAAATATTTGAGGGCAACTAGCATGGCTTCCCAGGTCTTTCCACATGCATCCTGTTCCTCCGACTGCTCCCAAGGTGACGTGGCTTGGTTCTCCTTACTAATCTATTCTGAATGTGTCTCTCCTCTGTACACTTAAAATATATATATTCCTTTTTGAGTGTGGTATCCACAAAGAAAGACAATGCTTTGGGTGCAGTCATTTTCCATCAGTACACTGGCACTTTGACTGCTTTTTTCACATATGACATATGATTCCTTTTCTTGACATGAGCCTGCAATATTCACTCCAATTCTCCCTGAAGGCTTACACTGGCCACTGTGCAAACTTTCAGGCTCACTTTCAGGGAACTGTCTAATGATGGGTCTGAGTAAGGCCACGGGGGAAATTGCTCCTTCACCAAGTGCAGTGGTTCCCAACCTGTGGCTGACACACCATAGGCAGCCAATGGCCAGGGGACTTCCCACCAAAAAGACTACCATCTGTGATGCCCCTTCACTGCTGGAACCTTGGGGTTCTTGGCATCTAAAAACACCGCCAGCCTTCTCATTAAGTGTTATTTAGTCCCCGCTGGAAAGCACACTACAGGTATATGTTCTGTGACAAGTGTAATGTGTTTATGAGCATGTGCATAATGAATTATTGGAAATAGCTGTGTTTTTAATACCCCCTTATTATATAAAGTTTGACTCCTGTCAGCCTTGGGTCTGTTAAAAATATTTAAGGGTTTGCTTACATGGTGGTCTGCCAAAGCCTTTGGTGGTGATCTAGTGGCCTCACCATAGAATCGCTGAGGACCCAGGATTGTGGGAGGCCCCCAGAGGGTGATGCAAGGCTGGGGTACATTTAAGGTGTCACTTCATTCATCTTTGGAGAGGCAGGTGTGAGACTTGCCCACATTTCTTACAACCAGGGAGCCAAGACTATTACATAAGAATAATAAGAAACCACTACAGAACACAGAATTCCAATCTCCAATACTAAGGTTAAGGAAATAGCTATTTAGCACTTACTTTATCAAGGGTTCCTCTGTTTAAGCCATTTGCTTGTTAGTACCCTAAGTTTCCTTGAGGAGTGTCCTTTATACTAACTTTCTCATGTTGAACCTGGTACTGTAACTGGTCTTCCACGTGCAATAGGTGTTACTTCTATCAGTCTGCCCCACAACAAATCTCTCCCTTATCCTGGCCAGAAAGGTATGCCCATGAGCTTCCTAGACCTGACCCATAACACCTTCAGGGAAGTGCCTGATCCCAAAATGTATGGCAGAATCCAGCTCTAAGCACATGTGGATGGCATCCTCTTGGATGAGAAAGGCTATGAAGTGCCACTTAAAGTAATAGACTTATTAATGATACTATAAATCAATCCTCAAATATACAAAATTACCTACCGAGTTTGCCTTGGTACTCTTTAGTGAAGAAAATAAAAT
Source organism: Colobus angolensis palliatus (assembly GCF_000951035.1). NCBI lineage: Eukaryota > Metazoa > Chordata > Mammalia > Primates > Cercopithecidae > Colobus > Colobus angolensis. The sequence goes on from NW_012118487.1 coordinate 14,248,354, forward strand.
TGAGTAAATACAGGTATATATCACATGCAGAACAAATTCAGGTATTCCATACTTCATGCTCAGACTCCTGCAATACCTTCCCTTCGTCGCCTTGCCTTGCCCCTAACCTCCCCCACTCTGGCCCATCCTCCTCTGTGTTGCCAATTAGCACTGTTACTATTCCTCCTCATTACAGTAGGAAAGTTTCTCCAGGCCTTCCAGAAACCAATCCTAACCTCCCTCAGCTTTCCTACATGAAAGCTTCCACCAAACTTGTCTTTTGTAGGTTTTCAACTGCATCGCTACATGTCTGTCTTCACACTCACTTGAATAAGTAAAAGCAATCTCCACCTTCCCTGGCCCAGGTTCTCCCTTCCCTGGCCCAGCTGCCTTCCCAGATCGCACAGCCTCCAGTGCTCACTTTTTTTTTTTTTTTTTTAGATGGAGTCTTGCTCTGTCACCCAGGCCAGAGTGCAGTGGCACAATCTTGGCTCACCACAACCTCCACCTCCCAGGTTCAAGCGATTCTCCTGCCTCAGCCTCCTAAGTAGCTGGGACTACAGGTGCGTGCCACCATGCCTGGCTAATTTTTTGTATTTTTAGTACAGATGGGGTTTCACCATGTTGGCCAGGCTGGTCTTGAACTCCTGAACTCCAGTGATTCACCCTCCTCGGCCTCCCAAAGTGCTGAGATTACAGGCATGAGCCACTGCAACTGGCCACTCACTTCTTACTCAGGTGAATGTTTGTCACATTTGGTATTTCTGGTACTTGTGTAGTACTTGGCATACATAGTCACGCACCGTATAATGATGTTTTAGTCAACGACAGACCGCATATTTGATAGTGGTCTCATAGGATTATCACACCACATTTTTTAATATACCTTTTCTATGTATAGATATGTTCAGATAGATAAATATTTACCATTGTGTTGCAGTTCCCGGGAGTATTCAGCACAGTAACGTGCTGTACAGGTTTGCAGCCTAGGAGTAATAGGCTCTACCATATAGCCAAGGTGTGTAATAGGCTCTACCATCTAGGTTTGTGTAAGTCCATTGTATGATGTTCGCACAATGACACAATCCTCTGATGATGCATTTGTCAGAACATCTCTGTTATTAAGTGATGCATGATTGTACTGCCTTATATCTGCTGGAGACAGTTGTCCATGGGTTTCCCATGTCTCTGCACCTCTTGCCAGCAGATATACTGACTGCATTTATTCTGAACTATGATCACAAGGATGTTTATATAGGGGATAGCCTTAAAATATGAAAACAAAGTCTCTCTCTGGAGAAAAGGGCAGGCATGCCTGCTGCCCATTAAGACATGGGTTCCTTAAGCTCCAGGTTTCTCTCCTATAATGCAACCTACTTCATGTGCTGGTGTCGAATGGCCATCTGTGTCACCTGTTGGGAATTGGGGCCTGGGGAAGTCACAAGAAAAAGTTGGTACTGTGGCTATTGCTATGGTTGTAATAAAGTCCTTTATGTGTGACCCAGGAGTCCTGTGTCTTCTGCCAGCATCCATGACACTGCAGGGCAAAAATCTCAGACCTTTCACAGTTCTTGACATTATCCTTCCACGGGAGCTTCAGCTCCTCTAGATGAGAAAGCCAGAGATTAGAGACAGAAATCTGTATTGTATTTCTTAACATGTCTGATATTTTCCCCTATATATTCTAAGTATACAGTAAGTTTTATTGATGATACAAATGATATTGAAACTAAGACAAAATCATCATAGCAACAAACTCTCCAGTTTGACTCAGTTTCAATCCATACTCATCCTTTCTGCTCTGCATGGCCCTGGATTTTGAGCAGTAGGGTCTTTAAAAACAAATACATGTGTGCAAGAGGGAATAGGAAAGGAATGAATGTGAGGAGCACAGGGAATAAAATCCAGGAAATGGGTTTGAGAACCAAACTGTGATAAGGATGCCTAATTGCCTCTAAATATTAATTCTGCATTTTTTTCCTTTGTAAAAAGAACACTGATTTTTGTTTTATCTGAGAACATTATGGCTAGCTAAAATAATACAGTTGGCTCTTGAACAACCCAAGTTTGAACTGCGTGGGTCCACTTATATGTGGATTTTTTTCTGCTTCTGCCACCCCTGAAACAGTAAGAACAACCCCTCCCATCCTCCTCTTGCTTCTCCTTTTCCTCAGCCCACTCAACATGAAAATAATGAGGATAAAGACCTCTCTGATGATCCATTTCCATTCAATGAATAGTAAATACATTTTCCTTATGATTTTCTTTTTTTTTTTCTTTGAGATGAAGTCTCACTCTGTCACTCAGGCTGAAGTGCAGTGATGCGATCTCAGTTCACTGCAACTGCCGCCTCCCAGATTCAATAGATTCTCCTGCCTCAGCCTCCTGAGTAGCTGGGACTACAGGTGCCCGCCACCACGCCCAGCTAATTTGTGTATTTTTTGAGTAGAGACAGGGTTTCACCATGTTGGCCGCCTGGTCTCAAACTCTGACCTCAGGTGATCCACCCACCTCGGTCTCCCAAAGTGCTGGGATTACCAGGCATGAGCCACCGCGCTCAGCCTCCTTATGATTTTCTTAATAAAATTTTCTTTTCTCTAGCTTGCTTTACTGTAAGAATACAGTACATACTACATACAACATACAAAGTATGTGTTAATCAACAATTTACGTTATCAGTAAGGATTCCAGTCAACAAGTATGTTTTGGGAGAGTCCATATTATATGCTGATTTTTGACTGCATGGAGGAGTTAATCCCCCTAACCCCTACATTATTCAAGGGTCAAATGTATATTCTTCAGCCTGTCTTGTAGGTTATATTACTGGGTTCTAGCTAATGAGATATAAGGGGTAGTGGAAGGGAGAGCATTTCCTTCTTCTTGCCCCCTTTTCCTTTTTATTATCTGGGTTGCAGATTTAATTGTTGGAGCTCTAGCAACCAAGTTGGACCATGAGGCAAATTTGAAAATAGAATCCTTGCATAATGGAGTAACAAGGTAGGAGAGCAAGAGCCCCTGCTACCATGAAGCCACCATGATAGGCTTTAACAAACTATCTCCTAACCTCTTTTACATGAGAAAAAAATAAACTTCAGTTGCCTTTAAACCACTGTTATTTTTTATTTTCTGTATGTAGTGAACTTATTCATAACTAATATACAGACCCAATTTTCATTGAGGATAGAGTATATCATCAACCGCATTTTCTTAGAGAGATGCCATTTTACCTCTTTTTGACACTTAAAAACATTAAAAAGTGAGGAGTACAATCCATCCACATGTGTGACCATATAGTCCAAGAGAAAACCCATTTTAAATCATTGAATTCAATTATATGTTTTGAATGATTCATGCAAACTTACATGTGCATAATGTGTCTTAGGAATATTTATATCAACCCAATGAAGAATGGCTTTTCCAGATATTTTCTGACCTTTTGAACATAGTCTTGTTATGTCAAAAAATATTTCACAGGTACTTTGAAAATGCTTTCGAGCATTGAGTTCTACCATGTTTTAGTCTATTTGTGTGGCTATAGCAAAATACTTCAGACAGGGTAGTTTATAAATCATAGAAATTTAATTCTCATAGTCCAAGACCAAGGTGCCCACAGATTCAGTGCCCAGGGAGCACTGCTCTCTGCTTCCAGAATGGTGCCTTGTTGCTGCATCCTCCAGAGAGAAGGAATGCCATTTCCTCACATGGTGGAAGAAATGGAAGAAAAAAGGACCAGGCAGCTCTCTGAAGCCTCTTTTATAAGGTCACTAATCATATTTATGATAATGAAACACTTCTGACTTAATCGTTTCCCAAAAGACCTCTAATACTATTAGTATGAACTAGTAGAGTTGGATATTAAGTTCCAATGTAAACATTTTGTAGAGACACATACATTTCAACTATAGCACACCAGCACTGCCAAAAATCAGGCTGGATCTAGCTTCCAACCTTGGTGTCCTTTGTCTTGTACCCCAGTCATATGTTCAGCCATGATTTAAATCCTCAGGACCAATTCCAAGCTAAGGCAAGAGGTATTCACACCCCATCAGCTCCATTGTCTGAGATCTCAGCTTCAAATGACCATTGCTGCTTATCAGTCTGCTCTAAACGAAAGTGTGATTTTTTTTTCTTGAGATGGAATCTTGCTCTTGTCACCCAGGCTGCAGTGCAATGGCACGATCTCTGCTCGCTGCAACCTCTGCCTCCTGGGTTCAAGCGATTCTCCCACCTCAGCCTCCCGAGTACCGAGATTACAGGCATGCGCCACCATGCCCAGCTAATTTTTTGTATTTTTCATAAAGATAGAGTTTCACCATGGTCTTCAACTCTTGACTTCAGGTGATCCACCTGCCTTGGCCTCTCAAAGTGCTGGGATTACTGGTGTGTGCCACTGCATCAGGCCAAGTGTGATGCTTAATAAACCCTTTTGTGTACTATGGAGAAGAGATCAAGGTAGGAGAATGCTAATAGCACTAGAGTTCTGGATTCTAGTCCTAGAATCCATTTACTAATTTGGGTACCTTCAGGAGAGCATGTGTTTTTGTTGTCTCTGTTTCTTCACCTGATTGACATGGAATAACTCAGGCTTTGACTCTCTCCCTGGGCTTCCTTGAGATTTCATGACACAGTTAATGAGGAAGAGCTTTGTAAAGCGGAAAGGGCCCTATTATGTCACATGTCATGAAGATGGTGACTCGCAACAGTTAGAAATTCAATGGAAAAGGAAGGAAACTATATGGGATAACTTATTGGGCATACATTAATTTTAGAGAGATGGCATCCTTAAAATCAGTAAACTCTTGGATGCCTATCAACCCAAACTTATTAAGATCTTCTTGCAAGAGCTACCTCAGAAACTATTTCCTTCTGACCCTTGTTCAACACACATAGTGGAGGTTAAGGGTATTACTTTGATTCAACAAACCAAACAAGCAAATTTTGCATGATACCTTCAAAAAAAGCCAATGGACAGAGGTAGTATTTAAAAGCACGAGAATTGCTTGAACTTGGAAGGCGGAAATTAGATCGTGCCACTGCACTCCAGCCTGGGTGATAAAGCAAGACTCGGTCTCAAAAAAATTAAAAGGTAAAAATAAATAAAATAAAATGGTACCACTGTAGCAGTACTACTCTTTACTATTTTAGTAGGCCATTAGAGATAGAGTTGAGGCCCATTCTTTAGTCAGTGGTCTCTTGAACTTCATGAGGAGAACATGTTGTCTTCTTGGTAAAGTCAGAACTTTTGAGAATAACCCTAAAGCTCTGTGACAGAATTGGAGGAGTAAAATTCAGGCAGCTTTCTGAATGGAGCTAACTTGTGGGGCTGCTCACCTCAGCAGATGGGTCTCGGTTTCAATTTCAGCTTTGCGACTTAGCTCTTATGTGCTCCTGGTCCAGTAACTAAACTTCAGTTTCCTTATCTATATAATGGGAACAACAAAGTATTCCTTATACTAGATGCTGGCTTACTCTTATTCCCTTTCCTCTTAGTTCCTCTCAAAAAACCAGGATAACTAGGAGATCAGAGGCTGTTGATATGTACACTGGATCTTAAGGAATCTGTGCCTGACTTCTAGTGTCCTTGGAGGTCCAAAGAGAGCTTAAAGCTGATTCAGAGACATTTCTTGGAGAAACAGCTTCAAAAATTATGTCAGATGGGACTATATTGGATAACCTCAAACCAAAGAGAGGCAAAATTGTGATGTGGGCAAAGTATGTCTTTAGCTTCTCCCCTCTCCTACTTTCAAGTCCCTTCTCTCTCTAGGTTAGGTGTTCTTTCTTGGACACCGAGGATCCCTTTGCTGCTTGGGATGTCCTGGGTCAGGCCTTTCCCCTCTGGGGAGGCCCAATGACCCAGACTGGGTCTCGCTTCTCATCTTTCTTATGTCTCAGCTAACCTCATCATACTCTTGTTATGCATGGAACTACTCTGAGTTGAGGGTCTTCTCAAAGAAGAGCTGATAAGGCAACTTACTCAGAGGTTAAATCACTAGTGAGGTTGTTTGGGTTTCCCTATCTGAGAGTCTGAGAGAATCTGCAGTTCCTCCTGCAGGAGGTATTAAGGCTAAGGCACAGTCAAGGAGCCCTTTTAATATCCTTCATAATCCCCATCCTGAACCCACGTGTAAAAAGCCAAAGAGGCAAAGTAACCAATTGCTAGTAGTGCTTGCTATCAGTATGAGATCCCAGTGCTGCCCCGTGCTGTCATCTAATCACTGCCCAATGAGTCATCTGAGCCACTAGCACAGAAAGGTTCTCTAAGATATTTGCAATGGCTCAGGAACACCCAGGATCAGGCTCCAGAGATGAGTCTTTGGGGACTTTCAGCTTCAAAAAAAATATCCGGAGTACAGGCTTGATATGGTTTGACTCTGTGTCCCCACCCAAATCTCATCTGGAATTGTAATCTCCACATGTCAAGGAAAAGACCTAGTGGGAGGTGATTGAATCATGGGGGTTTCCCTCATGGTTTTCTCATGATCGTGAGCACGTTCTCATGAGATCTGATGGTTTTGTAAGTGGCAATTTCCCCTGTGCTTGCTTTCTTCCCTGCTACCTGGTGAAGAGGTGTCTACTTCCCCTTCACTTTTCACCATGATTGTAAGTTTCCTGAGGCCTCCCCCGCTATACAGAACTGTGAGTCAATTGAACCTCTTTCCTTTATAAATCACCCAGTCTCAGGTATGTCTTTATAACAGTGTGAAAACAGACTAATACAAGGCTAATTTGGAAACAATTTTTTAATCCGTTTAAACAGTTTTTTTCTCAACAAACTGTATAATGTGTGACTATTCCACCTACAGGAGAGGCATATCTCAGCTTCTCTGCTTTTCCTATTCTATTCTGCTTTTCCTATTCCTATTCCTAGGACAGACAAAACTGAGAAGGGGCATGCAGGGGGAATTATCTCAGCACCTAAGATCTTTCCAGTTGAGAACACTCAAAAATGTCACATGGCAGAATAAAATCACCAGTGAACGAAGCTATTGAGAAATACAGCCCACCTCAACATAATTCTCACAGAAGTCACAGCATGGGAAGGAGGTGTGGCACGTGCCTGGCTAGCCTTGGCATGGAAGATAGTAAACAGACCAGGTAGGAGGTGTAATCTTCATAAAAGTTCAGGAGAGAGACATTCAAGCAATTCAAGCTGCATTTTTGGAATGCAAGAGCCAAGAGGCCGGTGCCAGAGCAGCAAGGTCTGGTGCAGACAGAGACACGATGACTTTGTGACAAGGCCAGCTATGCCCTGGGAGACCAAGAGATACAAACCAAACAAAATAAAAGAAAGATTTATCATGTATGCTCTGCAGAAAAGCCTTATCATCTGTCACATTCGGGTATTTTCAGTCACACTTGCATACAGGGATAGCCACAGTGTCAACAGTATCATCCTTGACTACAAAGGATGACAGTGACAAATCTCAGAGTCCTTTGAATTTGAAGATAACATTGTTCACTACTGCGAATGCCAGACTTTTATTGTCAACAGAGCTTCTCAAGTTATTTATGCCTGCAACAACTTGTATTAGATCACACGCCTCTTTCAGCTGCTTCCCTGAGATGTGTTATAGTGAAAGTGAGGGTGTTGTCAGCAGTAACATGTCCTACATTGCCTAAATGACCACTGAAATTGGAGTTCCCAGACGTACACTGGAGACCTCTCACTTTGTTAGCCTCTCCACTTCAACCTGTCTCTGTGATTCCCTTGGGGACTTAGCAACTTTGCAAAATGCTATCTCATTCTTTATTCTGGAAACTGAAAATCTTCCAAAAGAATACTTTCTGAGACTCTTTGAACGCATGGTCCTAAACCATTCCTGTAGAGATTTTGGAAGAACCTGTACAAGGAGGCTATTGTATGCATATACAAATAAATGACACAACTCAATGGTTTAATACTACCTGCCAAGTTAAACTACTGCAGAGCAGCTGTGCATATTTAAAATGATGCCTGGCACAACTAGAGATCCATAAATCATCAGCTGCATACTTTCATCCAATTAAGAGAGTTAAGTAAGAAAAAATCCACAAATTAAGATGTGTGTAAGGACATGGATGACATCGTCATTCCTCTCTGAATGCAAAAATAAATAAAAATAAAAATAAATCCTAGGCTAGAGTTACTTTTCTAGGGACACAACGTTTCCGGTGTTTCAAATCCTGGCATAAAACCTTGTTCGCAGAAGGGTCATTTCAGGCTTGTCGGTTTTCTTTCTGTAAATACTAGAGCAAAACAGAAGTAACGACTTAAACTGAAAAGCAATCCTTCAACAAGACAGGATGGGTAAGCCAGGATCCTGAGGTTTTCCTGGGACAGTGATAGCCATTTCATAGGATTGAAGCACTGTCTCTATGCAGTGAATCCCTTTGTTCTGGTTTGTCTGTAGCACAAAGATGTTCAAGAGGATGGCAGATGGCCAGGCCAGCAGATGCCTCATTCCAACTCCGGCTGGCCTTGGGTTGATAGGTTTGGCTAGAGAAGCCAGAGCAAACTAAAATGAAGAGAAGTTGCATTATTATAATTTGGGTCGCTGTAGGATAAGGTGATCCACCATCCTGATTGTCTTTTTTATTTTGAGACAGAGTTTCACTCTTGTTGCTCAGGCTGGAGTGCAGTGGCGCTCCATTGGAAACTCTGCCTCCCTGGTTCAAGTGATTCTCCTGCCTCAGCCTCCCGAGTAGCTGGGATTACAGGTGCATGCCACCCATGCCCAGCTAATTTTGTATTTTTAGTAGATACAGAGTTTTACCATGTTGGCTAGGTTGGTCTCTAACTCCTGACCTCAGGTGATTCGCCTGCCTCGGTCTCCCAAAGTGCTGGGATTACAAGGATTAATTAACACAAATAATTACAGAAGTTCTTATCCTCCTGACAACTGTCATGCTTTGGTACACAGCAGAAGTACTTTATATGTGCTTCTCATTTTGTGTCACAGCATATTAAAAACATGTACACTGTGCTCGCTTCAGCAGCACTTATACTAAAATTAGAAACTAAAAGTGAGCCACTGCGCCCAGCCAGATCCTGATTGTCTTGTTCAGATAATTGAAGCTATTCTTTTTTTGATGTGCACCACAATTTGATACGTGGTAGTTTCTCAAGCCTTATTTACAATGCGGTATCTGAAGACAAATCAGTGAACTTTGTGTTCCTGTTTCATCAAAATCCATCGATCCATCTTGCACAAATGTTGACATATTACAATCACAATCATTAATAACAATATCGCTGATCTCATCCGAAATGTCTCTAAGTATTGGGAAGCTGCAATGGACTGAATGTTTGTGTCTTCCTAAAATTCACATATTCAAATCCTAATCCCAGTGTGATGGTATTTGGAGGTGGGACCTTTGGGAGATAGTTAAGTCATGAGGTGTAACTCTCATAAATGGGATTAGTGGCATTATAGGAAGAAACCAGAAAGCTAGCTAGCCCTCTTTTCACCATGTGAGAACACAGCAAGAAGGTGGCTGTCTATAAATCAGGAAGAGAGCCCTCATCAAAAACCCTGCGATGCTAACACCCTGATCATGGACTTCCAGCCTCCAGCACTGTGAGAAAAAAATGTCTGTTGTTAAGCCAGCTGACCTATGGCAATTTGTTATGGCAGCCTGAACTGCCTAAGACAGAAGCTATGAAGCTCATAGTGGCAGATAAAAATTTTCTAAAATTCATATTTGCACTTGTAAACTCAAGATTTTATCACTGACAACATTCCTTGAAGTGACTGTTCATTTTAGAGAAAATATCTGCCAAAATTCAATCCAAATAACCATAGTCCATCAGTCATTCTTTCAAGTAAAGATGGCAGTCTATGAAAAAAATGAGGCTTATTAAGCTCATAACACAAATAAGCACAAAAAGTTCTTATCCTCCTGACAACTGTCTTGCTTTAGTACATAGCAGAAGTACTTTATATGTGCTTCTCATTTTGTGTCACAGAATATTAAAAACAAATACACTGTGCTTGCTTCAGCAGCACTTATACTAAAATTGGAATGACACAGACAAGCAGGACCCCTGCATAAAGATAACATGCAAATTTGTGCAGAGTTCTATATTTTGCTTTCCTTTTCTAATGTTTATGGGTATGGAAACTGAGCTGTGATGAGTGAGGTAACTTGCCTAACTGAGAAACCTTCTTGCTTCAAATCCTACTCCCAACTCCTCCTCCAAAACCAAAACATATATATATTCAACGTTGAGATTTAATAAAAGTAATAATTTTATTGATTCTTTCATGACCATTCTTCATTAAAATTGGCTTTTTCCCCCTTGAGTGCATAGCATCAAAGAATGCAGTGACTATTAGTAGAGTTAGGTGTCGCTGCCTTGTTTCATGCTAAAGTGCCAGCAGTTTTAACCAGCTTTTGCACCATCAATGCAAACATCAACTAAATGAAAAAGGCAAATACATAATGTCTTAGTATTATTACAAAATGGTTTTGACCTCATAGACCCTCTGAAACCTAATGCTTATGTTGGAAGCAGGGTCATCATAAAGAAAATAAATGATTACTAGCATTCCCAGGAACACAAAAGGGGAACTATTACCTTATACTTCTGTATCATCTGATCCTTTATGATTTTTGTGGTTCTAAAAAAATGAACAAATAATATACCTGGAAGTGTCTTCATTGAAAAGGGGGAGGGGGCCTGAATGATGTCTCAAGAACTTATCATGTGAACCCAAATCTCCTTAAAATTCTCCTTAAAGGCCGGGTGCAGTGGCTCACGCCTGTAATCCCAGCATTTTGGGAGGCCAAAGTAGGTGGATCGTGAGGTCAGGAGTTCGAGACCAGCCTGGCCAACATGGTGAAACCCCGTCTCTACTAAAAACACAAAAATTAACCAGGCGTGGTGGCATGCACCTGTAGTCCCAGCTACTCTGGAGGCTGAGGCAGGAGAATTGCTTGAACCTCGGAAGCAGAGGTTGCAGTGAGCCGAGATCCCACCACTGCACTCCAGCCTAGAAGACAGAGCAAGACTCTATCTCAAAAAAAAAAAAAAAGTCTCCTTAAAGAGTCTTATGAAAATGTCCCCTAAAAATCCTAATGGATTCAGTGACTTGCATGAGTATTTTCTTTTTTTTTTTAGCAATTTTTTTTTATTATACTTTAAGTTCTAGGGTACATGTGCACAATGTGCAAGTTTGTTACATATGTATACATGTGCCATGTTGGCATGCTGCACCCATCAACTCGTCAGCATGAGTATTTTCTATATTTTCTGTAGTAAAACAATGTAGAAATTATGAAGATGTAAGATAAGGACTTCATATAATATATATATACACACACATATTAATTTCAGTTTGGAGTAGCTAATTATATTGTTCTAATTCATCAATTTATATGTACTATAAAAACTTTATATAAATGTAGCTGATTTGACATGGCATTTTTTTATCATTTCAGTTAAAAGTTGGACACTGGATTCTTTATCAGAAATGTAATTCAAAGCATATGACTTTTTCCCATAGAGAAGCCAAACTCAACTTACATCATTTTGGTATCATTTTAATGTCTTCTTTCAGGAATACAACAGTATCAGTTATTATGCTTTCTTGGAAGGAAGAAAAAGACTAAATGGCTTACACAGAAGGACATTTATTAATTTCCATAGTTTGGAGACCAGAACAGCGTGGGCTCCAGGTCATGTAGGTCAGGGTCTCTCTTCTTGGCAATTCTCTCAGCCTGTTGTCCTGCATCAGGTAGGTGGCACAATGCCTGCTCCCACCACAACAAGATGCGGAGGAAAACAAGGGAGAGGCTCTAACTGTGCCTCTTTAGAATTAAGGAAACCTTTCCCAGAGGTCCCCACTATATTTCCTTCATGTTTCCTTAACCAAGATTGGGTCACATGCACACGTCATTTTGACCAAGTCACTGTTGAGGGAAATAGTATGACCAGCATTGATTGAAACCAGAAATCAGAAAACTGCAACCAAAGGCTAAAGCCGGCCTAGAGCCTATTGTTGTAAATAAAGTTTTATTGTAACACAGCCATACTAATTCATTTATATATTGTCTATGGCTGCTTTCTCATGCAACTGCACAGTGCAATGGTTGTAACAGAGATCATGTGCCTGCAAAGCCTAAATATGCACTACGTCCTTTATGGAAAATGTTTGCTGACTGTTGGTGTACAGAATTATTCAAGGAAGAATAGATGATGACAAGTTAACCACAATGACCCCTATAAGATAGAGTGGTTCTAAAAAAAAAAAAACAAGCTCTTGGCCAGGCGCTGTGGCTCACGCCTGTAATCCCAGCACTTTGGGAGGCCAAGGCGGATGAATCACCCAAGATCAAGAGTTTGAGACCAGCCTGGTCAACATGGTGAAACCTCATCTCTACAAAAAATACAAAAATTAGCCAGACGTGGTGGCGGGCACCTGTGATCCCAGCTACTTCGGAGGCTGAGACAGTAGAATCTCTTGAAACTGGAAGACAGAGGTTGCAGTGAGCCGAGTTCTCACCATTGCACTCCAGCCTGGGTGATGAGAGTGAAACTCCATCTCAAACACACACACACACACACACACACACAAAAGCTCTTTGCCCTTGAAATGTTAAGATAAAGCTAACAGTATATATGACACAGTCCTGAACATATAAATTATGTGTCAAAGATTGCAAGTTCTGTAAAAATGCAGAGGAATCCAAGCGCAGTGATGCAAGCCTGTAGTCCCAGGTATTCAGAAGGCTGAGGTGGAGGACTGTTTGAGCTCAGGAGTTCAAGAGCAACCGAGAAACATAACAAGACCCTTTCTCTTAAAAAAAAAAAAAAGAATTCAGAACAGAAAGTGATCACTAAGGACAAGGCAAAAATATTTTCAGTTTAAGACCAGCCTGGACAACAAAGAAAGACCCCTTCTCTTAAAGAAAAAATTCCAAAGAAAAAGTGATCAATAAAGGCAAAGCAATAATATTTTTGAAGTACACAAATTCTCCCCTAAAATGTTTCATGAGCCACCTATACAGAATGCTGGTCTGTTTTGACTTAGCTTCCTTGTGTTATAGTGTTTTCTATTGACAGGCAGGTGAGCAGCATACCAAGGGGTAGTCTGGCATCTTTCTGTTTGTGGACACTATTACAGTATTACAGGCCCTGTTTTCCCCCAGGCTTTCTTATGTCATCTTTAACCTTAATCATTGCATAATACAAGGGCTCATTCTAGATAAAAATGTACAAATTTTATCTTTGTTGTCCAGCTGTGTTGATACAAGTCTCGTATCATTTCCTTTCTATTCTGTGATATTTTTCTCTCCTTTCCACCTATTAGAATGTCGTACACAGATCTTATAAGATCCGAAAAGCATTCATGGTAGGAGGTAAAACTAGAAGCCTCACTCCAGTCAGCAGGATATGCATTAAAGAGAACAGAAAATCCTTGAGTTAACTAGAAAGGAATCTGTGTCTACTTATTGCTATCCTCAAAACTACCACTTTTAGGTACTTTCCTAACCTCATACTTCAAATGTGCACTATTACACCCCAAGCATTGCACTGAAAGACAAATACTGAATGGTGCTATGGTTTGAATGTCCCCTCTAAAACTCATGTTGAAATTTAATTGCCTATGTAACGGATTGGGAGATGGGTCCCTTAAGAGGTGATTAGGTTGTGAGGATCCTGACCTCATGAATAGATTAATGCCAGTGTGTTAATTACCTCAGGGGTGGGCTCCTGATCAAAGGATAAAGTTCAGACCCCATTTCTTTTTGTCCCACATGTTCACTTGCCCTTCCATGATGATATGACACGGCAAGAAGGCCCTCACCAGATGCAGCCCTTTGATATTGGATTTTCCAGCCTCCAGAACTGTGAGCCAAGTAAAGTTCTGGTCTTCACAAATTACTCAGTCTGTGGTGTTCTATTATAGCATCAGAAAACAGACTAAGACAAATGGATAGAAAAACATGGAGACATGCTCTTCAAATTCCTATCCCATCTGCTCTACAGGACTCCTCAGAACACTAAGTTTGAACATTAGGTGATGACTTCAGAGATCTCGTGAGTTCCTTGAGATGAGAACTAGATGGGAAGCAGTTGTAGTAGTTTGAAGAAAAGAGAAAGGTCCTGCATCATCTGTTCCATCACATGATCCCAAATGTATTTGTCCCAGCAGTGACTCTCACTCAGGCCATTAGCAGGAAGCTCTAAGAGGCACATCGGAGACATGGTTGCTCCTAGGAAGTTGCATGTCGTCACTCTAAACCTAAAATATAGATGAGGATCTTCTTTCTAGCAGAAATAAGGCAAGGCAGTAGAGATCCCAACAAGGTTAAATATTAAATTTCAAAGCTGAGAATGAATTAAAGGCCTGAAATTAAGTCCATTTTAGAGATCTAGGCAGGCAAGTTCCCAGAGTGCAGCTGTCAGGGAATTTAAGATCCAAAATATTTCCTCCTGCCCAAGAATGTTTAAACCTTTTTATTCAATTCAGTAACTATTTCTTGAGTGATTATTGTGAGCCAGAAGTTGAACTATGTGTGGGATGGAGCCAAAAACAAAGTCAATATGGCCTCCTTTGCTATGGATTTTACGGTCTATCATGTATATTACTTGTTTTGTTTTCCCTTTTTAGAATGCAGACTTTATTTTTTAAATTGAGAGGCAGGGTCTTGCTGTGTTGCTCAGGCTGGAGTGCAGTGGCATGATCATAGCTCACTGCAGCCTTGAACTCCTGGCTGGGCTCAAGTGATCTGCCTGCTTCAGCCTTCCAAAGTACTGGGATCACAGGTGTGAGCCACTGCACCCAGCCTAGACTACAGACTTTTTGAGGACAAGACTTATATTGTATTCATCTTCTTAATTGCCTCACACCTAGCACAGTGGTTTACACGTAGTTAATACTCAAAAAAGTTTACGGAATTAATGAATGACTTGACTGAATACATGAAATCAGTTCTGATCCTAATACAGTGATCCTTTATACTTTTTTATGAGCAAAAGTAGTCCTAGACCCAAAATTAGAGAAAAATAAGAGGTCTACAGGTGTTCCATGTTCAGTTAGAATCAGGACAGAGGGGCTGGGATTACAGAGAGATTTTGGCACCAGGAAGTGTTAATGCGATATATATTTAGCACATGGACTCTAAATATTTCACAGCTGAGACTACAGTAGGATTGCCTGGATTAGAGCCGTGACAGAGACTGCCACAGGAAAAAGACAAAGTAAATGTTTGAGACTGAACCTGCTGTTAACTAAAATAAGTGACACAATAAAATTTTGTGTGTAGAAGGTATTTTTAGCCTCCTTTACGTGTATCACACATGTTTAGGTGGTAAACCATCTTATTTCTCTTTTAACTTTCATTTATCCTTCAGGATACAGCTTAGCTACCATCTTCTTTTCTACGAAACATCCTTTGATCATCTTTCTGACTTGCCCTCATCTGAACTCAATGCCCTATACTGCTTTGAATAGTTCCTTCTAACCCCCAAATTCATGTCTACCGGGAAACTGTGGAGGTGACCTTATTTGGAAATGAGTAGTTTCAGACCGAATCAAGTTAAGATTAGATCATACTGGATTAGGGTGGGTACTAAATTCAGTACGACTGGTGTCCTTATAAGGAAGGGGAAATTTGGACACATACAGAAGAGAAAGCCATCTGAAGATGAAGGTGGAGATCCGAGTGATGCATCTAGAGGCCAATGAATGCCAGAGATTCTCAGCAGCGACCAGAGGCTAGAAGATGGAGGAAGGATGCTTCCCTAGAGATTTCAGGGGGAAGGTGGCCCTGTTGACACCTTGATTTTGAACTTCCAGTCTCCAGAACTATGAGAGCATACATTTCTGCTAGTTGGTTTGTAGTGATGAGGTACAGCAGCCCTAGGAAACCAGTAGAGAGCCCTCTCCTCTTACATCCACCTATACTCAACACTGCCACACCATATTGGATATGTCTTTTTATGTATATGTCTCCCCTCCCACATTATGACTTCTTGGAGAGAAAAGCATAGCTTACTGATTTCTGTGTCCTCAGCACCTAACACACTATCTGTCAAAATAAATGTTATTAAAGTAAACCGATTGAGCCAGGACTGGCAATTCCAAATGTCTAACAAAATTCAAATTTGCCATGCCTGCCAAAATTTCAAATTCCCACTAATCCATGTCAAAGCCATGCCCACTCTCCTAGAATTAGCCTACATATTCCATGGTGAGGAGTAGGAGAGAAGTAACAAAATATGGAAAAGCAAATGTATTACTACTTTGTAAAGCCTTTAGTAGATGAAAAATCTTTCAATCCACACAGATTCTGTATAGGGCAAAAGTTAGAAATGAAATTCTTTACGGTAAACATACTACTAACCACTCCCCTAAACCATTGTGTGTGAAAAACAAACAAAAAGAAACCTGTAGGGCTTCTCATTTGCCAGGCAGTGAAAATAGAGAGAAATTGAGTTTGCTTAAATACACCAAAAAACTAATTTTGACAGAAATATCACCATATTTTTGCCAAAATACAGCTGACATGTCAGAAGGACTTCTCTGAAGCTTCACCTAGAGATGTTCACAAGTTGACTAGTTGGATTTAGAGCTGCAAAAGAAGTACCCCATTACAACCTAAGAGGAAAATCATTTCCATGAAGACAGCGTCATGTGTCCTTGTTCAAAACAAAGAAGGAAGAATCATTAAGCACGTCACTATCTCAAGTCCCTCAAGTATCTGACAGGAACATCTGATTGGTTGAGTCAGGCCACATGCCCGTGTTTTTGCCAGAGAGAAGGGACAAGAATTATCTGTCCACCTTTACCTATCATGGTAGGAGGGGAGGACATATCTCCACCTATTTGCCCCAAGTAAGAAAACTTTTATATATCTAAATACAACTTTCTCTATCTTTGCAATTACATATTTATAATAGTTTTTGAAATCATATAATAATGTATATTATTATATATTTGTATTGGATATGTAATACATATAATTATACGTGTATAATGCATGTCTATAAAAAAATCTTTTTTTTAAACAGAGCCTCTCTCTGTTGCCCAGGCTGAAGTGCAATGGTACAATCAAGGCTCACTGCAGCCTTGACCTCTCAGGCCCAAGTGATCCCTGCCTCAGCCTCCCAAGCAACTGGGACCACAGGTATCCTCCATTGTACTTGACTAGTATTTTAAATTTTTTGTAGGGACAGAGTCGTCCTGTGACGGCCAGACTCATCTCAAACCCCTGGACTCCACTGATCCTTCCACAGCAGCATCCCAAAGTTCTGGGATTACAGGCCTGAAAATCTTTAACACAAAAAAGGGTTTATTCTTGGATCATTTAAATGGGTATTCCTGACTCGTTGGAAGTGTTCTTCCAAGCAGTGATGTTTTGGGACCCAGTTTCCTTCCATCTTGTGACTCTGCCATTTTCAACTGTTTCCAAGAGGCCTGAACTTATGTTCATTAATCTGGAAGAAGAGGAAAGAAAGCACATGGATAATCACTCCTGGGGATAATCACTCGTAGAAGGACAGACCCAGAAGTGTATACATCACTTCTGCACACATTCCATGCGCTAGGACTCAGACTCCTGGCCACTTCTAATTGGAACTGTTCCTTGGAAACCACGTAGGTGTCCAGGAAGAAGAGGAACCCGGTTTGGTGAACAGCCAACACAGTCTCTGTCTTATTATCCACAATAATGATTGTCCACTACAACATCTCAATATTTTATGAAGTCTTAAATAGAAAGAAGTGAAATATCATGATCAAGCTTTGCAAGAATTAGGTAAATCTATGAAGTCCCAAAAGCAATAATTGAAAGAAAAAAACTGAATTAAAAAATACAAGATTTATTGAAAAATGTCAGCTTTGATAAAAACAGGGCCTGCAAATATTTAGAATCCCATCAAACATTTAGATGGTGTTTTTCTAACTTTCTTCTAGATGTTTGTTATTAAGAAACTAATGGTTGTTCATGTCCTTTGTAGGGACATGGATGAAGCTGGAAACCATCATTCTCAGCAAACTATCGCAAGGACAAAAACCAAACACCGCATGTTCTCACTCATAGGTGGGAATTGAACAATGAGAACACCTGGACACAGCAAGGGGAACATCACACACCGGGGCCTGTTGTGGGGTGGGGGAAGCGGGGGGATAGCATTAGGAGATATACCTAACGTAAATAACGAGTTAATGGGTGCAGCACACCAACATGGCACATGCATACATATGTAACCAACCTGCAGGTTGTGCACATGTACCCTAGAACTTAAAGTATAATAATTTTTAAAAAGTTAAAAAAAAGAAACTCTTGAATAATATATTAGTCATTGCTTAATCAATTTGTTGCTCAGAGTTCATTATTTTATCAAAATAATCTCATTTCCAATCAAAGTTTAAAATTTAAAATAATATAAATATAACAGATGACAGCAATTTTGATTGAGACTTAGTTTTAAACTGCAGGCTCCCTTATAAAAAGCTTAGTTGGTCAGACAGAGTGGCTTATGCCTGTAATCCCAGCAATTTGGGAGGCTGAGGTGGGCAGATAGCTTGAACCCAGGATTTCGAGAGCAGCCTGAGCAACATGGCAAAATCCTGTCTCTACAAAAAATACAAAAAAAAACTTAGCTGAGCATGGTAGCAGAGGCCTGTAGTCCCAGTTACTCCAGAAGCTGAAGTAGGAGAATCACCTGAGCCTGGGAAGTCAACACTGCAGTGAGCCTGTATCATGCCACTGTACTCCAGCCTGGGCAACACTCATGAGACCCTGTCTCCAGAATTAATTAATTAATTAGTTAATTAATTAAAAAATAAAAAAGGTTAGTTGTCAACTTTAGGTTACCAATTTTTGCTATGAGAATGGCTGAAGCTACACAACCATAATTTTGATCAAACCAATTGACCTTTCTGATAGCGTCCATAGCAAAACTACGAAGTCTTAGTGTTTCTTGGAATGATGTAGTATAGCAGGCCTTATGGATCAACTGAAGGAAAGGTTAAGTTCACTGTGACATTTGAAACTGTTCTCTCTTTATGCATCTTGGCACTCCCTACGTTTTTTGTTTTATTGTTGCTGCTGTTTTTAAATCCGTGCTTCTACACTATCTTTTCCTGCAATTAAGATTAGGGTAGCCAGGCGGGGACTATGTCTAAATTGTTTATCTTTAATATATAAAGGGAAAGATTGTCATCAGCCTGCTGAAAAGATAGCATATATGAACTCAAACAAGATCAGCCTTTGGTAATTCCTAGCTTCTGGTGTAGCTTTTCTTTTTTTCCGTTTTCTTTTCAGCTAATGTATGACCCTAATAAATTACCACTCTAATTGGGTGTTTGCTCAGTCAATTCAAAAACAGAGTTATTTAGGAGGGCAAATGAGTGAATAAGACCTTTTGTTTTTCTTAAGGCATCTCTTAAAACCTAAATGTTAATTACAAACCATTATTACAAACCTTCTTCCCTTACTTGATGACACCTGTGGCTAAATGTTTGGGCCTTCCTTTGGGTGTAAATTATTGCATTAAGTACTGCCAGATCAAGTAAGTGGTATGTGCTTTATTAAATATGCTGTTCAGCAAGCAAGGTTTGAAAAATTAGAAAGTATGCCCAAACTGTTTTGTTTTGACCCACTCTGTGTGTGTGTGTGTGTGTGTGTGTGTGTGTGTGTGTGTGTGTGTGTGTATTTTGGTTTGTTTTGTGTGTCTTACATAGTAAATTGTCCTAAGATTGCTCGGTAACACAACTTCATGCTCTGGGAAGGTGGGGTAACATTTGCTTCTTCTCTAAAGTTAGTCAGCAGAGAGCATATAATAGAACAAAGACAGGAGAGCAGGAGGTGATGTCAGCATAAAGAGAGACTGCCTTTATGTCTTCCTGGATTCCACAGAGAAGAATTGCAGCCTCATTACTGAGCAATGAATGTTTCCGGTTAGTTTGGGTGTGGAAGCAGATGAGAAGGGGAGAGGGGAAAGCCAGCAGCAGGCTTGGATGGCTAACTAATCTATTACAGTCTGGGGAGATGCTTAAATGAGTGAAGCAATTAAAATCAACACACCTGGAACACCAGGGGAAAAAACTGGAGAAGAGTGATTAATGAAAATCCAAACACATGAACAGTTGTAGCATCTACATGAAGTCTGCGAAGTTGGTGGTTCAGCCACGCATGAAGGTGTCTTACTCCCTTACTGAAAAACAAGTAAACGTACCCTACAACACACACAAATGATTTGTGTACAGATGCTGACATGGCTTCCAGTTTACCCATCCCACATACACAAATAGCTTATGCACTTTTATGGGCAGTATATATGTTTATACCAAAAAAAAAGAACACATAGAGAATGACTGTTTTGCTTCAGTGTTTGGTGAAGGTTGATGGAACTTAGTGAAATAGAACATTTATGACCATGAGAAATGGCCCTCTGGGGAGTCATTTCCCTGCCCCGGCTAGAGGTAAAAGGCTGCAGTGACAGCGCCGGGTAAGAGAGGGACAGAACAATAGGTTCTGTGGTTTGAGAAGCAGAGGTTGCCCTCACTGGGTGGGTGGTAAGAGCATCAGTCCTGAGCAGCACATAACTCAGAGAGAAGTGATAGATTCGTGTGGAATGTGCACGTAACAAAGGGCGTAAAGCAAGAGCAAATTATAAGTGCACTTGAATCACCCAGTGTGCTGAGGATTTTTCCTGCCAACAAGATGCCACTATTGAAAAGCCACACACCTGGTGGATTTCCTGATCAAATCCAGAACACTAAGTAACACGAACTAACAAAATGATATAACCCAAACCAGACTCCACCGGGCGATTGGCTGACTGAATCAATCAGAAAACGAGGAGTTTTTTCACCCTTTTAATTAAAATAATTAATTTTGTTGTTTGAATTAAAAAGAATTTTAATACAGTTAAATCATTCTGCCAATTTATTCCAGCTCTTTCACTGTCAAAACTGGGGGCAGGGGCTGCTTCAGTTTTTCTGCCTTCTCTTTGTGATGACCAAGGTATAAAGGTATCTGTTGCACTGAACTTATAACTTCACATTATTCTTATATTTCTTGATCCTGAGTTATGTGGCATCCTTTTGTCGACTGTGAGCAGAAAGTCGTAGATTTTCTCCATTTTGA
Source organism: Colobus angolensis palliatus (assembly GCF_000951035.1). Taxonomy (NCBI): domain Eukaryota; kingdom Metazoa; phylum Chordata; class Mammalia; order Primates; family Cercopithecidae; genus Colobus; species Colobus angolensis. The sequence continues at coordinate 14,269,417 of NW_012118487.1, forward strand.
GAGGCATGGCAACAAGACAGGGCCTGCACCGGCAGTGCCAGGGAAACACCCTTTTCCCCCTTTCATAAGAGTGTTTAAAAAACATCAACATTCTCCTTTCCTCTGTATTCCATTTCAAAGTCACAAAGCAAGAAAATGGACTCTGACTAATGTTAATTCTACTCTTTTTTGCCGCCTACATTGGCGATGTTCTTATATTTATTTCATTTTCCATTCACCTGACAAGTCCCTGGCAGTCTCTGTGGACGGTTTTGAAGTCAGCTGCCTGGTTACTATATCTCAGACTCACACACGGGTAACAGCCTGAGGAAAACTTTGCACTGAGTGAAAGGCCCACTTTGGACCCTCATATCCCAGCATCGTGACAGCAGGGCGCCCCTCGGAGCCCCGGTGACCCGACAGGGATGTCCAACCACCACAACAGAACTTGCCGGGACCTCCTTGGCTCTGAGGATTCATGATTGGCTTTGACACTGGGTGGAGGATGATCAAAAGCCCTTCAAAAATCAGTCTCCTAGGGAAGCTCCATTGTCTTACATCTTTTCTAGCCCAGTGTTTTCTGGACTGCCCCCTACCAAGATAGTGACTGTCAACACTGTGTTGCTCCTAGCTCCTCATACTTTAAATGGTGGTGGTGGAGAAGCTGAATCTAAGTTCTTCACACACACATAGATACATATGCATTTTAATTAAAAGATTTTTATTCTATATAATAGTGAATCCTAAATCTATTAATCATTGGATTCCTTTGATCACATAAGGTGGTTTTTCAAAAAATATCAGTTCCTAGGATCCCAATCCTAGCATCTCAATCTAAGACCCCAGCCTGAACCCCAGGGCCTGGGATCAAACTCAGCAATGTGGAATTTTAGTGCCCCCCAGATGATTCTAATGATCACCAATATTTACGAACCTGAGGCTTAATTTAGTTATTTTATTTTTTTTTAATTTAGAGACAGAGTCTCACTCTGTTGCCCAGGCTAGACTGCAGTGGAACGATCTTGGCTCACTGCAACCTCCGCCTCCCATGTTCAAGCAATTCTTCTGCCTCAGCCTCCCAAGTAGCTGGAATTACAGGCACCCACCACCACACCCGGCTAATTTTTATATTATTAGTAGATACAGGGTTTCATCATGTTGGCCAGGATGGTTTTGAACTCCTGACCTCTGAAAATCCACCCGCTTAGGCCTCCCAAAGTGCTAGGATTACAGGCATCAGTCACCACGCCCAGCAGTTTAGTTATTTATTAACCAAATATTTTAAAATGTATCTTTGGAAATTCCATTTAGAACATATTGCTTGCACTTCACTCCTGATTCCAATACTTTACCATGTCACATGATCTCCTTCCCCTTTTTTCAAATACATGGTTTACAGTTGCGACAAATAGAGCCCTGAGAAAGGATTCCTTTAGTTCCTTTTTTACTAAACTTGTGGGATAACATAACTCTTTAAATCAAAAAGAAATTCATAATTCTACTTTTTTACCGCACCCCAGATCATCTCCTATTATCTCAAGGAATGTTGTAAAATTTTTGAAATGAAATTCCTCTGAGTTCCTTAAATTTCTAACATTTGAAAAACACTGCTTTAGATTCAAGGAAAGAATTCAAGGCTTCTCCTCCCCTGTCTCCTCTACCCACCCTCCTACCCTCGCCCCATCTCAGAGCCACTCCTGTGGAGGACTGTATTCTTTTCCATCGAGGTCCAGTCGAGAAAATGGACACCACACTAGGTATTTTAACAGAGGGAATTTGATATGGGAAATTTATTGCAGAGGTTGAAAGGCTAAAAAGCAAAAAGAGGCACTAAGATAACAGAGATAGAAGGAAGCAAGTACCACTCTTGGGGAAGAGGTTGGAGTTTCCAGAACTATAAGTTGGATGAGAACCTCATAGAGCAGGGACCCATGTCTTGAGGTGGGGCCACTGCCAAGTCATTCCTGACACATCAGGAGCTTGTAGGACAGGTGTCCTGGATCTGGGGCTCTGACCTCCAAGGGAGGCGCTAGCTGGAGGCCACTGCTCTTCAGATAGATTGCAGTGAGGTTCTAAGAGCAAGGAAAGAAACTGAAGACAGAAGATGACTACTGCTGCCCAGAGAAAGGCCACTGATAGGGTGAACCTAGAAACAGCAAGCAAACAGGAAGAAGGAAAATCCCTGTCCCGCCTGCAGCCCAGAGTCCCCATAGGGCATCCTAAGAGGAAGTTCACCGACCAGAGCAAAATACACTTTTCAGAGTCTTGGCCCTTGCATCGCAGAGCAGAGTGTACAGGGCAGGCTGTCACTGAGATTAATCCAGCACAGGATCAGACAATCTCTTGGGTCAGAAGAGCAGCAGAACTTGCCATTGGCAGACACAACAAGGTTAAAAGCTTCTATTTACATGACTATGTCTTTTTGGAAGGTCAAATACATTTGGGAAAACTATCTTTATAATTTGGAGTATCACAAAGCCTATCAGCATATGAAAGGATCAGAGAAGTCTTGCAGTAAAGGAAACTGCTTTATTTTGTTTAATTATTTCTAAAATTTATTCAGTGTGAATCCCTTCCCCCCTCACACACACATATAATATTCCTCAGAACATGCAAACTGTTCTAAATGCTGCTCTAAAAAAAGTTACTAAAATCCAAACTGCTTTTGTTGGTTTGCTTCTAAAGCTAGGAAAAAGAGAAAGAATATGTATATTAAGTGAAATCAAATAATTGGGAAGAAAAACAGAATATCTGCAAAGTATTAAATCCAATTATATTTTTTCATGCTTTCTGATATCTGTAAAGGGGAGATCCTCCTCTGCCCTTTACCACACCATTAGAGAAAAAAATTCCTCATGTAATCCTCAGATAAATCATGAACCACAAGCTATAACAAAGACCACCAGCTTCAACCAAATCTAAGAGAACAAGGTAGTGTTACATGAATCTGTACAAATAAATCATCACACAGCACTCCGAGATGCCCAGCTGCCTTAAACATATAGGGTAGATTGAAAATTTTACTGCAGGGCAAAGAGTGGCTGTATTTCTACTCAAGAAGGCAAAAAGAAACTCTACTCTCTCCCTTTCTATACCTTTTAGGACTATGACTACTTTCCACTCCCTCCATGCTTGCCTCAGGCAGGAGGAGGCACCTGACAGAACCGAAATCTAGAGTGTGGCACATGGTAAACTCTGGGGAGCTGGGCTGGAAGGTCATGTAGACACAGGGGCTGAGGCCAGCATTCAGCAGATACAGGTGAATGGGTAGAAAGAGTTGTCCACAAAGACAGATACTGAGATAAAAGGAATGACCAGGATGGAGGGGGTGGGGAGAGAGAGGAGAGGAGGAATAATGAGGAGAAGGGAGGAGAGGGAGGAGAAGGAGGAATAAGGTGAGGAAGAGGAGGAGGAATCTCCCTTTTATAGATGTCAGGAAACATGAAAGAAGAAAAAAGAAGGAAGGAAGGAAAGAAGGAAGGAAGGAAGGAAGGAAGGAAGGAAGGAAGGAAGGAAGGAAGGAAGGAAGGAAGGAAGGAAGGAAGGAAGGAAGGAAGGAAGGAAGGAAGGGCAAACAATACCTCTGACTATTGCCCCAACCAGCTTCCAATCACAGACTCCTTTAAAGGTGACTTATAAACAGGTACTTATATTTGTGTTTTTTGCCTTAGAGTACACCGCATCTTCTACCTTCTAAATTCACTGGCTTTATCATGCTTTACTTTCATTGGGTTCTTGCTGTTTCTACCCTTTCGGAATTAATCAGTCTGCTTTCCAAACTCACTTTCAGTTGGAGTACAGACTGAAACTTCCCTCTGCCTGCTGGTCCACAGTCAAAGGCCAGGAGCCCTGCCCACTACCATGCTCAGTTCCCCTACTTGAACCCCAGCCTATGCCACAGGAAGTGGTCCCTCAAATAATATGCAGTACCCCCTTGCCCATCAGTAGAACTGTTTGCCTTTTCTCTTTAACAGTTTTAAACATACTTCTTTTCTTTTTAAAAATCATTTTAGATTCCAGTGGTACATGTGAAAGTTCATCACATGGGTGTACTGCATCATGCTGGGGTTTGGGCTTCTACTGAACCCATCACCCAAATCGTGAACATTGTACCCACTAGGTAGTTTAGGTAGTTTTTCAACTCCTGCCCTTTTGGAGTCCCCACTGTCTATTATTTTCATCTTTGTAAACGTGCTTATTTTCTAGTCTCTCTCTAAATGAGGATCTAATTATATTGGCTGCTTTTCTGATGACTCTAGATTGTTTTTCCCTGTATTTTGTCTCTCTCTCTCTCTCTCTTTTTTGAGACAGGGCCTCACTCTGTCACCCAGGCTAGAGTACAGTGGCATGATCATGGCTTACCATAGCATCTACCTCCCAGGCTTAGGTGATTCTCTCACTTCAGCCTCCCAAGTAGCTGGGACTACAGGTACATGCCACTATACCTGGCTAATTTTTGTATTTTTTGTGGAGACATGCTGTCTCTACATGTTTCAGCATGTTGCCCAGGCAGGTCTCAAACTCCTGGGCAAAAGTGATCCTCCTGCCTGGGCCTCCTAAAGTGTTGGGATTACAGGCATATGCCAGCATGCCCTGCCTTTCCTGTATTTTGTAATTTAGAATTGTGAGTTCATGTTGGGTGGGACTTTACCTACAGGATTCCTATGCAACCCAGGTTGAAAATAGGTCTTCCTAGAGAAGGCTTTTAGTCCCTCATATTAGGGGGCACCAGTATTGTTATCAACCTGAGAATGCTTTTTACATTATTTTGTGGAGAATCTAGGTCATCCAGATAGTATAAACTCAAACTCTAAACCTGAGTGAGAGCAGCCTAGGGTTCAGGTTTCTAATATCCTCAGGATTTTCCTTTGCTTCCTCTTTTCCTAGTAGATCAAGCCAAGCACAAAAGTTTGTCTTCTAATGGGAGAGGATGAACATTTTCAGTTCTCCTGCTTCACAGATCTACGGTAATTCAAAAGGTCTTTATTTAAGGGTCTTAGGTCTAAATTTCTGCCTTTCACGGGCCCAAAGATTTGTCTCCTGTACTTTCATGGCCATTAAAATCCAAACCCATTGTTAACTATACTGACAAAAAACTAAACCCCTAGCCATCAAATGATCAGTTTGCAGGGTATTTTCCTTACTTTCTTTGTAGCATTTAAAAGCATGCTTGTTATATTTTAGCTTATCTAAGTGATTTATAGTAAGAGAGCTTTCAGATGACCTTAGCCACATTGCTAGAAATCAAAGCTAATGTTATTTTTCATGTATTTATACTTTGAACATTTTTGTTCTTATTATATGTCAGGATTCCTTTGGATGTGGAGTCACTTCTGGAAATGGACTGGTTTGATAACCACATGTGATTCCTTATGGACTTACATTGAAAATGTCTTCTTAAGCAAAGTGAAAAGAAAATTTGTGCAATTATGTGCCCGTCTCAATCAACAATACAATCCATATGGAGAGAGAAACTCCTTCTGCTCACCCCTCACGAACATGGTTCAAAATTTTCTCAGGATGGGTTCAGTGGCTCATTCCTATAATCACACGCTTTGGGAAGCTAAGGTGGGAAGATCACTTGAGGCCAGGAGTTAGAGACCAGGCTGCACAACATAGCAAGACCCTGTCTCTGCATAAAAAATAAAATAAAGTTAGCCAGGTATGGTGGTATGGGCCTATAGTCCCAACTACTCAGGAGGCTAAAGTGAGAGGATTGCTTGAGCCCAAGAATTTGAAAGTTTGAAGCTATGGTAAGCTATGATGGCACCACTGCACTCCAACCTGGGTGACAGAGCAAAGTTTTGTCTCAAAAAAAATTTTTTTCATATTCTCCAAAACAAAACAGAGAGTATGAATGGTTTCTTACTAGAAAAGTTTCTTTAAATCAGCTTTGCAAAAATAAAAAGAAAGGAACAACCCCATTCTCAAAGAAATCTAGCTCTCCCTGGCGAAATCAGGATTTAGACCTTAATTCTAATATTTGGAATTCTTCTTTCCATTTTCTATTTTTCTTTGATATGACTTTAATAGAAATCTTTGAGTGGGAATATTACAAGATCATGTCTTTACACACCAAAATTAACTTTCAATTTGATCAATTTAGTCAAACCCAACAATACATTTTTTAAAGGTGTATTATTTTACTGAATTGAGTAATAATAGAGGGATTATTTAGAAAAAAAATAAGAGTGATATTGGAAAAGTGAGTAAGGGAATGCAAATTTATATGTTGGTTAGGGTATTCAGAAGGTCTTATGATTTTTGAATTTTAGCAATGCAATTTCTATCAAAATTTTACAGATCTTCCTAAAAAAGGTATTGTTTACCCTCTATTTTACATCTAATGTACTGGTTACATCCACCACATAATAGATGGTGGACACCTATTTTGCTGGTTACCCATGCAGTCAGAGAGTATTTGGATCTAGCCTAAATTCTTCCTTCTGCAATTCAAATGTATTTCCTCTGGCCCTATTCTTAATGGAGATCAGATTCTTACAAACAACCCTCCTCTTCTTGAAGTCTCCCCTCTTTTTCCTGCATTCCATTGCATTGTCTTAGGTGTACAGCCTCCAAGAAGGATGTCCTGAAGGGGAGAGTTCAAGATCAAATGATATGTCTCTCTTCATGAACTAACAAATATAATGTTCTCCTTTCTGGTTATATTAACAGTCAGAATTTCTCTTTGAATAACACATGGAAGCCTAAGGTGCCGCAGAAAGTGTATCATTTTAAATCCCACAGAGGCTTCAAACTGTTACTCTAGTAAACATTTCCCCAGCAATGCTGTTTGTTGAATAATTATAGTTTGAGTTTTTCTGTCATCAAAATCAAAGAAAAAGTTCTGACTATTTCTGACACGAATTATATTGTTCAAGGGTAAAGTGTGATTCCATTTCTATCTCCCTTTGACACAAAGCTCAAGAGGTAAGTAGATATATTGGCCTGGTCTGGGAAAAGCAAGGTCTTCACTGGGGCCAAACGGCATTAGCTACTTGCCCTGGAAATCAGTGGGAAGCTAGAAAGATGAAAGCAGACATGAGTGAGAGGGCCTTAGAAAGCTGGGGGAGTTGTGTTTGCCTGCCTGCTCAGGTGGGCAACATAAATGGAAATAGGGTAATTTTCCTGGAAGATCTGATGGACGATAAAACAGCACAAGTTGGGAGGGAGGGGACAAGATGCCCAGAGAGCAGGTGGTAGAAAACAGGCAAGGACCCAGGAGGAAAGGAAAGATTTCCCACTTTTTAACAGCTACTGCAACCGAAACTCTGGTCCAAGGGCCAGATATGCCAAGAAACGGCCGTTACCTACAGAGGCGTTGGAGGTGTTGGCTGTTCAGTCCATGAGGGTGCCTGGCCAGGGCAGCAAGTGCAGCTAAGATTCAGTCTGCTCTCCTCCTACCAGGCTGTGTGCCATGGAGCTGCAACGTGTCTGACCAGCAAAAGGTGCCTCTTCCCATAGGCTATATGTGGCCCTATGCAAGAAATTATTATCTCAAGATCATGGCATTTGCATTGGACTCTCAGACAGGAGGCAGAATAAAAAGACCTTTGGTCATCGTGCAATTAGAAAGCAGTACTTTATACACATGATGGTTCTATGCTTTTGAGATTCTTTTTGTTTTTCTTCAGTTTTTCCTTTACCTTTTGTTGCTAGTGTTGAAAAGTCCCTTTTGTTGAGCTAAAGAAGAAATGCATCTCTTGTTTTTGATTTTTCCACATTGAAACCAAATTTCAAGAGGAAAAACAAACCATACACAAACTGTATGAACTGCTAGACAGCAGATAGGCAGAAATACATGGCAGTGATGTATTAGGGCTCACGAATTAGTCAGATCAACACGTGAAGCCCAGCTCTGCTGTGCAAATGGGGCAAACTAACTTCCTAAGTCTCATTTTCCTCACTGGAAAAGTCGTTCAACAGATTTTTACCAGGCAGGGCCTGGCACTGTTTTAGCATTCCCACATTAGGGTCTACATGCTCATGAAGATTAAATTCTAGATTAGGATGGTAAAAAGGGGGAAAGACAGACAACGCTAAAAAATGCATATAATTTAATTTGCAAAATCCTCCTCCTCACAATTACATCAGTATGCATTTCTCTTTTGCATTTCTTGATATCTTATTAGCCAGAGAGCCATTGATCTGCAAGGGTACCAGGGAGAGATCAAAGTAAGGCATCAGGAATGCAAAGTTATTTAAAGAGTTAATATTTAATTTCTGATATCCAAATAAGCTTTTCAAATCAACAGCAAGATAATAATTCTTGACGCCAGGTGAGGTGCCTCACATCTGTAATCTTAGCACTTTAGGAGGCCAAGGCAGGAGGACTGCTTGAGCCCAGGAGTTCAAGACCAGCATGGGAAACACAGCGAGACCTTGTCTCCACGAGTACTAATTTTTTAAAAGTTAGCTGGGTGTGGAGAAGCACACATGTACTCCCAGCTACTCGAGAGGCTGGGGTGGGAGGATCGCTTGAGCCCAGGCAGTTGAGGCTGCATTGAGCCATGATCGTGCCACTGCACTCCAGCCTGGGCAACAGAGCAAGACCCTGTCTCAATAAAATAAAAATAAATAGGACCTGCTGACTAGATCACAGATTTTGTGTACACTGCACATCCACATATACTTACACCTGGAGTAGGGATGTGGATATGCAGTAGACGGAGTTGAAAGTGCAAGAAGTCGGGGAGGGGAGGAGAAGAGGAAATCAGACACCAGTGGTTTTTTTCTCTGCTTCATTTCCTGGGACCCAATCTCAAACATCCGGATGAATGAGGAGAAACCTGGGCACATTGGGGTTTGTGGCTCACTTCCACAGTTGTAGTACAGACAGGCTACCAAACAGGGCTGCCAGGTAAACAACAGGAAGCCCAGTTACATTTGAATTTCAAGTAAACAATAAATAATTTTTAATATAAGTGTGTCCCATGCAATATTTGGGACATACTTTTTTTCACCGTTTCTCTGAAATTCAAATGTAACTGGACTTCCTATATTTTTACTTGTGAAATCTGGCACACTTACCCCAGGAGAACTGTTAGCTTGGGGCGTCAGCCCCCCATGGCATGGGCATGATGGCACAGAAGTGACAGTGGGAGTGTTGACAGCTAGGCCTAAGGAAGCATTCTTGCTCAATGTGTGGAGTTCTTGGATTGTCTGGCCCATTGTAAGTGCTCAAAAAATATCACCTATTACTATCATTATAGCAATCAGTAAAACACCCTCTTATGTCCCTGGAGATATGGGAGCAGGAGAGGGAGAAGAATGAGTAGGCAAGAATAGAAGAAATGAGCTAATATTATTCCATGAGTGAATTGGCACTGGCAAGGCTCCCATTGGATAAAAGATTGATGAGGCATTCTGATGTCAGGAACGAATGTTCAGAATCCAGCCCTCATGCTGATCAGAGAGTCTCACTGGGTCCCGGCCAGTGGACTAAAAGAATGCAGAGCTCTAACAGCACAAAGAACTATAGGCCTGGAAATATAGTAGTCCATCGTACCTCCCCCCTAGGGAAAACAGGAAGAGATCCAGTATACATGTGAGAGACACAGAGTGGATATCTTTTAAAATAAGTGGGGTGAATTAGGTTTACTGCATTGGAAAACTACTGGAAAGCCAGCTATCAATTAAAACGACCAGAAAATTCCTTGCTGTTGAATCAAACTCAAGAAAAGCATACAGTGATCTTTTTGAACAGCTTTGCCTTCTGAGTTTATGGCAAAATCCCCCTAATTAGTAATGTGAAGCCTTGGAAAATGAAAAGAATGTCCTAAAACCAAATTAAAAAGGCAAAATGGTGGTCATAAAATTGACAACTTACTGGTAACTCTGTCTTTTTTGCCCTGTGAAAATGTGCTTTTACTTATGGATTACTCAGCCTTAAATTTTTCCAGTGATGTTACAGAACCATGAAAGTATTTCCACACCAGCATATTCTTGTCTTTAAGAAGTCATAAAGTGTATATGCAATCTTTTCCCCAATGATTGGCATAGGAACTTGGAAAGTTAGCAGAGATAGATGATGACTGACTATTTCTACATAGCATCTTGTTGTGCTTTGGTTTACAAAGTCATTCAACACGATGGGCTTCACACATTTATTTTATTTTATTTTATTATTTTATTTTATTTTGAGATGGAGTCTCGCTCTTTCACCCAGGCTGGCGTGATCTTGGCTCACTGCAACCTCTGTCTCCTGGGTTCAAGCAATTCTCCTGTCTCAGCTTCCCTAGTAGCTGTGATTACAGGCTCATGCCACCACGCCCAGCTAATTTTTGTATTTTTAGTAGAGATGGAGTTTCACCATGTTGGCCAGGCTGATCACTAACTCCTGACATCAGGAGATCCACCAACTTTGGCCTCCCAAAGTGCTGGGATTACAGGCGTGAGCCACCCCGCCCAGCCTAGTTTCACACATTTCTTAAGCACAGTATAGTAGAAAATGGCCTTGCATATTGTATGGTCCAGAAGGTAGTCCTGCATCAGTTGCTCTTTAGAGCAATGATCTGCGCCAATCAAACACATCCTGGCCTGACTTATCCAAGGTTTATATCATCTGCTTTTAATAAGGCTACTATGGGTTAGAAGAAACAGCTAATAATATTTTTTATTTCTAAGTGACATGTTGACACACAATGGAATTATCTATTTGTAATAGGCTGAATTGTTGCCTTGTAAATTCTTATATCATAGTTTTGCCATTTGGAGAATAAATACAATTTCTATTTTGTTAAGAAATTAGACTAAACCAAATAGCTGAATGCTAATAGTATGAAGCCCCACAGAGCATAGCTAAATAAGGCGTGTATGTTGTCCTCATGTATCTGAAGTTTTTGTAGTCTGCTCAAGTTTTTCCCTAAAAACTTCCCTCAATATGAGCTGTATATTAAGGTTCTGATATGATTTGACTGTCCCCTCCAAATCATGTTGAAATTTAATTGCTATCATAACAGTATTGACCAGTGGCACCGTTAAGAGATAATCAGGTCCTGAAGGCTCTGCCTTCATGGGCAGATTTATGCTGTTATTGTGGGAGTGGGTTACTTATCACGGGAGTGTGCTCCTGATGAAAGAGTAAGTATTTTCTATTCTTTCTCTGTCTCTTGCATTTGTCACTTGCCCTTCTGCTTTCTGCCATGGGATGACACAACAAGGAGGCCCTCCTCAATGGCTGAGCAGATACTAGTACTATGCCTTTGGACTTCCCTGGCTCCAGAACCATAAGCCAAATAAACATCTTTTCTTTATAAATTACCCAGTCTGTAATACTCTGTTGTGGTGCCAGAAAATGGACTAAGACAGGTTCCATTGGCGGTGTTACAGTCACAGCAAAATGCTATGAGGAAAAAATTTTTTTAAAAAATTGAAAATAAAAGAGATAAAAGACCAAAAAAAAAAAAAAAAGAGAATTATACTAGATGGAAGTATTTTATTCACAATAAGGTTACAAATATAAGGTTTTCTTATTATTAATCATTTAAACTAAATTTCAAATTTAGAATAATTTCTCCAGATTACCTTCATTTTAACTTTTTTAGCAAATGCTTTCTTTATCAACCATGCAAGTGAATATGCTAAACCGATTAGGGAAGACTGGATAAAGTACTGAAATGGTAAAGCAATATTTCTTGATAACATTGTTTCATTTCAATAAAATTATCTATAGGGCCAACTAAGTTTTTGGCCTCTAGAAAAACAATAATGACTTGAAGATCTAGTTCATATATGAACTTAGATTTGTATATCTTAGATGAAGCCTTATCTTTGCATTAAAAACATCTTCAAAAGACATTTACTAAGCAACACTGTTGGTGATAAATCAACTCTATAAGCATTAAGTGTGTTATTAAAAATATTTGAAACTAACAAAGTCACTTTTTAAAGAAAATGTACACTTAGTATATTAATAGTTAAGTTTTTTTTTTTCTTAACCAGTTCAATGTCATGAGGTTCATAGCAGTTTCTTCGCAATTATATTATGGAGAAAAACAGGTGAATCATGAATCACTGAAGTCTCCTTGAGCGTAGCTGAAACACCCATCCAAAGAGAAAACATAATCCTTGGAGACTGCTTTTTATAAAACAGTAAATTCCAAGACCCTACAGAGAAAATGTGAATTTAGATAATCTTTGACAGGCAATTTTGTCCTTTTGTTTCCAGCTTTATTGAAAAGGTAATCTTTAATTGTCCAGGGTTATAATTATAGCAATTAAAATGTAAAATGAAAAGCCAAGATACTGATAATGATTGGTATCATATATGGTCATAGTCAAGATATCAATTCAAGTTACTAGATTAGACAAAATGTTCATCTTCTGTCCCTTTTCAAATGGTTTTTAGCATCAGATAGAATCATACTACTAAATTCCACTACACAAAGGTCTCTTGTTTAGCAATTTAGAATCACTGTTTTTCTTCATTATCCTTCCTTTGAAGGATAATCTAAAGATGTGTCCACCAGTAAGGATCAATGGAAATCGGTGAAATTCAAATGAACACTTATTACAATTCTGATAAAAGTAAGGATGGGAAGGGATGTGAAGTGAGTGGCTACAATTAGTACAAAATACGTGACCCTGAATATAGAAGCCACTCTATAAATCCTTAATTAAATAATTAGGGACTTAATTAATTTTTACCTTCTGGCCATTATCACATCTAATCAAAAGTTGATTATAACTATAACACCATGTGAAGCTACTCATGATCATAAGTTATATTTTTAAAAAACACCGGGAAAATTAATGACCACTTAAAATGCACACAACTTTATTATTCCAGTCTCACAAAACCTTTGGAAACCACAGCTGTTGATAATGTTTTTGATTTGCCAGATCCTGTAATAGTCCACTTACTTTGCCTTGAACATGGCATTTGTACCATATTAAAGTTTGGCAAGCTTAATCTTTGCTAACCACTGGCAAATGTGAACATCCTATAAAATATAAAAACATGTTTCGGCCAAAGTCATTATCAGGTACATATTTGCTTGGATTTGACTAAGAAACCTCTAATTTGTTCATGTGCACTTGGCATATTTACATTCTGTGCGATGATCATGCTTGCAATTTATATACTATGTGTCTGACAGCCAATGAAAGCTCTAAGTGCTTTCGAGGAAGAAAAGAAAAAGAGAGGAAGAAAAAAATCCTATTTTACTTCTGTTAGTGTGAGAATGAACTTCCATAAACTTTTAGAGGAAAGTCTTCCAACAGTGATCTTCCACATCCTCCCACCCTACCCGCCCCATACTAAATACATTTTTGAAAAGTTGGCATATTCTCTTTCTACATCATCCCACAAGAGAATCTACCCCTGCATTTATCTGGCGACAAGCCTCAGAATAGTGTAAGAACTAAGGTCTCTGGCCCTTTACCAACCCCAAGCTCAAAAAAAACATTATCTCTGATATTCCAACACAATGGAGTTCCTCAGTCTGGAAATCCACATCCTTCATTAAGGCGGCATTGAGCAAGTAGTGTGCGATATTGAGATCATTGTTCTGTTTTGTTCATCCATGTATTTATACAAGGCCAGCAATGTGTGATACAGGGTAGAGTTTGTGCTTTAGTCTTACTTCCCCCACGATGGGCCTCATGGAAAACTTTTCATTAAATTCCCATTTATTGACTAACTTTCCCATTTAAAAACTAAATAACCTTCTAAATGTGGTATCTTACATTTATCTCACGACATGTTGTGAAGTAGAAAAGATAGGACTTATGTAATGATTTATCATATATAATCAAAGGCAATGGTTAATTTTCAGAGCAGGACCAGAATTAGCATCTCCTCATCCTAGCTCTCCATGCAGGCCCACCCTTCGGGGTCTCGTGACAGGGAGCACATTCTATTTACTTTTCAGACCCAAGAGATGGATGCCTGCAATGAATAAAAAACACTGAACATAAACATAAAAAATATAACAAATCAGCCCCCCGCTCAAACAAACCAAACCAAAATAGAGAAACAGATGCTTCTTCCTAAGAGTCATTTACTGTTCACTGACTCATTTGACAATTTATTGAGCTTCTACTAAGTTCTAGATGCTATCTTTGACCCTGTTCACTTCAGGGAGTGAGATGACATGGGAAAGTAGCTATCACAGTGCCTGATGCGTGGGGGGCAATCAATAAAGTACATTTTCTTCCTTCTCAAATGTTTATCCTTGAACCAATCAATCTATCAAAATCCATATGCAATCAAAAGGAAAGTATTCACTTCTGATCCATAGTCATCATTCCTTTATACCTCCATATCTGTGGTTACATACTGTGACATTTAGGCACGAGCAATCAAGCCAGAGAGAATAAACCACACTCAGGCCGAATATGGCTTGTAATTTGTGGTTTGTTGTTTTTTTGTGGTAAAAGGGAAGAGGAAAAAGCCAGTCAAGTGTCCTGGTATTAATAGGCTTTATCAGTACATACTCCTCCCCTGCCCCAGCTCACACACTCACGCAGACTTTGGGGAGGAGGTATTATTAATCTAAACAAATAGCTTGCGATTGAAAATAAGCATTTTACTATCTTCTCTGATTATTTAAATTTAACTTCCATGTACAAGCAATTTATACAGACAGACATAGCCTTGAAGCCAACACTTTCTGCCCTAACTTGCATCCTATTTTCTATTTGCTTTTCTTTTTTTTTTTTCTCTGCTTGGCTCCCAAGACTAGGTCATATATGAAGGGGAAGCCAATCTGAGGCATCATGAATGTGTACCTTTCAGCAATTTTCATGATCGACGCTAATCACTACCACCAAATTGTTCGTGTAGTAATCCACACTGATCACCGAGACATCTAGAATGAATAGATCCTTGCATACACTGACATAGTAGTTGTAGCTCCAAGATAATTAAAGAACTCATCTATGACCTCTACTGGTCACGTTACCAAAATACAACAGCTGCCATTCTTTCAGACGTGTTTTCATTTATTAAAAAAAATATTTTTCAGCCCCTACTATGTGCCAAGCATTGTTTAAAGTATTGCAGTAAACAAAACACACTAGACCCTTTCCTTCTTAAAATTCAGCAAGGGAGACATTTAAACTATAAACATTATAAGTAAGTTAATTGTAGAGTATTTTAGAAGGCAATAGGTGCTTTCAAAAGGAGAAAAAAGTAGGTCAAGGTAAAGGGAATCAAAAGTACAGAAGAGGGCCCTTTTCCCCCACTAGTGCCAGGCCTGCAGGTCTCTGTGGAGCCACGGGTGTGGGTCTCTGTTCTGCAGGATGGGGTTTATTACACTTGTTAAGAATAAGACCTACTTGAAGAGATACCAAGTGAAATTTAGAAGATGACGAGAGGGTAAAACTGATTACTATGCTCAGAAATGCTTGGTGATACAGTATAAAAATAAATACAACTCACCCAAATACAGGATGATAGAGCTATCATTTGTCAGATTGCTTATGCCTGTACAGAGGGGAATATGATAGTCTGCTCAGCATATGCACACAAACTGCCAAAGTATGGTGTGAAGGTCGGCCTGACAAATTATGCTGCAGCATATTGTACTGGCCTGCTGCTGGCCCACAGGCTTCTCAATAGGTTTGGCATGGACAAGATCTATGAAAGCCAAGTGGAGGTGACTGGCGATGAGCACAATGTGGAAAGCATTGATGATCAGTCAGGTGCCTTTACCTGCTATTTGGATGCAGGCCCTGCCAGAATACCACCGGCAATAAAGTTTTTGGCACCCCGAAGGGAGCTATGGATGGAGGTTTGTCTATCCCTCACGGTACCAAACAATTCTTTGGTTATGATTCTGAAAGCAAGGAATTTAATGCAGAAGTACACCAGAAGCGCATCATGGGCCAGAATGTTGCAGATGACATGCGCCACTTAATGGAAGAAGATGAGGATGCTTACAAAAAACAGTTCTCTCAATGCATAAAGAACAGTGTAACTGCAGACATGATGGAGGAGGTGTAAAACAAAGCTCATGCTGCTATACAAGAGAATCCAGTCTCTGAAAAGAAGCACAAGAAAGAAATTAAAAAGAAGAGGTGGAACCGCCCCAAAATGTCCCTTGCTCAGAAGAAAGATTGGGTAGCTCAGAAGAAGGCAAGCTCCCTCAGAGCTCAGGAGCAGGCTGCTGAGAGCTAAACCAAACAGTTTTCTATGAGGATTTTTCAGATAAAGACAATAAACTTATGAACAGAAAAAAAAAAAAAGACAGAAGAGGTAGAGCTGGAGAAGTAGGTTGCAGAATTAAATTAGGTGCTCAGGATAATTATCAGTGAGAGAGCGGAATTCAGCAAAGCCTTGAAGGAGTTAAGAGCCTCAGCAACTACTAACACTAGTAGGTTCTCAAATTAGTTAAATTAGATACTGTATTAGTCTGTTCTCGAATTGCTACAAAGAGCTACATAGGACTGGGAAATTTATTAAGAAAAGAGGTTTGATTGAGTCACAGCTCCACAGGCTATACAGGAAGCATGACTGGGAGGCCTCAGGAAACTTACAATCATGGCAGAAGGCGAAGAGGAAGCAGGCATGTCTTATGTGGCCAAAGAAGAAGAAAGAGAGTGAAGGCGGAAGTACTACACGCTTTTAAACAACCAGATCTCATGAGAACTCACTATCACGAGAACAGCAAAGGGGAAGTCAACCGCCCGGTGATCCAGTCACTTCCCACCTGGCCCCTCCTGCAACACCGAGGAATACAATTTGACATGAGATTTGGGTGGGGATAACAGAGCCAAACCATATTAGACATCATCCTGGAAGTAGTGTCCATTTTCACAGAGTTTCTAAAAAGGTTTTGGAGTCAACCAGACTTGTGTTCAAACTCCGTACTGGTCAGCTTTTGGTGCAGCAACAAACACCACCAAATGCTCAATGGCTTTACAAACTATTTATTTCTTGCTTACGTTTCATGAGGGCTGCAGGTTTACTGTGGGTCAGCTGTGACTCTGATGGGCTCAGCTCTGCTGGATTCGACTTAGCCACAAGTATTGTCTCCTTCCGGAGCCAGGACTGAAGGAAGAGCAACTCTCTAAGGTGTGCTGTTCTCACAGGGGAGTTCAAGGCTGAAGTAGGTCTCACCAAACCACACCACTGAAAGCTTCTGCTCAGGCAGCAAATATCAAGTCCACACACATTTTATTAACCAAAGAAAGTGGCCAAGTCCAAGGTCAATGCAGGGAGGAAAATGTATTCTGGCTGCACAAAAGTATGGTAAAGGCAAGGAAGGAATGAATAATTGTGAACAAATAATACAATATGACCTTATTGAGCTCCTCATTATCTTTTATTTTTCAGGGTCTATGCCAATTGCCACCACCAAATTACTCATCCAGCCAAGTTGAGCCCATCAGACTTACAGCTGACCCACAGTCAACCTGCAGCTCTCATGAAACATGAGCAAGAAGTAAATGTTTGTTTTTTAAGCCACCACCAAATTATTCATGTGGCAATCCACACTGACCACTGAGACAACCGGAATGAACAGGTCCTTATGGAAACACAGACGTAAAAGTATTTGCAGGTCCAAGGTATGTTGCAGGTCTCTGAATTTTACTTTGTTCATCTGTGGAACAAGAATAAGATCACCCTACTGCAGTAGCTCACACCTGTAGTCCCAGCTACTTGTGGGGCTGAGGTGGTGGGAGGATCAAGGCTTGAGTCCAGGAGTTGAAGGCTGCAGTGAGCTCTGATCACACCACAGCACTCCAGCCTGGATGACAGAGCAAGACCTCGTCTCTGATAAAAAGGAAGGAAGGATGGAAGGAAGGAAGGAAGGAAGGAAGGAAGGAAGGAAGGGAGGAAGGAAGGAAGGAAGGAAGGAAGGGAGGGAGGGAGGGAGGGAGGGAGGGAGGGAGACTAGTTATGCAGAACAGATAAGATCATGAGGTCATGTTTAGCACAATAACATTTAGCACAATAACTGGCTTATAATAAAGGATCATTAAATGCTAGTTTTGTTTTTTTTGTCTTTTTCCAAAGGTGGTATCACTCTAGTCCAATTCCTTTGGAGGCTTAGGAGGCAACTGGGGCATGCTGGAAAATTGAGGAGCCTGGAATTCAAGAACTATGGATTCAGTTCTGTTTCTAAATTCTGCATATATTCCTAATCTATAAAATGAGGCAGCTGTCTAAATGATCTCTAAAGTTCCTTCCAGTGCTAAAGATCCTCAATTTGGGATAAAACGTGCCTGTAGATTCTTGTTTTTTCTCCAGAGGTGCTGTTTAGTTTTAACACCAGGTGGCGCTAGATAACAACTAAATGCGAAAAGACATAGGCTCTGTGTGTGTGTGTGTGTGTGTGTGTGTGTGTGTGTGTGTGTGTGTGTGGTGTGTGATGATGTGATTTTGTGTGTTGTGTGTGATGATGTGATTGTGTGTGTGGTGTGGTGTGTGTGTGATGATGTGATAGTGTGTGTGGGGGGGGGGTGGGATGATGTGATGAAATCCAGAGAGTTCTAGGCTATTTATATTTTCTTCTTATGTGTATATTCTTATAAAGCAGAACTCTTGCAGCTGATGGTTCCTCAGAAACCATCACTCCGAGGCTATGGCTTCCAAAAACAAACCAAGAACTCCAGTCCTAGGCCGTCACACTAAGGGAGAGGGCCCCAGGAGCCTGGGGATGCCACGAGACACTTTCTAGGTTTGACTTTGAAATTTGGTTTCAGACTTTTACAATTAAAATAATTTATTTTGATTATTTTTAAGAGATGGGGTCCCACTCTGTTGCCCAGGCTGGAGTGCAGTGACGCAATCATAGATCCCTGCAGCCTGCAGCTCCTGGGCTTAAGTGATCCTCCCACCTCAGCCTCCTCAGTCACCCGGACCACAGGCGCGCCACCACGCCTGGCACTGGGCTTTGAAATTTGGAAACTTCCTTCGTTTTGAGCAGAGGTATGAGATCATCAGAGCTGTGCTGTAGGACGATATATCTAGTAGCCACAAGATGGGCGCAAGGAGTGGCTGGCAGCGGGGAGCATCGTTTGGGAGGCTCTTATGGCAGACAGGATCCCCGCACAGGCGTCTGAGCTGTGCTTTGGGAGTGAGCATGGAAATGAGGAAGTCGTTGTCGGGACATAATCCCTTCCAATTGGCAAATGTTTAAATAAAGAGGCATTGAGAAGCATAAGACATTGTAAGAGCTGACACTCAGATAACTAGAGAAACGTTAGGGCCACTGACTGGAAGTTGGCAGATGACTTCGGGGGCAGCATTGCTGCTATCCCTGCCCGGCTCATCTACACTGCGGGAGGGGAGACTGCTGTCCCTGCCCTCCTAGGTACTCAAAACACCCAGGGCACACACGCTGGTCTTACCGGGGTCTCCTAGAGACTTGCCGGTGGGGCACTTCAACATGACAATCAGCCTTTTCTTCAAAATATGTTTTTTATCGCATGATTTTATTGGTGGTGCTTTAAAACCCTATGGCATTTCTCCAACTCCCAGTGTGCATGCAGATACACAGCACAGTGGAAGGAGCAACGGATTTGGAGGCAGATACGCCTGGTTTAAATCCCAAAACCTCACTTCTCCTGCATAAAACTGACCAGAAGAGATCATGTTTGTTTTAGGCTTCTAAGGTTCTTAATTAAGTAACTTGAGCAAGCTATTTAATTTCTCTGAGCCTCCATCCTATCCAGAACAAAGGTGAAATACCTGTAATACCAATGTCACAGATTTGTCATGAGAAATAAAGGTTGTTTGGCGACAGAATAAGTAATTGGGAAATGCTGATTCTCTTTCCCTTTAAAGAAAAGTTTCTTTAGAGACCCTTGTGTGAGTCTGTCAGACAAATTCAGCATCAGCACAGAGACTGATATAATGGCCATGGTTATCTATGACCACTTTTTGCAAGAAATGCTGAGCTGTCATGATACAAAACACTCAAAAATTAAATCTACTAAGCTGGCATACAGTTTGGGACTTTAGGATATTCACTGGTCCGCAAGAAATAAAAAGGAAACAGGGGTTACACAATGCATCTCTGTTCTAGTTACTCAATCTTTACCCAGCTGAAACCTTGCTTCACAACAGATTAGCCACAGCTCCTAAGGGCAATAAAATCCTGAATTGCAAACCCTGTTTTGCCACCTCACCGAACCTTCATAAATCTCAGCTGCAGTGAATGCATCTCCTATTCAATTTATGAAATGACTATTTTGAGACACTATTCACACTAGTCATCTTTATTAGTCCTTCTGCCAACTCTCCAAACAGGGGGAAGAAGAAATTAATATGCAATATTAATGTTTTTATTTTGCATATAAATTTGCTGTTTTCAAGGGATACAGGGCAATATATGGAATGTGAACCCGGTAGATAATTTCCAGAGCTGGGTCACTGCTGCTTCCCTCTTATTCTGGAGACAGGCAAAAGCTACTTGCTACCAAACTACCAGTGAGTAAGTGTCCTATAGCAAGCAAGCGCGTAGTGCCCACCAAGGAGTGCACAATGTCAACTATTGACACCCTAGGGAGGAGAAAACGAAGAGAGAGTGCTTGGAGTGATGATGTGGCACCTTTACAAGAGTCAGGGATGAGAATGCCAGCACCAGCCACAGAAGCACACACTCTTTTCAACAGTGGAAAAATGGGGAAAGCTGTGCACCCAGCCACAGCTGCTGTGAACACAGCTGACAAGAAGCACCCTTCTAGTTCTGCTCTTGTAGATGAGAACACCCACCCCTTTCTTCATTTAACCCAAGCCACCCCCCATTCAAACGACATGATCAAGGAGCCTGAGGGCTCAGGGTTGGAGCTGTGCGTGGCAGCATAACCTTTCCTTTCCCACTCCTTGCTTAAGGATCCCCTGTACGTCACCATGTGGCCTCACCAAGACTCACCTCATCAGGATAAAGAAGACAGCAGGGACCACTGCAGGAAGCTGGAAGTTTGCTACTTGGGTATATGATTACAGAGTGTGAGATGCAACTTGTTTCCTAAGGTTCAGGGCTATGAGATGCCAGAATGCATTACAGAAAACATTATTTAGAACTAGCCTCTGTTGATTTTAAAGAAACTGGTAGGGAGATGACTTTCTGGACTGACTGTGTGAAATTTAAACAGACACAAATGTCAGGGAAGAAGGCCCAGGCTGCTCCAGTGGAGCCTCACAGGATGGCAATACAGAGGAGTGGCCATAGTGTTCTGGGGTCTGACCCTCAGCCATGCAGGTCCCAAGAGAGGATTTTGTCTGTGTTGCTGGGTGATTAGGTTGAAACTGACCCGTGCTAACCAAACTCTCAAACAAAACCCACATTTATTTAGTTGTAACAGGTACAGAATAAGCCTTTCCAAGGATCTCCAAACTTGTTTCCTCAATCTTGACACATTCTGCCCATTATCAAGGTACCTGGGAGACCAAATTCATGATCAGACTGTTGCTTGTGAACAAGGATTCAGAGCAAAAACATTTCATAACCTTAAGGGGTGCAGCATCCAGATATTGGAGAAGACTTCTGAATGAAATGTACTTTCTAGATTATCTGAACAGGAGTAGCTACCAAGAAACGTGTCTCTCTCCTCTGGAAAGTGTTAGATAATCATAACAAATTCTCACTGCCTGGCCTCCCCTTACCTCAATATGTGCAGATTATCTAGCTGCCACACCTCCACTCACACGATTCCCCTTTTTCTTCAGATGGATCACAGTTCCTGCTGCCTTGTAATCTATTCAGTGATTTTCCTGACCCTTTTTACCTGGCTCATCTTAACTATCCCCAATCTTTGTTTCTGTTCATTACCAGCTCTCAGAGACAGTTACTGATGGTTGCTGTTGTCAGTGACTCATTGGTTCTTACTAGCTCCTCTGATGGAATGGTTTTCGAGTTCTGGGGACACTTTAATGCATGCATGACAAGCTCCTACAGCCCTCCTGGAGGCTGGAAGATGCCTCCTGTAGCCATGTTCAGCACCAATTGTTCCGTGCATCTGTGGAAGGAGCTTGTAATGTGTTTTATTTATTTTGTCTCCACACGTTCTCACCTTCCTAGAGGAAGAGGTGAATAAACTGCCCCGCCTATCCTCACAAGAAAGTAATTTTTTCACCTTAGGTGGGCCATCTGCTTCTTCTAACAACTCTGCTTTGCCTTGAATTGAATACATCTTGTCCCAGGCATTTTGCCAGCTGTAGGCTCCAGGAAATGGAGCAACTAAAAGTGGTTTCCTTATGATGTCGAGGTCTTATTATTTTCTTTCTTTCTTTTTCTTTTTTTTTTTGGAAATGCAACTTATGAGATCAACCCAAAGGAAATTGTGCATCAGTATCCATAAGGGTGGTTGTTCACAGAGTGGCAGGAGTCTCTGAGCAACAATCTAAGCTGTATATGAATTTCTTAAGAACTAATCCCATTGCACATGTTGGTAGATGTAGCAGGGGCCTGACAGATGGGGGAAATTGAGTATTTCCTTTAGGACTCAAAAGAGACTCCTAAACTGGAGATTCTCAACCTGGGATGCAGATCCAAGTCACCTGCAAGGTTTTCAGCCTTCATGCCTTGGTCCCATTCAGCTGGCTGCTTCTTGTGCCCAGCTGTGTGGAGAACAACTCTCCTAAGCCACTAGGAATCAATGTTCCCAAGTTATTGGGGAAAAAATTACCCGAGGCAAAGAGCCAGAATGTGCAGTCTTAATTCAGAAGATGGTGAGCAGTGGGAGGCAACAGTAAACTGAGGGTGTTTTCTAATGTGATCATCCACAGACTCTGGGTTATAGCAAGGAGTAAGTCACAAAGAGCACGGGGCAGCCTTGGGCTGCAGATCACAGGCCACTCAGGCCAACGGAGGAGATTCTCTCCAGCTTCAGCTCAGAAACAGAGTATCAGCAAGGGCAGCATCACTTGAGTGATGTTAAGAGGCAAAGCAAAACAGAAGCTCCTTCCAGGAATCAATACATCAACATGGGAGCCATTTTATGGAGGTGAGAAACAGAAGAAAAAATGGTAGGGATCATGAGATAGAAGAAAACAGCATTCATGGGCTTGTTCTAACACAAATATGAGAGAAGGCCTTGAGATTTGCAGAACTACTCAGAAGAGATGGGGCCATGGCTGATATTCAGCCAGTACACACAGGCATGATGTTACTACAGGTTGAAATTGGAAATTCTGCCCTGATGGTTGGTAAGTAGCTTAAGTTAGACCACATGCCACCAAATGACATCATGCAGTGGCCACTGCATGGGCGGTTTTGGGACTTGGGACTGGTGCATCTGGACCGGGCAGCATGAGCTAAGACCAAGGTGGAAGCTGGGACAGACGCAGTGCCTACTTGCTGCTCAGGAGGGGTCCAGGGTTGGCAGGAGTAGCAGAACAAGTTGGGCTGGTGACAGTGTTGCAGATAGGGCAGAAGCAAAAGTTCTCTGGGTACAGATGACATGAGAAACATTAGCATTCTAAATACGATGGGCACCCCACCCAATCACTCTCCTGCTGAGGCATGTGCCCGGGCCCACACCTAATAACCATCTACACAAAGAGAAGCCACAGGACGCATTTAGTACAGTTTCCTCCATACAACTATAGCTTAGAGACAAGCAGCATTTAGTTTAGTGAGAGCTTACCAAACATAAGACCATACTAGTAATTTCTAAAAATCAATAATGATTTAAAAATTATTAGAATGATTTGATGAAAATGTTGCCTTGTAAGCTACATTACACTGTAAACAGTTTCATGATACATAGTTTAGTTTAAAGAATAGAAAGGAAATATTTTTAATTTTTATTTATATACAGATTTATAGAAATACATTTATTTATAAAACATATGCCACCAAACAGGTTGCTAAATAAGTTGCAATTTATCCTCAGATTGAGCAATGTGGAACTAGAGAGATGGTGATTCAGCTGATATGGTTTGAGATGGCTGTACCCCTGACCCCAATTCTGGGTTGATCCAACCTGGGAAAAGATAGGTTTTACTTGATTTACAAATAAAACATTATTTACTGTTTGCTGCTGAGGACTGGGCCCATCAAACCTAGTCAGTAGTTTCAAGTCATCACTGTTCTTATACTTCCTGAATCTCTGTAGCCACAAGGTACAAACTGTACAAAAGAAGTGGTTAAGTTAGGCTTTTAGTGTCTTTGCCAGGACAGTGTTAGATCAGAAGTCCATTCATTTGACAAATAGTTATTGAATACTTAAATGGTGTCTGGCACAGTTCTAGACACTGAAGATGCACAATACAACAGGAAATCCCTACTCTCATGTAGCCAACGAGCAATTGCAGGTGGTGGGCATTATTCAAAGGCTAATAATGATAGATGGAGCTAAGGAGAAAGTTGGAATCCCATCTCAGCACTCTCACTGCACACTCTGCCCTCCTTGGGTTAGAGTCACTAGAGCAATACGATTAACAGCACAGAACCATGGAACTAGTCTACTCTGAGACAGTCAAACAACTATATGGGTGGGTGCCAGGAAAGGGCTTCTGCTCCCCATGTGCTGCTCCTTTGTCATGACCTAGTATCTAAAATTCTGTCACTGGAGAATCATTTTCTATTATAACAAGTGTTCCTTGGAATCCAGTCTCTTGAGATATATAGTTTTTAAAAAGTTCAGTAGTCAAACAAATTTAGCAAACCTTTCAGAGCTTAGAGATTCACAATGAATTAGCATATTAAATATAATCTGTATGGATCTCTATCAGTTTAGGATGAAAAATTTGGGCATCTCTCTTTATTTTTCCAATTCCTTGCTTAAGCCTCCATTCCTCCATATAGGTAATTTGGTTTCTCTTTCTTAAGGAACCTTCATTCTCTCTGTTGTACAGAAACTTGGGAATTAACTTAGTCCAAAGGTAGTAGTCTTCTTTCAGAAGTCCATGTGACTAGTCCATTAACAGGCTCTGGTTTTAAACATCACTTCTATACAATGTCACTGTTGAAAACTGGTTCCATCAGGCTTCAGTGAGTCCTTGTCTTGCTTGGCCTTGCTGCTATGGAACACTGCACAGGCAGCAGGGTAGCACTGTGCATATGGACTCCCAAGGCAACAGCTTATTGGATTTATACTCACACAATCAGCCACTGTTTCCTAAACACGACAGCTTTGCCAAAGTGGCTGGATATAATTGGGCTTCTAACCACAGCTACACACAGGATCTAGAACAAGCTGTCCCCACAAACCTCGAGGCTCAGTTGAACCTGTCACTGAGCCAGACTCTCTCTTCTTGGGAGACCTCAGTCAGGACTATCTTAGCCCTTTAGAAAGTTTTACCTAGGTTGAATCTCAAATGGGATGGAGATCCCTTCCCCAGGTCTTCATCCCTTTCCTCCTGGAGGATCTTTGGCACTCAGTAAGTTTATTTTGCCATGTCAGGAGAATACTGAAAAGAACAACCCTTGTAAGACCACAGAATGTTCTTTTTCCAGAGACATGTATATCCACTCACCTAATATTGGCATACTTAAGAGTATGCAGGGAGGCCAGACGAAGTGGCTCACATCTGTAATCCCAGCACTTTGGGAGGCCGAGGCAGATGAATCATTTGAGGTCCAGAGTTCAAGACCAGCCTGGGCAACATGGTGAAACCCTGTCTCTACTAAAAATACAAACATTAGCTGGGCATAGTGGCACATGCCTGTAATCGCAGCTACTTGGGAGGCTGAGGCAGGAGAATCACTTGAGCCTGGGAGGCAGAGGTTGCAGTGAGCTGAGATCATGCCACTGCACTCCAGCAGGGGTGACAGAGCGAGACTCTGTCTCAAAAAAAAAAAAAAAAAAAAAAGTATGCAGGGAACTACCAATGAAGATCCAGGGAATTCATGTCTTAGTCTATCTTGCTGCTTCTCCAGCTTTAAATGGGACATGAGTCACAACCTGGAAGGATACAGAGCACAGCACAGATAGTTTCATGGGAGCAAAAGGATAGGAAGAGAGATGGAGAAAGAGAGAGAAAGATGAAAAGCAAAGGACAGAAAGAGATCCTAGAACAGGAGAGGCAGCTAAGCATGCCCTTAGAGGCAGCTAAGGGGTCCTCTGTCACATATGGAAGGGGTATGAAAAAAGAGGTAGAAGGAAGATTTCCCCTGTTATAATGTTAAAAGGGACATGGTCTACCACAGAAGCTCCCATCTAATGCATCATAACATGTGATTTGCTTCAGGGAGAATCACATTCCCAGGGATTATGCTAAACTAAAGCCCTAAAACCTCCAGGCTTATTGGTTAAAAAGTCCTCACCTCTCAGTGAGGCAGGATTCTAATGGAGAAATCTCAGAACCTTTTAGGTCAGGAAAGAAAATCCCATCATTTTCTGAGATAGCTTTAGACTCATTAATTTTCTTTTCTTTTCTTTCTTTTTTTTTTTTTTTGAGACGCTGGATGCAGTGGGGCGAACTCGGCTCACTGTAAGTTCCGCCTTCCGGGTTTACGCCATTCTCCTGCCTCAGCCTCCGGAGTATCTGCGACCACAAGCGCCCGCCACCACGCCGGGCTAATTTTTTGTATTTTTTAGTAGAGACGGGATTTCACCGTGTTAGCCAGGATGGTCTCGATCTCCTTACCTCGTGGTCCGCCCGCCTCAGCCTCCCAAAGTGCTGGGATTACAGGCGTGAGTCACTGCGCCTGGCAGACTCATTAATTTTCCGACACTAAAATGGTCAAAATTTCTATGGGGAGGGGAAAGACATTGAACTTGTGTGATATTCTTAAACCCTTCATTCTCACTGATAACTTCTCCTTCTCTATTTTCTCAAATATTTTACATAAAGTAACTTAAGACGTAAAATAAACCATAGACATAAGATAGCTTAAGACACACAATAAGCCACTTAAAATTGTTAAATCTTTCTGATGTCAAGATATTTACACTTGAGCCATCCTGGACCAATCAACACAAGTCACTAACATAGAATGCGGAAGCATAGTAAAAATTTTGTAAGGTGGTAACAATCCGGGGGCAATTTTTGTTAATTCACCCCCAAAGAAGGAGGCTTATTTAGAATATTAGTATTAAAGGCAAAGATAAATTTGATCAAATTGTCGTTTGATAGAACACAGTGTTATAGAAAGGTGTGGTTTTTTTGTAGAATTGTTACTATGCTTTAAGCTTTCAGTGGACATAGGTGACTCTCTAACACATACCCAATCCTCTGGAATAACAAGTTATATTTCAACAGGATTATACTGTATGTAATATATTTCATGTGTTTAGAGATTAAATATCCAGAGAAAATATCATCATTGCCTATTTCCTGGCATTTCTTGTGTCCTATCTGATATGTATTCACATAAAGGGAGCAAGTTTTAGTTATCTAATACTGTGTGGTATTTATTACTTCAATTTGAAAATGCTTCTATTTAGATTTCCAAATATATAATTTTTAATATGTTTTATTAGTAAAGGATCAATAAAGGAACAATTTTATAGCAAATTTAACACCTATAAATTTATCTGTTTGCAGTGTAAAAGAAACAACTTCCACAGACCACAGGTCTGCTCAAATTTCAAAGAATGTTAAATGAAATACTTCTAAACTGTCCTAAAGTTATCTTATTCCACAAAATAATTGCAGGTTCATTGTTCACACTTTTATATAAAATGGTATCTGAATCTGAATGGATTTATTATATGAAGGTATTTATTATTTTTAAGGTAGCTATATTTGAGAAGCCATATAAAGGCTAGATTATTACAAATTATGATTTTAATTGACCTGAAAAATAAATGTTAAAAAGATATTGAAAACTTATGTCCACACAAAACCTGCATACAAATGTTTATAGCACCCCTATTCTTTTTTTTTTTTTTTTTTTGACGAAGTCTCACTGTGTTGCCCAGGCTGGAGTGCAGTGGTGCTATCTCGGCTCACTGCAACCTCCGTCTCCCAAGTTCAAGTGATTCTCCTGCCTCAGCCTCTCCAGTAGCTGGGACTACAGGGTGCCTCCCAACATGCTTGGCTAATTTTTTTTTTTTTTTTTTTTTTGTATTTTTAGTAGAGATGGGGTTTCACCATGTTGGTCAGGCTGGTCTCAATCTCCTGACCTCAGGTGACTTGCCCACCCCGGCCTCCTAAAGTGCTGGGATTACAATTGTGAACCACTGTGTCCAGCCCCAGCACCTCTATTCTTTTTTTTGAGATGGATCTCTCTCTGTCGCCCAGGCTAGAGTACAGTGGCACAATCTCAGCTCACTGCAACCTCCACCTCCCAGGTTCAAACAATTCTCCTGTCTCAGCCTCCTGAGAAGCTGGGGTCACAGGCATGTACCACCATGCATGGCTAATTTTTGTATTTTTAGTACAGACAGGGTTTCACCATGTTGGCCAGGCTGGTCTCAAACTCCTGACCTCAGATGATCCGCCCATCTCGTCCTCCCAAAGTGCTGAGATTACAGGCATGAGCCTCCATGCCCAGAGCACACTTCTGTTCTTAATTTCCAAAAACTGTAAGCAACCAAGATGTCCTCCAACAAGTGAAAGTATAAACAAACTAGTATATCTATACAATGGAATATTATTCAGTGATAAAAATAAATTATCAAGCCATGAAAATACATAGATGAATCTTAAATGTATATTGCTAAGTGAAAAAAGCCAGTATGTAATGGCTACATACTACATGATTCCAATTATATGACATTCTAGAAGGGGTAAAACTATAGAGATGGTTAAAAGATCAACGGCTACCAGGAGTTCAGGGTAGGAGGGAGGGGAGGTTTGAATAGGTAAAGCACAGGAGATATTTTAGGGCAGAGAGACTATACTGTGTCATAATGTAATGGTATGTACAAGAAACTATGCACATGTCAAAACCCATAGACCTTTTCAGCACAAAGACTGAACCTTATTGCATGCAAATTATGAACAATTATTTAGGAGGTTGGACAATCCTAGGGTGTTAGAATATGACAAAACAATCTAACTTTATTACTCATGTATGAAACAACCTCACTGAAAGGCGTAGTGAGGGGGAAGTTGCAGACCTGTGTAACTTTGGAAATGAGTGGAGTCTATCAAACTAAAGGTAAAAGACGCTGTATATAAACACTGTACTCCAGTTGATAAAATTGTTTACCATGAGGTATGTGTTAACAATTCTGATGCTGCTATACGTGTATACTGGAAATGAACAATTAAATAAGTGGCTGATGGTAGGAGTTAGGTTCCCACTGCTGGAGCAGGAGGTTACAGATGAGCAAGAGGAGGAGGCTCAAATGATTCATGTAGTAATGGATTAGAATTGGAGCTATCAGTATAAACTCATGTTTAGGTTGTAATAGATATAGACAGTTATGCATGGCAATATTTATAGATACATGTATTTACACAGGTTGGTATACACAGTATATTTCCTTGCTCTGTCAGCTGAGAGGAATGAGAAGCTATGACACTCCAGTACAAATGAGCACACCTAGCTCCCAGATCTTGGTTTCTAATTTATTCTTCAATGAAAGGAACTAGGGCTCCTTGGAGAAATGGCTGATTATAGTACTGGGACAGGAAATACACAAGATGAGCCTGAAGCAATCTTTTAGTGCCAGAAAGGAAGAAAGTACTCAAAAACAAAAACCATGACCTTGATGGGGCATGCCATAGAGACACAAGACGCAACTAAAGGAGCCCCTAAAGGCCAAAGCTGGGACAGTTTGAGCAAGGAATATTTTAATCCAAAGTATAAAATAATCCAAAGTATAGAATAAATATACATGAGTTCATCCTAATACAAGTAAATAAATAAGCGACAGTGGACAAATTTCATGTGAAGAAAAATTCTCAAAAATTTATGTAGTTACTCTGCCCTCAAAGGGGTAGAGCATGACTCCCCACTCCTTACATATGGACCATGCATAGGGACTTCCCTCCATAGATGTACTATGGAAAGGGGGAGAAAAAGAGTAAATGTGCAGTGGAGTCACATAACGAAAACGACTTGAGCCAGGTGATTGAAGTTAAATCAATAGTGATAAGTCATGTTCCTGACTTTTTTGTCCATGTGTGATACGACATGATGGAAATGGCACTTTAACTTTGTGGTCCTCTTTGTACAAACACATAACCCAAGTTTAATCATAAGACCAATATTAGACAGATCTAAGTTGAGAGACATTCTACAAAATACTTCACCAGTATTCCTCAAAACAATCAAAGTCATCAAAAACAGGGAAAGTCGGAGACACTGAGGAGCCTGAAGAGACACTACAACTAAATGTAACGTGGTGTTCTGGGCAGGGGATCCTGCAACAGAAAAAGGTAAAAACTAACTAAAAATAAATAAAGCATGAACTTTAGTTAATAATAATGTATTGACGTAGATTTATTAATTATAAAAAATGGACCACACTAATGTAAGAGTTCAATAATAGGGGAAACTGGGTATAGGGTATATAGGAAGTTTCTGTATTAAGCTAACAATTTTTCTGTAAATCAAAAACTATTCTAAAATAAAAATGTTTGTTTAAAAATGATATTTAGAAGCATATACTCATAGAAAAATGGTAAGTAGAAGGAGCAATAAAAACAATCCATTAAACCCCTTATTTTACAAGGGAGAAGACTGAGGGTTTACAGTAGGACTCAGTAGCCAGGCTGGCCAAGTAGCTTGTGCTTTAGAGAGGACCTTGAGGAAGGAATGGTGATCAGTTGCTGAACTTCGTCTTCAGCGACACTGCAGCATCTTTCATGGTACACAGCAGACACACAATATATAATTATGAATGATTACTCCCCAAGAACCACTCCTCTACCCAAGAACCTAATCCCCTCACTCATTTATTCATTGACTCATTCATTCATTTAACAAACATTTACTGAGTGACTAGTTTTACTCCTAGAATTATAGTCACTTAAAAACTCTGTCCCAAGGACTGATATTTTGGCAGCTTTCCATATCTGACTTTGTAGAAAACACCATTCAGCTGATTTCAGTTTCTGACTGTCCATGTAAGAACTGCTTCAAGTCAAATATGAACAGAAGATGGATGGAGGAAACAGAGTAAAAGAGAGAGGACTCTGTGGCTTACAGAGAGCAGGTGTGATTCGTGCACACTCAAATTATGGGCTACAATTTTTAAAAAGGTACTGTTATTTTAGGTTCTCCAATTTCTCATTCTATTTTTTTTTACTATTTATTGTGGCAGCAGGCTAAGAGCACAGTTTTGTCTTGGTTTCCAGTTTGTGCTCCACTATTTATCAACTGTGTGATCTTGGCCAAGTGCTTAATTTTTTTTAACCCCAGTTCCCCCATCTGGAAACTACCTCATGTAAGTAAGTTGCATGTACTAAATAAGACAACATTTGTAAAATGTTTAGTACAATTGGCAATGCAGTTAATAGCATTATTATTACTAGTATCATTGCTATTATCATTAACATCATCAACTCACCAGATGCTTATCTCTGTGAAACAGCTTCGAGAAGATTAGGGCAATAACTCAGGACCTACAAAAGAATACACGTTGACACACTTAGTCAATCTTTCCATCTTTCTAGGTTTGGTAAGTGAGTAGGTTGTCTCCAACAAATCATAAAATTATTGCTGGACTCTGGGCTGTGATTCCATGGACCAGTCCAATGCCCCTCAGAGACTGCCAGGAAACTAAAAAGGCTATTTTCATGTTCTTTTCCTTCTTGGCCTCTTTTCCTGCCAAAGTTTATTTTCATATTAACATTACCATTCATTCTAACTATTCCATGGGCTCCTAAAAGTGGATAGTTTTCTTGGACACAGGTCTCTCCTGATGTTCATTTTTCTGACTTTATTTCTGCAGTATTTAAAATCATGTTACTCCTGTTGATACAATCTCTGTGTATCAATTCTGTTAAAAAGCCTAGCACTCCCGGGGCGGCGCAGGGGAAGGGGGCTGCCTTACTTTCTATGCCCAGGTGAAAGAGAGCTTGTGTTTGATATTCTGACTAAAAGCATTTGATCAAGAAGACTCTCCTGGCTATCCCCATTATAGCCAGGGTTGCCCATCTGGGAATCCTAGCCATTCCCAAGTACATCATACCATCGAAACTGCATTCCAATATGAATGCCTCACGGAAGCATTTCTCTCCCTGCAGGGGAGGTAGCATCAGCTCATCCTCTTACACAACAGCTATTTGGTGATTCTGCTGTCTCTTCAAGGGCCTCACTGATGATTCCTCAGTCGAATCTGTTTTCCTGAGTCTCACTTCAGCAACATAAAGCTAAGTTTGGCTAATAGAGGTTATGTTGTTCAACCCACTTGCAAAAACCAGTCTAAGCATAAACGTCCCAGGTTCAGTGGATATCTTAAGGGAAACTTTAAATAGTTTTAATCGAAGAGGAAACTCTTTTACTGAGTTCAAACATAGTTAAGTTAGTAAAATAGCTTGTTTCTTTTTAACTGATGAAAGATTTTAAAGGTAGTTTTAAGAGGTAATTTTGTCTTCAGTTCATCACTATTTCAACAAGCATATTGTCAGTTAGTTTTCAATAAGTGCAATTATTTTGAGGCTCCTTTTGTCAAGGATACTCACATAAAACAAGTCCTACCTCTGTCCTGGGAAGATGTGAGCTGTGAAGGCTGAAACCAGCTGCTGCTTCTCCCCATACTGCCAGCCTCGATGAGCCCAGAAGGAGTCAAGCCTGAGGGAAATGAGAGAAAGGGGTCAATCAGGGAACAGAGGAGCAGCAGATTCTAAATTAGGGCGAATGCATGAGCTCCCAGGTGGACATCAGAGGAAGAACTAATGCATGTTCCTTTTTATTTTTTCTCACAAGCTTAAGATGTCTGATATCTGAAATTATTTGTATCTGAGACATCTCTTGAGATTTCATCTGATTGGAAGGATTTGGCTGTTTTTGGTGTTTTTCTTTATTTTTCAATTTTGGGAGTTTTTTTTTTTTAATACTAATTAGATCCCTTTACAAATTTAATTTCAGTACTTTGAATGTAATTGCTTAAATTCTGTATAAAATGTTTCTCTACTCATGAATCGGTCTTATCACTAATTTGTGAGGATTTTCTATTTCTAACAAACCTGATTGCACCTAAGAGTGATAACGTATACCTTTAGAAATAAACACACACATCATCATTATCATCATCATCCTCACCACCATCGTCATCATCGTCACATAAAAATACATAGCTGGACTTATTTTCTGGAAATGTGTACATTACATTTGGATGGCTTTACTTAAAATAGAAGCTCTATGTCACATAAAAGGTTTACTTTGGGAGGCTCCTGAGGCCGTCTCAAAGAAACAGAGTAGTCTTCAAAGCTACATAAAGCGGGTTCAATAAGAGGTCTGAGTAACAGCCCATCAGGAAAGAAAACAAAAAGGCCTTAAGGCTCCACGTACAGGAAAACAAAGAGTGGTTTCAGATTTGGACCACAAATTAAAAGCCACAAAGGCAGACTCTGTGATTGCAGGCCTTGGTTTGCAATTCAACTCCTTCTCAAATGGACAACTCCATGTAATGGACATCAGGATGAATGACAAGCAATTATAAGTTCGATAATGTTTAATAATTCTTCCTAGAAATGATAGGAAGTCCAGCTAGTAATAAACACATGTTTGAAAACACAAGGGATTTGGAGGCCAGGGTCGAAATGTGCTTCTTAGGGGAAAACTTTCCTAAGTGGCTCAGAACATGATCCAGAGACAATTAATTACCAAGAGCTGCTGTGTGCCACTTACAGCCAGCATTCATAAGCACAACGCCAAGCATATTGTATGGATCTCAGTGTTGCTGAATATAAAAATGAATCAACTATTTTGAGCAGCTATGAACTCAGAAACAAGGAGAAAAAATGAGCAACACAATAAGGGAAATTTAGACAGAATTAGACACACAGGGAAATAAAAGTAAAACGGAGTAAAGAGAGGATCCATCTACAGGGAATGTTGATTTGCCTTGGCACCATACCTCTGGTTTAGATCTACCTGAGGTAAACAGAACGGATAGCTCTTAAAGTGGAATAAAGGCTAGTTTCCATTTTCCTCCTCATATTCACATATTTCTATACATTTAAATCATGCAAACAAATTAACTCCATCTGTGTATGGCATCATCTTTATTTAGTAAGACTCACAGACTTGTTTATAAATATGCAAAGGAAATGTGCAGTCCATTGTGCACACACCTCTCATCTCCCTTCCTGAATTCCATGCCACTTGCTCCAGCTTCAGTGAAATAGAGACCAAGCAGAGATTTGACCTCTGTCAGGGCTGGAACTGCTTCTGGTTGTATTGACCTTCACTTTGCTCTGCTTACCTTCATATCAGGGTGTGCATGTGTGGTTCTCCCAACACTGCTGTGTCATCAACAGCCTTCCACTCACCTCCATTCTCTTGAAATACTCTTCCTTTAACTTCCATGATGACACTCTCCTAACTTTTCCCCTACTTCTTTGCCTACCTCTTATCAGTTTCCTTCCCAGTTCTCCACTCAACCCTTAAATGATTCTGCTCTCAGTCCTATCATGAACTCTATAATCTATTCTAAGGGGCAGTACAGCAAAATGGTGGGAAACAAAGACACTAGAAATGTACTGCCAGGGTCTCACCATTTTCTGACTGTGTGTGTGATCTGGGGCAGGTTACTTGGCATCTCTGATGTTCCCCCCATTTATAAAATGGGACTAGTAATAGTACCTACTTCACAGGGTTGGAAGGAGAGTGAACGCGTTCAGATGTGTGAAATGCCTGGCACACAGTAAGACCACAGTAACTTCTTAGTGGTACAACCATGACTTCAGCTATCATTTAGTTGAATAACTAACTCTATTAGTTATTTAGTTGAGATTATTTCGTATTGAGTTGATTGGTTGATGAACTAATTCTCTAGACCAGGCTTTTTCCTAAGCTCCAGGTCTATTTAATCAACTGCCTACTAAACATTCTCAACTGTATTTAGGGTTCCTTAAACTCAACATTCACCAACTAACTCATTTCTATTTTCTCACTCCTCCAGCCAAAACTTTTGTATTCTTTTTCCTAGATGAATAACAGCTCTTCCTTTTATATTCTTTTTCTAGATGATTAACAGCACCATCGTCCAAAGACCCAAGCCTTTGAAAGTTAATAAAGTTTCCTATCTCTATGCTAAACATAAACACTTAATTGATCATCAAGTCTTTTCAGTTTTCCTTCCTATCTTCTCTTCTGGACTACAGCAACAGCGGGTATTCTCTGTCTTTAGTCTCCTTTCCTCCCGGGAAACCATCCTTGTTTCACACTGCAGTCAGGCTTTTCATCCTTTTTAATATGTTTTCATCATCTTTCCATTCATCTTCAGGATAAAATCCAATTTTTTTTAGCATGGCATATGAGGTACTTCGCCAATTTGCTGCTTCTTATCTCTCAAATTTCATCTCCTACCATCTTTGGTTTTAGCCAAATGAAACTACCTATAATCTCCAAAGGTGTCACCCTCTCTTTCACCTTCATGCCTTTGTAATTCAACCTGGAATGCCCTTTCCTCAATTGTCTGTCTAGATAATTCGAACTTCATTACAATATAATCTCTCTAATTCCCAGAACACTACTCCTAATCAAATTTTTTAAAAACCTAAAAGACAGTTAACAGATGTTAGAATTCCAGTATAGTTTGCTGAAAACAGAATAAAATTTCTTTTGTGCCTTTATTTCTAAGACACAGAATACATTTCATTTTTAGTCATCATTTTAGCTTACCATTGACTCATAATGACTCTTTGGGTGAGAAATGGAAGGGGTGGAATGTGAATTGGAACATATCTTCTACCAAAAATTTGTCAGATATCTAGATGGCTAGGAAAACTGTGGAAGGGGAAGAGGTGCACAGCTAGCCATTCCCCACTTTCCTCTTCTCTCTCTTTCTCTCTCTCTCTCTCTCACACACACAGACACACACACACACACACTTTTCTTAAGGGAAAAATCACTCTGTGTTCTTTTAAAAATACCTCAGGTTTTATGTTTTATTGCTACCAGAGTCTGCCTCCCTGAGGTTCTTGTATAGACTAGTTATTTCCCTGTGTAAAGAAGCTGTTCAGTTCGTTCTCGCCTGGTTTGGAACGAACTGAACACTTCCAAAGGAGGTAGTTCTTGCAGCCTCCTCTCCTTCCACTCCCCTCCTCCCCGCAGTCCTGGCTGAAGCAGCGAGTCTGTCGATCCCAGGCCAGAGACAAGGCAGACAAAGGTTCATTTGTAAAGAAGCTCCTTCCAGCACCTCCTCTCTTCTCCTTTTGCTCAAACTCACCCAGTGAGTGTGAGCATTTAAGAAGCATCCTCTGCCAAGAAGACCAAAAGGAAAGAAGAAAAAGGTATGTAATTTTTTCTTTAAAAAAAATCTTATGTCAGTTGTTTTACTCCAAACTATTACTGTAGATTAGAGCAGAAATGTATGTATGTGTTGAGTCAGAAGAAAAAGACAGAGATCCTCTGAGGAGATGGTGCAGGCACTTTGAAAAATATGATGCTTCCTAGTAGAGAGGCAAATAATCAGATTAAAAGAGAACAGAAAATATATATTTCTTGGCGAGGAATGTCATTTCATTATAGGTTTAAAAAGAGGCAGATTCTTCACTGTCATTTATTGAATGCCCAAATTCATTCTGAATGTTTTCCCACACAACAGGACTTATCCCAGTCCTCAGAACTATGTGAGGATGATGAAGTATATAAGATTGTTTTAAATACAGCAGCTGTATTACTTATACTACATGAAGTTAACTGCAACATCTAAGAAAGCCAATGTTTTTTGCTTTTAAAAATCCTGATTCCTGAAAAGA
The DNA here is from genome assembly GCF_000951035.1 of Colobus angolensis palliatus. Classification (NCBI taxonomy): domain Eukaryota; kingdom Metazoa; phylum Chordata; class Mammalia; order Primates; family Cercopithecidae; genus Colobus; species Colobus angolensis. Next base: position 14,306,069 of record NW_012118487.1, read on the forward strand.
AACTGGTACAAATGTGTGACACAAAGAGGGAATTCATTGAATTCATCCTTGGTGTCCACTCTTGGAACACAACAGTGTCTGTACTGCTAATATAAAGAGAACACTTTTTCCCTCTGAGACTTAGAAAAATTCCTCTTTAAAATTCCTTAACTTAGTTACACAGGCTTTGAAAAGCTCTCCCAAATGATGGTCCTTTTCTCCAGTGATGATGATTTACTGTGTCCAGGAAAAGAAGGAGAATGATGCAAGACCGAATATTAATATCATCTTCTGGCATGCTCTAAAAGCCTGATCACTTTTAGGGAGGATGTGGATTATGTTTTTCTATGGATGAAATTTTCTTAGATATTTAAGATGATATATCTGTTTTAAGGATCTTTAAGCAGCTTATTCACTTTTTAATACTACTTCTGTTCTTTAACGCATATTTTGGGAAATTTCACTTCAGGACTCAGTCCTTCTAACAAAAACATCTACTAAGGACTCAGTCATTCTAACAGAAACGTCTTCTAAGGCAGTTAATAAGAAAAAAAGAGAACTTTAAAAAAACAGTGATTTTCATCCTCCAAGAAAGATGAATGGAAAACATCACAGACTGGGCAGGAATTTTAATTTCTCCCAACTATAATTTTGATATTTCAAATGTCAAGTTCTGGGCTGGAGTTTTCACTTGCTTTTGCAGCTTTGCTTCTCTCTTGCTGCTTTTTTGAAAGCAATCCGAAAATGGACTGTCTTTTCTGTCTAATTCATCAACTCTGTTTCACGCCACTGCTCTTAATACCAGTTCCCAGAACTGACATCAGCTGCCTGTATGAGCATTTGCACCATAAATGTCTGAACACTTAAACTGCATGGTCCTGTTAGTTTTGGCAATTAAATGAGATAATTTTTCTTTTTAAGTCTGCTTTTAACTCCAGCCATTCAAAAGCTTGCTTGTGCTGAATGCCCTCAGACAGAAATCAAAATTTGCAATTCCCTACCAAAGGATGGTAGCAATGATTTATTGTTTAGTTGGAAATATCTTGCTCATAATCCTGTATCCTCTGCAATGATCTATTAAAACTTACCACACTATTAGGATATAAATGGTATCATACAACATTTGGAACCATGTTAATTACATAAAATCGAATTTAAGAAAAAAAATGGATAACTACCTAAGCTTCTCTTGCTCACTCCTTCTAATTTTTAGTATGTAACTTTGTTTTCTTTTGTAATTTGGGTGTACTCCAGGAGGAATTTTAAGTACATGTACCTCAACCGAAAAAGAAAAAAAAGACCAATTTGCTTCAAATTGGCCAAAATCATTTCACTCTTGTTACCACTTGAACATATATGGTTTTGATGGATTGCCAAGGATTAAGTTTGGTGTCCTTTAATGAAAACAACAACCAACGTATCCCAGGAACACACTGGGTCAGAAATTTTTCCATTTGCTAAATAATAGTTAAAGCTATTTATCTGTACTTAAGTACAGGAAGAACAGAATTCTGCATTTAAAACATGTAGTTTATTTTATTTTATTTATTTGAGATGGAGTCTGGCTCCGTCACCCAGGCTGGAGTGCAGTGGTGCAATCTCAGCTCACTGCAACCTCTGCCTTTGCAGTTCAAGTGATTCTCCTGCCTCAGCCTCCTGAGTAGCTGGGACCACAGGCGCACAACACCACTCCCAGCTAATATTTGTATTTTTAGTAGAGTCGGGGTTTTACCATGTTGGCGAAGATGGTCTCAATCTCTTGACCTCGTAATCTGCCCACCTCTGCCTCCCAAAGTGCTGGGATTACAGATGTGAGCCACTGTGCCTGGCCAAAACATGTAATTTATAATATGTTCACACACACACACACACACACACACACTCACACACAACTACCAGTAGGTACTTGCCAGGTGTGGAACTTTCCATTGTAGTATGTGACTGAGACGGTGGCAAAACAAACAAACAAACAAACAATTTTATGCTCTGGCATGAAAATAGAAGAGGTATGCAGTATGACAATTTACCTACTTATTTTTCCAGAAATTTATTTGTTCATTTCACTGAAGGAAATTTTTTGAACATTTACTGTGAGCTCAGCATCGAAGCAGACACTCTTCTTCAATACAAAAGAAGTAGAAGTTACAATACTTGCTGACTTGATATTAGCATCTCTTCTTCCAGTCCTCTGAATATTGAATTGCCCTGGCCTCAGCCCTTTGCCTCATCTCTTCTGGGTCTACCCTTACTGCCCTGCCAGACCCATAGCTATAGATACTATCAATAAATATCCTGATTGCTCTCAAATTTGTATTTCCAGCCCTGATCTTTAGACTCACATTCAACTGCCTACTCAACATCTTCACTTGGATATCTAATAGGCATCTCAAACCTAACTTGTCTAAAACCTCATTCCTGGATTCCTGCCAAAATTGGCTCCTTCCAATTCTTCCTCAGTTGAACAAATGGCAACACCATTCAAGCCAAAAACCCAAGAATCATCCTTGATTCTTTCCCTCTTGCCTCATATCTCCCATCGGTTCTCACCAAAAGCCTCTTTTCTTCTATTTCCAATCTTGTCCCACCACAATACATCTTCACAGACCAGCCAGGGATTTTTTAAAAAGGCATAAATCAGATCATGCTACTGTTCTGTCAAAATCTTCCAATGGCTTCTTAATATACTCAATACAATCTGAACTCTTTATCATATCTTCTAGGCCCTTTATGATTGTTCCCAATCTTCCTTCTTGGCTATAGGTAAATTCACATAATAACCAATTCACTAAATAATTAATCAGCTTTCTGAATTTCCCACTCCCCATATTCAATTGTAGTCATATTCTCCAAATGGTTAACCAGCTTATAAAAATGTCGACAATGACAAGGCATTATTTACTCAAATTCACAGTTCTATAGAGCAAGGGAGCTATGAGAGTAGTATTGTCTGGAATCAGGGAAGGATTCTTAGAAGATATGAGTGTGAGGTTTGTCCTTCATGGATGCTTTGGTCAGAAATTAATATCAAGGGAAGGGGTGAGAAGGAACCACAAGGCAGAGACACATATGTAGGATTAAAGAGATGAGCGGCTTGACTGCCTGGCTAGCTGAACAGGAATGAACGATAGATGTGGAGACAAAGTGAAAGGAAGGCCTTAGGTTCGTCCTAAGAAGTCCACATATTCTTTTAGACAACATAAAACCTCTGTAGGCTCTTGCCTAGAATAAAAAATATGTTTTTGGAAAAGCATTCATTTTCAAGTATGCACCAAGCATTGTATTAGCCACTGGTGTATGGTAGTGAACAAAATAAATTGCTGTCGTGGAGCCTTTGGTCTAATGAGAATGACAGACATAAAATGAGTAAATTCACAAATATATAATTTAAATTGTGAAAAATATCATTAAGGAAAAGAAAAGGACACTATGAAAGAATAAGGTTGAAACTACCTTAGATTGAAAGGCCATGGAAGGAATGACACTTAAACTGAGACCTAAAAGTCAAAACAGCCAAAAAAAGAACATTCCTGGTAGAGAGAGCAACATACAGAAAGACCATAATAGAAGAAAAAGGTTTCCTTTTAATTATAAGGAAATACTCTATACATCTTTATTGTTAAATGCAACAAAATAGCATAAGAAAATATGAAACTCATTGATAAAGATAAGTGTATATACAAATACTGACTACTATATTACTAAAATGGTGGTGGTTAAATTCCATTTAATTCTAGCATAAAAGTTAAAAGACAAAAGTATTAAAATAACTATAATTTAAAATATGTTTATGGATACATAATATAAATAGATGTAAATTGTGACATCAATAACATAGTGTGTTGAGAGAGAATTAAAAGAGTAGAGTTTTTGTATGTGATTGAAGTTGTTATCACCTCAAAACAGACTTATAATTATAATTTTTTTTTTTTGAGATGGAATCTCTCTCTATCACCCAGGCTGGAGTGCAGTGGCACTGATCTCGGCTCACTACAACCTCTGCCTCCTGGGTTCAAGCGATTCTCCTGCCTCAGTTTCCCAAGTAGCTGGGGCTACAGACGCCCGCCACCATGCCCAGCTAATTTTTGTATTTTTAGTAGAGAAGGGGTTTCACCGTGTTAGCCAGGATAGTCTCGATCTCCTGACCTCGTGATCCGCCTGCCTCGGCCTCCCAAAGTGCTGGGATTACAGGTGTTAGCCCCTGCGCCTGGCCAATTATAAAATATTTTCTGTAAGCCTCATGGTAACCACAATGGAAATACCTATAGCAGTTTACACAAAAGAGAAAGGAATCAAAGCATATCAGGAAAAAGAGAAGAAGAAGAAGAAGAAGAAGGAGAAGGAGGAGGAGGAGGAGGAGGAGAGGGAGGGAGGGAAGGGGGGAGGGGAGAGGAAAAAGGAGGGAGGAGGGAGGAGGGAGGAGGAAGGAGGAAGGAGGAGAAGAAAACAACAACCAACAAAACACAAAGGAAGACAAGGCAGGGGAAAAAGCACCAAAGAACTACAAGACAACTAGAAACAATAAGCTAAATGGCAATAGTAAATTCTTCCCTATCAATTATTACTTTAAGTGTAAATGGATTAAACTCTCCAATCAAAAGACTTAGGTTGCTGAAAGAAAAAAAACAATATATAACTATATGATTTCTGCAAGTGACTTACTTAACATTTAAGGATACACAAGCTGAAAGTAAAGAAATGAAAAAAGATATTCCATGCATATGGTAACTAAAAGAAAGCAGAGTGGACTATTTTATATCTGACAAAATAGACTATAAGTAGAAAACTGTCACAAGAGACAAAGAAGAAAATATAATGATGAAAGGGTCAACCCACCAGCAAGCTATAACAATTATATACACAACCACCATCAGAGCACATAAATATATAAAACAAATATTGACAGAACTAAAATAAGAAATAGACAGCAACACAGTAATAGTAGGAAACTGCAATACTCCACTTTTAGTAATGGATAGAATAACCAGACAGAAAATCAATAAAGAAAAAGTGGACTTCAACACCAGTATAGATCAAATGGACCTAACAGACATATATAGAACATTCAGGTCAACAGCAGAAGAATATACATTCTTCTCAAGTACATACAGAAAATTCTCCATGATCGATCATATTCGGTCACTTAAACCATGACCTACAAAAAGCCCACTGGAAGATATTATTTATATATGCTGGATTGTGATGCACTGTAACACTACAATGTCTTGCTCCATTAAATCTGAAAATATATAAAATGAAGTAGATCTCATTTTAGCCTTTTCTTTCACTAATGTTTGGAGGTAGGAATTAAATTGGATATTGATAATTCTAAGGAAATATACAGCCAAAGCCAAAAATGGCTAGCTCAAATTAGAATGTGAGACAAAGAAAATCTGAAACACTTAGGAGTAGGAAGAAATACTTTGTTTCTAATCTAAAGCAAAAAAAAAAAAGCAATAAATGTATTTATTTAAAAATCAATGATCTTATCTAAAATGATTTACCTTTAAAATATACCTAATCACTAAAAACGTCATACCAAAAATTTCCATTCCACAATACTGTTTTCTTTTCTTTTTTTCTGAGACGGAGTCTCGCTCTGTCGCGCAGGCTGGAGTGCAGTGGCTTGATCTCGGCTCACTGCAACCTCTGTTTCCCAGGTTCAAGCCATTCTCAAGTAGCTGGGATTACAGGTGCATGCCACCATGTCTGGCTAATTTTTGTATATTTAGTAGAGACAGGGTTTCACCATGTTGGGCAGGCTGGTTTTGAACTCCTGACCTCAGGTGATCTGCTGGCTTCGGCCTCCCAAAGTGCTGGGATTACAGGTATGAGCCACTATATCTGGCTATTCCACAATATTGTTTTCTTTCCAAGTACAATATCCAAAGAGAAATATCCTCTATCTGTTTTCCCTCTTTCCAAGGAGGGAAAGATACTTTGGCACCTGTTAATGAGATAAAATCTGAATGGCTCTAGATTCTAATTCTGGTTCCTCCACTATTTTGCTATTCTTCCTTTACTACGATAGTCTCCATTTTCTTCACATCTAATATAGAAACCAGAGAAGTCTAATTAGATAGATACTTAATATTCTATAGTTCTATACAAATCCTGTACTTGAAAAATTATCTCCTAGAAGAGAAATTAGAATTGTTGGTATGACTTCAGGGTTCAAACTAGGATTGGTGGGTGGAAGCTACAGAAAAATATTTTACAATAAGGGAAATGTTAGAAATGTATCAATGGGATATGTTGACTTAGTCAATAATGAGTTCCCCATCATGGTAGGGGTTCATGGTAGGCTAGATAATTATAAGGCAGGAATTCAAGCCTTCGTTTTCAAGTGCAGCTAAGATGAAGCAGTCTATGTGGGATAAAAATCCAAACGTTACTAAAAATTTGCAACAATGGGTACTAAAATACTTCTGGAAGTTAAAAAACAATCAAACTATAAATATATCTGTACACTATCATCTGTCATTATCAACATAAATGAGTTTTTTGTTTCTGTCAGGAGGGGACCCAGCTTCTTTGACAATGTTGTTAGGATGTAACATAATGTAAGGTAAAGAACCACTGTATTCAATTATGTTATTTGTTCTAGAAATTTGCCTGAGTTTACACCACCTTAAAAAGCAGGTGTTCTCTACTGAATGTTCAAAATATATATGGCTTTGGGTACTTCTTAAATGCAGATTCCAGCTCTCACCAACACCTCCTCCCTGCCTACAGCATGTGTATGACTGTGTGTGTGTGTATGTGTGTGTGTATCAAGATCTCACTCTGCCACCCCCAGTAGAGCAGTGGCACAATCATGGTTCACTGCAGCCTCAGACTCCTGGGCTCAAGTGATCCGGAGTAGCTGGCAGGACTACAGGCACATGCCAGCATGCCTGGCTAATTTTTAAATTTTTTGTAGAGACAGGGTCTCACTATGTTGCTCAGATTGGTCTCAAACTCCTGGGCTCAAGCAATCCTTGTACATCAGTCTCCCACGCTGAGATTACAGGCATGAGCCACTGTGCCTGGCCCAGAAGCCTGAGCATTTGATTTTTAACAAATATTCCAAATGGTTTTTTATCATAGATGGTCATAAAACTACACTTTGAGAAGCACAAACAGGATTGTAGAAAAGGCCAACTCCCATTCTTTCTAGCCAAGAGTTTATAAGCATGCTACAGAACTTCATTCAGATGAATTCTATCTTTAAAAAACAAACATTGACACATTTTGGTCTTTCTTCTATTTTAGGGCCAAAAGCCAAAATGAAATTGATGGTACTTGTTTTCACCATTGGGCTAATTTTGCTGCTAGGAGTTCAAGCCATGCCTACAAATCGCCTCTCTTGCTACAGAAAGATACTAAAAGATCGCAACTGTCACAACCTTCCTGAAGGAGTAGCTGACCTGACAGAGATTGATGTCAATGTCCAGGATCATTTCTGGGATGGGAAGGGATGTGAGATGATCTGTTACTGCAACTTCAGTGAACTGCTCTGCTGCCCAAAGTAAGAATGAAATCACAAAGTGTATTGCCCAGAAATGTATGCAGAACAACTTTTAGCTACATCTTCATAATAGGTTTGCTGAAATTAATAACCCTTTTAGTAAAATCCTGTTCAAATCCCAGCTCTTTTCTAGAATAATCACTATTGTGTAAAGAACTAAATGCTTTCCTTTAAATGAAAGCTCAAGGGATTTTAGCTGAGTTTAATAAAAGTAAATAAAATCCAGAAAATAATACTTCAATCTATTAAATTCTAAACTCCCCATCTGATTTTTACCACACACACATACACAAATCTACCAGTAGCAGAAGTCAAGCTCAAGGTTGAAATCTTAAATCAACTTGAAAACCAATGAAAGGTTTTAGGTAACAGATCCCAGTGAGGCTGGGCCCGGTGGCTCATGCCTGTAATCCCAGCACTTTGGGAGGCTGAGTTGGGCAGATCACCTGAGATCAGGAGTTCGAGACCAGCCTGGCCAAAATGGAGAAACCCCGTTTCTCCTAAAAATACAAAATTAGCTGGGCGTGGTGGCACGTGCCTGTAATCCCAGCTACTCAGGAAGCTGAGGCAGGAGAATCGCTTGAACCCGGAAGGCTGAGGTTGCAGTGAGCCGAGATCACACCATTGCACTCCACCTTGGCGACAAGAGTGAAACTCCATCTCAAAAAAAAAAAAAAACAAAAAACAAAAAACAAAAACTCAACAAATGGATCAATTCACTGAACAGAAAAGTTTAGTAATGGTCAAAACTAAATTTCTAGTTCTATGTATAAGTTAACCAGAAATGAACTAGATAGAAGTTCAAGACAATTTATCTACCATTGTTTTCTACTTATATTTTAAGTATAAATATTTATTGATTTATCTACTATCGTTTTGTACTTAAAATACAAGCATACATGGTGAAAGCCCATCTCTATAAAAATACAAAAAAAAAAAATGAGCCAGGCATGGTGGCACACACCTGTAATCCCAGCTACTTGGTAGGCTGAGACAGGAGAATCACTTGAACCCAGGAGGAGGAGGTTGCAGTGAGCCTAGATCATGCCATCGCACTCCAGCCTGGGCGACAAAGCAAGACTTAACCTCAAAAAAAAAAAAAAAAAGGTGTAAAATGATGGTAGACAAATTAATAAATATTTTCAGTTCTTGATTTTAAAATAATTTCCCCCTGGTTATTGAGGAATCTTTCAAATCCCATGATCTTGGATATTTCATACTAAAATTAGCTTTTTCAAATTACTTTCAACAGATGTCATCATACTTTCATCCTTCTAAGAAATCTGTGAAATAGAAAAGGTAGATATAACCATCTTACCAAGGAAAGGTGCAGAGAGTTGAAATGACCAATACTATCCCACATAACTAGCTAATATCAACACTGAGATTAGAACTCATGTGTTCTGATTCAGAACAGATTTTTCATCTACCAAGCCAGCTGGTTCTCAAAGTGTGGTTCCCAGAACAGCAGCTTCAGCATCACCTGAGTTTTTAAAATTGCATATCCATCCTTGGACTCCACCCCAGACCTAGTAAATCAGAAACTCTGGAGGTAGGACCCAGCAATTATGTTTGTTTGTTTGTTTGTTTGTTTTTTTTTTTTTTTGAGATGGAGTCTCATTCTGTTGCTCAGGTTGGAGTACAGTGGCGCAATCTTGGCTCAATGCAAGCTCTGCTTCCCAGGTTCACGCCATTCTCCTGCCTCAGCCTCCCGAGTAGCTGGGACTACAGGCACCTGCCACCACGCCCAGATAATTTTTTTTTTTTTTTTTTTTATTTTTTCAGTAGAGATAGGGTTTCACTGTGTTAGTCAGGATGGTCTCGATCTCCTAACCTCGTGATCCGCCGGCCTCAGCCTCTCAAAGTGCTGGGATTATAGGTGTGAGCCACCGCACAGGGCTGGGACCCAGCAATTATGCTTTAACAAACCTGCCAGGTGATTCTAATGCATAGTAAAGTTTAAGAATCACTGCACTAAACAATGATGCCAAGAACTTGAGTTAATTAATCTCATGAAGTGACAATTTTTCCTGTACTACATAAATGAAATGCCAAATAATATTAAAATGCCATGTTTGCTTTTTTTGTATGACTTGAAAACAGTTTACTGAAATGGACTTACATTTATATTATGATGTAATTTTGTGATTATCTCTGTTAATGGATGAGAACAGTAGTGTGGATGTACTTGATTTTGGGAAAATCAAAGAGAAATACTAAGTATATTTCTAATAAGCCATAATTGTAATATCACCTTGCATTTGTATATAATTTTGTATTATTCCATGCATTTTTATATATTACTTTATGTGATCTTTTCAGCCAGGGAAAGTTGAGTAGCTTTGTAACATTTCTCCTTTCCCCACAAAACCTAGAAATTTATTTAATAAACAAGAAATGTTGAATCTTCTGTTTCCTAACTTCAGATTTAAACTTCATGGCCTATCCCCATATAAGAGACATGAAATTGTATACATGGCCATAAAGTTTTGAAATTACCTAATATTTCTTTTTCTTCATAGATAAATGATAGCATGATATCAATGGCAAATGAGGGGAAAGTAGACAAATCAATAACCTTCTTGGTCTTTTTTGCTTCTGTGGCAAGTCCTCCAACACATCTCTTTACATTTTAGTCACCTAAAAAGAATAATCATAACTGAAATCCTGGAAATCACTGTCTATTTTTAACCTAGAAAAGACTGACTAGTATCTTAGCCTTAAGGTGAATTTAACTGATGCTCTACTTTCTTTCAGAGACGTCTTCTTTGGACCAAAGATCTCTTTCGTGATTCCTTGCAACATTCACTGAGAATCTTCATGTATTCTGGAGAACACCATCCCTGATTTCCCACAAACTGCACTACATCAGTATAACTGCATTTTTAGTTTTTATATAGTGCAATAAAGCATAGATTCTATAAATTCTTACTTGTCTAAGACAAGTAAAGCTATGTTAAACAAGTAGTAATAAAAGTTAATGCAGTCTAATTTTTCTCTGTGGACATTGTTGGCATTGGTTAAAAATTTTGACTAGAAATGTAATCTATGAGGTGTTCATTATACTCAGTTAAAGAGTTCTGCCCCCCAGGTGAAGAGCCATAGGTACGGCTCAAGGATAGAAAATACTTTCAGTCCTTAGTTGACAGTTACTAACCATGCATTGAAAGAACCAAGTATAAGCTAAGATTCTTGGAAGGGAGGTAGAAATTTTCTAGTAAGAAGGAAAAAGAGACCAGCCTGGGCAATATAGTAAGACCCCCTCTTTACAAAAAAATTTAAAAATTAGCAGGTTGTGGGTGCCCACACCTGTAGTTCTAGTTACTCAAGAAGGTCATTTGAATTTAGGAGTTCAAGTCTGCAGTGAGCTATGATTGCGCTACTGCACTCTAGCCTGGATGACAGAGCAAGACCCTGTCTCAAAAAAAAAAAAAAAAAAAAGGAAAAGGAAAAGGGAAGGAAAGGAAAAAGGAAAAAGCGAACAATATTTGAGCGAATATTATGTATGCTAATAACTTTAAGTACATTTCAGGCTGGGACTGGTGGCTAATGCCTGTAATCCTAGCATTTTGGGAGGCCAAAGTGGGAAGATCACTTGAGCCCAGGAGTTTGAGACCAGCCTGGGCAACATAATGAGATCCTGTCTTTACAAAAAAATTTAAAAATTAGCCGAGCATGGCGGCATGCACCTGTAGTCCCAGCTATTTGGGAGGCTGAGGTGGGAGGATCACTCGAGCCCAGAAATTCAAGGCTGCAGTGAGCTAAGATGATGCCACTGAACTCCACCATGGAACCACAGAGTGAGACTCTGTCTCAAACAAACAAATAAATAAAAACCAAGAACTTTAAGCACATTTCATTTTACTCTTAAAAAATGACAACAAAAGCCTTTAAGGTAATTATTCTCAGCCCCATTTTTCAGCTGCTAACTCAAGTTTAAGATATTTGCTAAAAATCAAGGCAGATTTTCAAAAGAGTTCCAATTCCAAAGCCCATATGTCACACACAGATGTATCCTTAAAACCATGATACATTTCCTAAAGTATCCATTTCTGCTTGAGAATAACAAAACACACATTAAAAGAAACATAATGGATGAGAATTTAAAAGTCTCATAAATTTTAAAAGTAAATAAAACTGGCAAATTCAAAGGTATTTTCTGATTGTTAGAGGAAACAGCTTTGGATTATGGCCCCATATCTTAAGAGGTATGTGACTTATATTGGCCATCAGAGGTAATGTCAGAAAGTCTTTCATGTTATAAAAATGTATTCAATGCCTGCTAAGTGCCAGACATTATTAAAATCTGGGATATAGTAATGAATAAAATGGACTTATCCTCTTGGAACTTGTGCTCTAACAAAGGTGTGATTGTTATAAACAAATAATTATTTATAAATATGAAGCCTGCTACAGAGAAGTATAGGGCGCCATACAAAGTATTGTGGGGAAAAGTTTGAGAAACACCATACCACACAGGCAATCTGGGAGATATAATTTTGTGAATAAAAGTGACATTATGTCATTAAAATACATCCTTGGAAGTCCCTGATCTATTTCTGAAGACCACACCCAGAACACTATCTGAAATCTAATCTGCGTTTAATAGTGTTACTGGGCTGGAAGACCAAACCCAGAACAGTGTCTGGTATCTTATCTGTGTTAAAGAAGTGTTACTGGGCTGGACCAAAAAATTTTGAGGTAGTCACAATTCAGTGTCAAAGTGCATATAAACACAGCTGGGTGAGGTAGCTCACGCCTGTAATCCCAGCACTTTGGGAGGCCGAGGCGGGTGGATCACGAGGTCAGGAGATCGAGACCATCCTGGCTATCATGGTGAAACCCCGTTTCTACTAAAAATACCAAAAAGAAACAAAAAAAACAAAAAAACTTAGCTGGGCCTGGTGACAGGCGCCTGTAGTCCCAGCTACTCGGGAGGCTTAGGCAGGAGAATGGCGTGAACCCGGGAGGCGGAGCTTGCAGTGAGCCGAGATCTTGCCACTGCACTCCAGCCTGGGCCACAGAGTGAGACTCCGTCTCGGAAAAAAAAAAAAAAAAAAAAGAAAGAAAGGCTATATAAACACAAGTCAGAACATGTTTTAGAATAGTGTGACCTCCTATAAAATACATGAAGTGAAACTGTAAAATAATATAGATAGGTAGGTAGATAGATAGTATTAGTTGTTTTATCGAGATAGCATGTGATTTGATTGGCCTTTCTTCACTGAATCGACTGGTCATGAAATCAGACTAACTCAATAATGAAAGTTTCATATCCATTCTGGAACGGTGCATAGAATAGGTAAATAAAAAAAACTATCAGCAAACCAGTTTTATTTTCTACTTGGTAGGAACTCTTCTTGATGGGGAAAAAAGCATTAAAGATCCAGTGTCTCCATTTACAAATGATACATCAGCATAAGGACATATGTGAGACAACAATGCCTTTTTAATAAGTGTTCCCTTATTACTGCAATCAAAGCCTGGTAAGAAAAATTGTATCTAAAAATATAAATATTTAATAAATAAAATTTTATAAATTATTCATCATAATGTCTCCTTTCTGAAAATATGAAATTCAGTTATTTCTTTTAGAAATAAATGCATTATACAAGTACACAGCCTTCTTTATATTACCAAATAAATGTAAAAACATACATTCACACAACTTACCTTATACAACTATTTCTCTGACTTGGTCAATGTATTTTTTAAAACAATAGTTTTTTTTTTTTTTTTTTTGAGACTGAGTCTCACTCTGTCACCCAGGCCAGAGTACAGTGGCACGATCTTGACTCACTACAACCTCTGCCTCCCAGGTTCAAGTGATACTTGTGCTTCAGCCTCCTGAGCAGCTGGGACTACAGGCACCTGCCACAGTGCTCAGCTAATTTTTGTATTCTTTTAGTAGAAATAAGGTTTTGCCATGTTGGACAGACTGGTCTTGAACTCCTGGCCTCAAATGATCTGCCTGCCTTGGCCTCCCAAAGTGCTAGGTTTACAGGCATGAGTTTTTCCAATAGATTTTAGTTATAAGACAACTAAACTTTATTAAAATTTTATTATTCTTCTAAATACCATCTTGCAGCAACTGAATGAGATAGGTACTGATATTATCCTTGTTCTATGGACAAATGTGCTAAGGTTTAAAGATATTAAGTAGTTTGTCTAAGTTTACATTATCAATGAGCAATCGAGCCAGATTTTGAATATGGCCAGTCTTACACTAGCATCTAGAGTCTTAACCACTATGTTGTTTAACAGCATTACCTAATCTATTATTTCCTTTACAGAAATGCAAACTTTTCCTTGGATAGGACACACAATTGTACACTTCAGATAGCTCATATATGCTAAAAGCTTACTGAACAAGTATTTCTGTATTTTTATCTTTGACTTTCTATATCATTGTTCTTACTGTGAATCCCACATTACTGAGCACAAAGTTGACGGTAATACATACAAATAGCTTACCTCTTTTTGATTAAAATTCATCTTGTCTTCATCGTAATTCATAGAGACTTGTTGAATATTTTGGCTTGCTGGGATTAGGTACTGATCCTAAAGGATTATTACAGAATTGGAAGGAAGATGGAGAAACCGAACAATGAGCAACAACTATTGGGGGGAAAAAAGGACAAGGTAGGAACATTCACAGATCATTTTGTGACTTTAACGTACTTATAATTATCAAAAGGTATACATAAGTTATTTCCATAATAAATCATTTTTTTGTAAAATTTTATAGCAGGTGTTTGTAAAATATAAAACTCTCTATGAGTAAAGCACAACAGGCTTCAAAATAATTTTCCCAAAATGAAAAAAATCAAATTCATGTATTTCTAAATCAATCTTGCATTGATAGTCTAAGCCTAAACTTTTCTCTCAAAAATTTGAAGAGAAACTGATATTAGAAAATTAAAGTAAATTGATACTAAATTTACTTCTACGCAATGGTATCACCATAAAATGTTCATCTTTGTATGGTGGTATATCTAGAGAAAAATGTGTAGAACATACTTACCTGATATGTTCTAAGAACTTTAAACGCCATAGTAAATTTTCAAGAGTTTATGTGATCTATATTTTCAGATGTTTACAAGTCAAATAAGTCCATTGGGTTTAATGTTTAAAAACCTGACTTGATATCTACATTTAATATCATTAAAGTATATATACATAAATACATATATACTACATATAAAATATATATTCATATATGTAATAATCTGGTAGCAATTAATATGACTATTATTTGAGACTTCTACGATTGTGTAGACTATTAATGCAACTAGGAAAAGATACACACAATAAACTCAATTGTACAGCAAGCATCAGCTCTTAGCTAGAAAGAAATGCAAGGAATTAATAATCTCAAAGGAATAAATTCTATAGTAAGCAGTATTCACCCATAAAAATATACATATAAATATAAAAACAGCAAATTTTCCTCTGAATATTAGCTTTCCTGCATCCATTGTTTTAGCTTATAAGCAAAACCTTGCTTGACATTTTAAAAATAACTCCACTAAATGAATAAACAATAACATGACAAAAATTTATTCTTGAACCACCATCACTTGCTTAGATATCATAATCTGAATTTTACTATTAAAATGTTATGTAAATATGTGGAAATTATAATCAAAAAGGAACTGGGATGGCTATACTAATAACAGACAAATTAGATGTTAAGTAAAAATATGTTACAAGAGCAAAGATGGACATTTTATATTGTTAAAAGTTTCAGTTTATCAAAAAGATATAACAATTATAAACATATATACACCATATGGCAGCCAAAAAATATATAAAAGAAAACTTTAGAAAACTGAAGGGAGAAATCTACAGTTCTACAATGATAGTTGGAGACGTTAATGCCTCACTTTCCACAATTGATAGATAAGTAGAAAGAAAACCAATAAGGAACTAGGAGGCTTGAACAATAGTATAAAACCAACTAGACCCCATAGACATATACGGAACATTCCACTCAACAATAGTAGAATACAGTCTTCTCAAGTACACGTGGGACATTCTTCAGGATAGAATATATGTTCTTCCATAAAACAATTATCTATAAGCTTAAAAAGACTAAGGTGATACAAACTATCTTTTTGAACCACAATAAAATGAGGCTAGTAATCAATACAGAAAGAAAACTAGAAAATGCACAAATACCTGGACCTAAGCAATATACTTGTTCACAAAAAGTATATTGCTTCACGGGTATATTGCTTAGTTCCAGGTATTTGTGAATTTTCTATAGTGGTTTAAAGAATAAATCACTAGAGAAATTAGATAATTTAAGATGACTGAAAACAAAAAACAAACATTCCAAAACTTACAAGATGCAGGAAAAGCTGTATTCAGAGAAAAATTTACAGCTGCAAATGCCTGCATTAAAAAAGAAAAATATCAAATCAACTTCACTTTACACATTAAGAAAACAGAAAAAGAAGAGCAAACTAAATCCAAAGCCAGCAGAAGATAACGAAGATCCGAAAAGAGAAAAATGAAATAGAGAAGTGAAAAAAATATAATCCATGAAATCAAAGAAAATACCAACAAAACTGATAAATCCTTAGCTAGAGTACTAAGAAAAAAGAGAGAAGACATAAATAAGTAGAATCAGAAATAAAGGTAGGGATATTACTGCTGACCTTACAGAAATTAAAAGTATTATAAGAGAAGTATAGGAACAATTTGTATGATAACAAATTAGACAATCTAGGTGAAGTAGACAAATTCTATGACTTACCAAAAATAACTTAAAAGAACACAAAGTCTCAACAGATCTATTTATAATGAAAAGACCTATATAAGTAAAAAGATTAAATCCGTCAAAACTCTTCCATCGAAGAAATAGCCTAGACCAGACAGGTTCACCCATAAGTTCTGTCAAACATTTAAAGATGAATTAATATCATTCTTACTCAAAAATCTCCAAAAATAGAAGAGGAAAGAATACTTCCTAACACTTTCCTATGAGGCCAGTATTATCCTGATACCAAAGTCAGATAAAGATACCATAAGAAAACTATAGAGCAATATCCCTTATGAGTATAGATGCAAACACCCTCAACAAAATACTAATAAGCCAAATTACACAGCACATTAAAAGAATTATGCACTATGACCAAGTGGGATTTATCCCAGAAATGTGAGGGTGGTTCAACATAAGAAGGTCAATGTAATATACACTAAGGAAAACAAAAATCATCTCAATACTAAAAGTATTTGACTAAATTTAACACCCTTTCATGATAAAAAAAAAAATTTAGCAAATTAGCAATAGAAGAGGGCTTCCTTAACATGACAAAGAACATTTATGAAAACTCACAGCTAACATCATACTGAATGGTCAAAGACTAAACGTTTTCCTCCTAAGAAAAGGAACAAGACAACAATTCCTGCTTCCACCACTACAGTTTAACATTGTACTAGAAATCGTAGCCAGGGCAATTTGGCAAGGAAAAGAAATAAAAGGCATCCAAATTGGGAAGGAAGAAGTAAAACCATTTTTGTTTGCAGATAACATGATTCTATATATAGAAAAATTCCATGGACTCCACCCACACACACAAAAATTACTAGAGCTGATTAATTCAGCACAGTGGCAGCATCAGCACACACCTCTAATGAAAGACTCAAAAAAGAATTTAAGAAAACAATTATATTTATAATAGTGCCAAAAAGAAGAAAATACCTAAACATAAATGTAACCAAGAGGTGAAAGACTTGTACACTGGAAACTATAAAACACTGCAGAAATTAAAGAAGACCTAAATAAATGGAAAGATATCCCATAATAATGGATTGGAATGCTTAATATTGTTAAGCTGGCAATCTGAAAATGGTCCATAGAGTCAGTGCAATCCCCATCAAAATTCTAATAGCCTTGTGGGCAAAAAATGGAAAAACCAATCCTCAAATTCATATGGAACTGCAAGGGGCCCGGAATAGCCAAAACAATACTGATAAAGAAAAACAAAGTAGGACTCCCACTTACTGATTTCAAAACGTATTACAAGGCTACAGTAGTCAAAAGAGCATAGTACTGGCATAAGAATAAATACATAGACCATGGAATAGAACTGAGAGTGCAGAAATAAACATCTATGGCCAATTGATTTTCAACAAAGGTGTCGACTATTCAGTTGGGAAAAAATAGTTTCTTCAACAAATCATACTGGGACAAGCGGCTAACTACATGCAAAAGAATGAAGTTGGACCCCTACCTCATTCACATGTAAAAATTGATTCACAACAGTTCAATAATTTAAATTTAGGAGTTAAAACTGTAGAACTCCTAGAAGAAAACATATACATTAATGTTTATGATGTTGGTTTTGGCAATGGATTCTTTTGACACCAAAAATGTGAGCAACAAAGGAAAAAATAGATAAATTGGACTATGTAATTATTTAAAACTTTTGTGCATCAAAGGACATTATCAGAACTGTGAAAAGGCAACTTACGGAATGAGAGAAAATATTTGCAAACCATGTATCTTAGAATGGTTTAATACTCACAATAAATAAACAGTCCTACATTTCAACAACAAAATCAAACAACCCAACTAAAAAAAAAAAGAATAAAAAGGACTTGAATAAACACTTCTCCAAAGAAGATATATAAGTGGCCAAGAGCACATGAAAAGATATTCAATAAAATTGATCATTAAGGAAATATAAATAAAATCCACAATGAGATACCACTTCACACCCAGTAGGATGGCTTTAATTTTTTTTTTTTAAATGAAATACAAGTGTTAGTGAATTGAAGAAATAGGAGTCTTTATACATTGGTGGTAGAAATGAAAACATATGTCTACAGAAAAACTCGTACATAAATGTTTACAGCAGCATTATTCATAATAGCCAAACGTAGCAACCCAATGTTCATCAACAAATAAATGGATAAACTGTGTTCAATAGGTACAATGGAATATTATTCAGCCTAAAAAAGGAAGTACTATAACTTGGATGAAACTTGAAAACATGCTTTTTTAGCATTATGTTTTTTGGCAAGTTTTCAAGGTTCATCCAACTTGCAGTACTTCATTGTATGATTCCCTTATAATATATCCAGAATAGGCAAATTCACAGAGATAAAAAGCAGATGGAGGTTACCAGGGAATAGGGAGAGGGAAGAAGGGGGAGTGACTATGTATGGCTGTTTTTTTCGGGTGACAAGTTTTGAAATTAGAGCTGCTGGTTATACAATATTGCAAATACATTAAATACCACCGTATTGTACCCTTTAAAATGATTAATTGTATATTTTGTTTCTTAATTTAAAAAGACTTCATGTAGAAAAATATAGAATTTATTTGTTGTAAAGACACTGAATTTCAGGCATGTTTAGGCCTTTCCCAAAATTATTCTTTTGAAGTTCGTAACTAAATAACTAACTTATTTTTTGAGCCCCTGCTATCCATTCAGTATACTTTTTCCTCCTACTTCTCGTGGCATTTAAATTTAGATTCTTCTCTTAATGCTCTAACATCAAAAGTAACCTATACCCTTATAGAAATGAGTTTCCATTTATTTTTTGTTCAGATACGGATAAGTAAAAATAGTTTCTAATGAACTCATCATTTAAAAAATCTAATGGTAACTGAAATTTTCATATAAAACTTTTACATTGCAGCTCCTTGAGTTACTTCTCAACTTACAAGATCTGATTTTTCGTATTTTAAATTGTTTTAACAAGGATTTGATTTCATTGAATAACTACCATTCGGAACTCTTCATTCATATTTTATAAAACTACATTTTATTATACAAATAATTATATGAAATTAACATTGCCAAAGGTTATGTTCATACTTTTATGTCAGCAAATAATTTCAAGTTTTTGTTTTTCACAAGAACAGAATATAGGTTTCATTTTGTTTTTGTTTTTTTTTTTTGAGTCAGTCTCACTCCAATGCCCAGGCTGGAGTGCAGTGCTGCAATCATAGCTCACTGCAGCCCCATCTCCTAGGCTCAAGTGATTCTCCCACCTCAGCCTCCCAAGTAGCTGGGACTACAGATGCACACCACCAGGCCTAGCTAAGTTTTGTATTTTTTTGTAGAGATAGGGTTCACCATTTTGCCTTGAATGCCTGGGCTCAAGCGATCTGCCTACCTTGACCTCCTAAAGTGCTAGGATTACAGGTGTGAGCCAATGTACCCGGCCTCAAAATGTTTTTATAAGAAGTCTTCTCACAGATTTCCAGAATTCCAGAAATGAGAAGTTTCTATGACAGCAATTATCACAGCCTGTGCTTGCTACTAAAGTAGCAAGCAAATCTTTAAATGGTCATAGCAAAACCAAAGACCAGTTGCTTTATTGTTCATTATATTTTCTAGCAGTCAGTACATTAAGAACACTTGAAAATATGCACAGTCACCTACTAATGAACTAGTACTTTAGATGCAGTACTTTAGTTGCATCAGTGGTTCTCAACTAGCTGTGATTTTGGCCATCAAAGTATGTTTGGCAGTGTCTAGAGGAATTTTTGGTTGTCACACCTTGGAGGAGCTACTGGCACCTACTGAGTGGACTTAGGGATGTTGCTAATCCTCCAGTAGACTCAACAGCCTCCCACAAAAAGGAATTATTGAGTCCAAATGTCAACTTTGAGAAATCATGAGCTACATTAATGGTCTCATCCATTTCCAGCCTAAAATCCGTAGCTTTATCTCAGAACAGTTAGCTGAAGCGTTACAAACTATAAATTTGATTTGTAATTATAAGGATTTAGCTAAACAATATAATCTCAGGAAAAGCAGAGGTTTAGAATGTTTGATAGAAAACTGACAGGGAATGAAACATAAAACGGAGATGGATAAATCAAGTCAGAGTCATATATAACCAAAATTTAAATGATCTTGTTAGATATCTAGACCTCTCCAACTTACTAGTTACCATTTGCAATGTAAACAGTACAGGACATCACTAAAAATTAAGGGGCATAGCAGAGGTACTTTCTGTATTCATGCCACATAA
This sequence comes from Colobus angolensis palliatus, assembly GCF_000951035.1. NCBI lineage: Eukaryota > Metazoa > Chordata > Mammalia > Primates > Cercopithecidae > Colobus > Colobus angolensis. The sequence goes on from NW_012118487.1 coordinate 14,326,554, forward strand.
ATATCTTTTCCCAAAGACAAAATTTTCAAAAACGGCTATTTAATTTCATGTTCTTATTTCAACTTTCAGCATTGTGTTTATCTTCACTGGCACATTAAGTTGTCTTTGGAAGGAGGTGGGTATATAAATTAAACCATTTGTTCTTCCTAGTACTTCATCAAGTAATAATAACCAAAAAAAAAAAAAAGGGAAATAAAAAAGAAGTTGTATTCCAAAAGAAGCTTATTTTTCAAATTTGCTAGCATTATAAAGCACTTAAAAAAATAACGCTATTTAAAATATCTTCAATTCCAAGTCAGATTGTCCCAGAGAATGCAAATGTGCTACATTTGTTACTTCTCCTTACCCTGTTAATTTCTTGAAAGTTTACAAAAAAAAGGGGGGGTTATAAAATGAAGGACTTTACATTAATATATCAATACTGATCTCTAAGTCAGTTTAAAAGAAAAATCAAGTTTCACAAAATAAATACACTGAAGCAACTATAATAGTAATAACCTTTATTTAAAATAGTTTTTAATTTAGGAAAGCTCATTTTACATGAGTTTCCAACTAATTATTAGAGTCAGAAACAAAGAAAATAAAATCAGAGAAAATCCTCTGTAGAAAAAATACACAAAGAACATTTCTACATGTGAAAAAACAGTAAACAGTGTTATCATCCAAGTTATTAGTCTCAATTCCACGTCTCCTAGTGAACACCACTATCAACCTTGACATCTGATTTGTTCTTGTCATTCTTCACTGAGTAGATGAAATATGTTAAGGTGTCTTTTTCATTCACTGGAATAGACCTAAAGTGGCAACCAACTATCTATAAAGAAAAAAAAAATTAAGGAAATTAAATTTTAGATATAACGGGTTTCATAAACTAGGTAAAAAATACGGTTTCATCAAAAGAAAAAATCTATGTGATAAGAGCTATTTCCTTTAAAAATTATATTTAACAAAATACCAACAGTACAAAAAGCATTTAAGAATAAAATGTTATGAACAAGAGATAATGTGATTTCAAAGGACCTTTCGGTTCACTCAATTTACTATACATTGATTAGAAAATATATTTTCCTTTTATTTATCTTAAATTTTATAATTGGGCCAGGAGTGGTGGCTCATGCCTGTAATCCCAGCACTTTGGGAGGCCGAGGTAGGTGGATCACTTGAGCCCAGGAGTTCAAGACCAGCCTGAGCAACATGACAAAACCCCATCTCTACCAAAAAAAATACAAAAATTAGGTAGGCTTGGTGGTGTACACCTGTAATCCCAGCTATTCAGAAGGCTGAGACGGGAGGATTGCTTGAACCCAGAAGGTGGAGGTTGCAGTGAGCTGAGATCACGCCACTGGACTCCAGCCTGGGTGACAGAGCAAGACTCTGTCTCAAAAAAGATAAATAAGATAAAAATAATAAATTTTATAATTGGAATCTAGAGCAGGCAATACATGTTTTTACTTTTAAATTTCAAATGAGATAAAAAAGATGTAAGAGACCATATGCATCATTAAACCTGCAATGGTTTAAACCCTACTGATAGAAAAAGAAGTATGAAGTTGAAAACTTTTGGTAGTAATCAACAATAACATATAAATTGTTTGCTGCAAATTACATTCATTCATTCATATCTTGGTAGCATTCTTTGGTTAAGGTTCCTTGAAAATTTTTCTGAATAAAAATTATGAATGGAAATGAGAGGAGAAAGAGGGATGTTCAATGAAGGATGTTTACCTGCTTCCTTGCCTTTTCATTGTGCTAATGTAATATGCATACTACAATTACGAATAGAAGATTAATAGACTTACCTGGGGTGCTGACATGCATATTTAGATTCCAGAAAATAAAATTTCTTAAGAAAAAAGTTCATCCACACAATAATTACAAGACTTAAGACTTAGTCATACAACCCTGGAATCCCTTAAAACAGTGGTCCCCAACCTTTTTGGCACCAGAGATCGATTTCACGGAAGGCGATTTTTGTACAGATTGGGGGTGGGGGAGTTGGTTTTGGTATGAAATTGTTCCACCTCAGATTATCAGGCATTAGATTCTTATAACAAGTGTACAACCTAGATCCCTCACATGTGCACTTCACAAGAAGTTTTGGACTCCTGTGAGAATCTAATGCTATGGCTGATCTGACAGGAGACGGAGCTCAGGCAGTAATTCTTGCTAGCTGGTGCTCACCTCCTGCCCTGTGGACCTATTCCTAACAGGCCACCAACCAGTACCAGTCCACGGCCCTGGGGATGGGGACCCCTGTCTTAAAATATATGTACTACATCTGCACATTTGCACATTCCTTAACCTGTTAATAACTGCATTTGTGATTAAGTAAAATATAACACTCATGGCCATCTCTTATGTATAAAAAAGAAAATAGCTCTAGAAATAATATAACTGTTCTTAGAAGGTCAGTTTATCAAAAATTTCAGGTTTAATTTATACCTAAATATAACATTTAAAATAATCAGTTCTTTGGTTCTCATTTGTCCCAAAACAGGGGTGCCTTCACTCCATTAGTATCTACTGAAATATTTCATCATGGTGGGCAAGATCTATATTTACGTTACATAATGTATTGTACAACCCCCAAAGGAACTTGATCTTTTAAATCAAAATTAAAGAAAAATTAATTAGATCTGTGTTGCCTAACCAAGGATAAGAAATTCTAGCTAAATAGTTAATGTATTAGATTTTAACAATGTTAAAAAGCATTCTGTCAAATAAATGTAACTTCTATTCATATTTCATTTTATTCAATATGTACATTTTAGAAAATGTTGGGTAACTACTAAATCCATGCAAAGAATATGAGAAAACTGATTTATATATCTACACTTCTATTTTGTCTAGTAGGCTAAATTTTCTTTTTTTAAAGATGGAGTGCTGCTATGTTGCCCATGGTGACTCAAACTCCTAGGATTAATCAATCCTCCTGAGTAGCTGCAAGCAAAAATTTGAAGTATGATTAAAATATAAATATATCAATCTATAAACATCTTAATAAGATGCACAGACTTCTTGGTTCTATTATATCCTGAGAACATATGCATACTCCATTAACTTTCACAACTCACTGACTGACTAGAAGTCCTCTATCAAAGCAAACTACAAGTAAAAGGTTGGGTAGGCTGAGGCAGGAGAACGGCGTAAACCCGGGAGACGGAGCTTGCAGTGAGCTGAGATCTGGCCACTGCACTCCAGCCTGGGTGACAGAGCGAGACTCCATCTCAAAAAAAAAAAAAAAAGATTGGGTAAAAGAAAAGCTTTTGCCTCTTCTAGATGTGAAGAAAACATAGATGTCTCTAATAAAACTAACATCAACAAGGACCAATTTTGAAATAGTTAAGTCAGCAAATTATAAAAATACTGTTTAGGGGCTGATTTGTAGGCCTACTCCACCACTTTAAAATATAAATTTTAATAAGGACATTAAAGCTTGTTAATTACTTTTATTATGCCTCAATTAGATGCTCAAACATTTACTGGTTAAATGGAGTTTTAAAACTAATAGATTTCTAAAGTGAGCATTAAAAAAACTCTCATTCAACATTTTGAGGGCCAGGCACGGTGGCTCACACTGCTGATCCCAGCACTCTGGTAGGCTGAGGTGGGTGGATCACTTGAAGTCAGGAATTTGAGACAAGTCTGGCCAACATGGTGAAACCCCATCTCTACTAAAAATATTACACAAAAATTAGCCTGGTGTGGTGGTGCACACCTGAAGTCCCAGCTACTTGGGAAGCTGAGGCTGGAGAATCGCTTGAACCTGGGAGGTAGAGGTTGCAATGAGCCAAGATTGTGCCACTGCACTCCAGCCTGGGTGACAGAGCGAGACTTTGTCTCAAAAAACAAACAACACATTTTGAAAGCCAGTATCAGAAGGTGCTGTACAC
>NW_012118487.1:14331732-14333248 GCF_000951035.1 Colobus angolensis palliatus
AAGTTGAATTTTTAACTGATAAGGGGAAAGATGAGATCGCGCCACTGCACTCCAGCCTGGGCAACAGAGTGAGACTTTGTCTCACATAAATAAATAAATAAATAAATAAATAAATAAATAGCAGTGAGGATGACGTGAATTAGTTCAAGTTGAATTTTTAACTGATAAGGGGAAAGATGATGCTGCCCACACTTTTGCTACTTGACAGTACTTTCTCTACTTAAAGAAGAGCATATTTTAGAAACATAATGTATGCTTTCCAGTCTTTCCAACTGAATACCCAAATTATATTCCAGATACAAAACCATCCGTTTTTACAAATGAGCTATCGACTTCCTAACTGTATTTAAATTTCAGTTATAAACTTTTCTGAATATTAAATCAATGTATTTATTTATAACACATTTTTCCAAAGCAATCTGAAATTATGCAAGTTCACCTGAAAAGTTTCTCATGGATAACACTGAAAACTGTTTAAACGGGCAAAAAAGTATTACAAATAAACTTTTCAAAAACTTTAATTACATACACTCCTGCGAACATTTGAAACAAATACGGACTGAGCTAACAGGCTTTTACATTTACTTCTAAGCCAAGCGCAAGATAAAAATATGCAGGACTTGTGGTAGGTTCTTGATACCATGTTATTCATTTACCGCTAGCCAGATCTCCCAAAAGTAGCAACGGCTGTTAGATGGTCAAACGAAAAGACGCGCAGAAGGAGGAAAAAAGAAATCCTGATGGCTGCCAAGGGGATGGCAAAACCGCAGAGGCTACGTGCTCCCACCATCGGAGTAGCTGCCCTCGGAGCTGACAGCGCAAACGCCGTTTACAACCCCGGCTCCCGGCCGGGCGGCGGGTGAGCTCGGCTTCCCTCTCACTCCGCGCCGGAGGAGACGGAACACAGAAAGGAACAGGATCTTCCTTGGTCGTGAAGGTCCTCCACTTTCCCCTAGACCAGGGGAGTTAGCACCGCCTGGGGCCAAACACCAGCTTGGGCAGCAAAACAAAGGCGCCTCCATTCCAGAAGAGCTGCCGGGCTGCAAGAAAACTACTCTGGGCCCTCGGTCCGGCGGTCCCCTTTGTTTCGTGTCCCGGTCGCAGAGGAGAAGGAAGAGGGAAGACAGTGCGCGGGAGAGTCGCAGGCAGCGGGAGGCTGGGGGCAGGGTGGGAAAGAAAAGGGGAACGACAGCGTGCGTGTTGTGTGTGTGTTGGGGTGGCGGTCGGAGTTGCAGCGACTTTGTTATTTGCTTCCAAACACAGACTCCACGAGACCGCACTGCAGCCAGGTCTGGGAGACCCCGCCGACAATCCGTGCCTTTGCCCGACTCCTGGGGCCCCACCAGGGGACAGGAGGGCAGGGCGATCCCGCGGTTACTTACGCTCTTATCCAGCTCGATCTTCACCTTCTTCTGGGAGATGCTCTTCTGGATCCTCTTGCTGAAGCTGGCGTTGCCTGCCGCCCGGCCGCACCGCTCACCATCCTCCCGCAGGCAGCACAGTTGCCCTGGGCCCG
>NW_012118487.1:14333406-14348303 GCF_000951035.1 Colobus angolensis palliatus
CTCGTCAGGCGTGAAGCCGTTCATGTCTCCGAGCTCCCGAGCGCCGGCGCTGACAGAAATCCCCTCTCTCCTGGCCGCTCCGCCTCTCTCCGCTCCGGCAGCGGCAATTCACTCTGTACACCAAGTTAGCGGCACGGTCAAACACCAACCGTCCCGGGCCTGCTGGTCTCTGCTGGCCCCGGAACAGTGGACAGTGCTGAGGGCCCGGACGCAGACTCGAGCGTCTCCTGGAGCCGGGACCCCGCTCACTGTCACATGGGGACTTCAGCAGTTGGATCGCTACGCCTCCGCCTCCCTCCGGCCCCGGGGACTGCGCAAGCGCGACGCGCCCCCTCCCGTCCCGCCCCTTTCTTTCAGACGCGTGGCCCCATGGGAATTGTAGTTGTCTGCTACGGAGTCGACCTGAGCTCCGCCCTGACCCTGCGCCCTGCGGGATGGAGGAACTACTAATCCTAGCATGCATAGCGCGGCCACCGACCCACCTTTTTTTTTTTTTCCAGTACCGGGAAAACAGGAGCGTGTGATTGGGGTTTACAGTGGTTTCTCACTCTGTCTCTAGGGAAGTCGTGCTGTGTTTAGCTGCTGGGATTTCGTAGAATTGGTTTTCAGAGAAGTTACTCGATTCCTGAGGCGAAACATAAAGGGATGGGGGTGGTGTGGGAAGTGAGCGTGTGGGGAAAAAAAAGTTTCGAGGCCGTTTCGCATTTGTGGAAACACAGCTTTTGGTGTGACCGCGCTTTTGTGGGAAACCCAAACCAAGGAGAACTCAGGAGAATTGGCGCTCTTCGGTCCTGGAGGTTCCGCAGCTAACATCCCGGCTTGACCAACTATCGAGGCAGCAAATTAATAGGGCACCTCCTGGGAGGAAAACGCCCATCCTGACTTCTCAACTGTGACAGGTCTCCCTCACAAACGCCTCGCGGGGGGCGGGGGGCGTTTCTAAACCCTTGCATGTTCCTACAAGGGAAATGTTTTTATTCTTGGACGCACGGAGTTGGCCGCCTCCTGAGGTGGAGTACGGACCAGCTGACAACAGGGCTCCTTTTCACCTCCACGCCCAACCTTTTCCATTTCTCCTCAAACGGTTTTGGAGAAGGGCGGAGTCATATCATTTTAAAGGAGACTTGGAACCTCACCAATACAAACGCTGCTCGACTGTTCCCAGAAACTTCCCTGCATTAGCTCTACCGGGCGCGGGGAGTGGAAAGCGCATTTCCTGAGACCTGGCAGGCGCGTGCGCCCCTGCATGCTGCCGGCGTTTGTGCGCACTTGCTTATATGTATGTGTTCCCGGGCGCGCGCGTGTGTACGTGTGTGCCCGCGTACGAGTGTATGTCCGTGCGTGCATGCGGGGGGAGGTACTTGTGGAGGGCGGGGCGAGGGATGGGCGTGGCTAATACGAAAGCTGCGCCTTTACTAGTTACCACGCGTCATTATTTATCAGAAGATATACGCTGCTTAAACACAAATACATTTTAAAATATATTTTAGGCAGTAGAGTTTTGTTTTGCAAGTTCTTTTAGTGAGTAAATTTAGTGATAAATAATTTTTTCTTTTGAGACAGAGTTTCGCTCTGTCGCCCAGGATGGAGTGCTGTGTAGTGCAGTGGCACCATCCTGCAACCTCCGCCTCTCCGGTTCAAGCGAGTCTCCTGCCTCAGCCTCCCGTTACAGGCGCGCACCACCCCACCCAGATGATCTTTTAAAATGCAAAATGCCGTCGACGCAGAAAATCAAAGGTATCCATTGAGTCTGTGCGTTTGGGTTCTAGGATATGACAAAGAAAAACAATTTAAATATTACATAAATTCAGTAGGAAAAAGAAAGATGCCGACTGATAAGTACTTTGTCTACCTCCTTAAGCTGCGCTGTCCACTAGGCTGTCCTCTAGCCATATGTGGTTACACAGCACTTGAAGTGTGGTTGAGACGGAAAAACTGAATCGTTAATGGAATTTCAATTAAACTAAAAACAAAAACGATACTCGATTCAATTGTTGGAATACTTTTAAGTATGTTTGCAACAACTCAGATATATGAATCTGTTTTTCCAACTTAAATTTTATGAACTCTAGCATGTGAATTGAGATGTGCTGTAAGTATATATCAGTTGGATTTTTTTTTTTTTTACTTCTGGACTTAGTACAAGAAGTTTTCAAAAAAAATATTGAATCGCACATTAAAAATTTTTATATATATTTAAATATTTTGGATGTAACGGGTTAAACAAAATATTAAAATAAATTGTACCTGTTGCATTAGATAACACTGGCTTAAAGTATTACAACACAGCAGGGCGCGGTGGCTCATGCCTGTAATCCTAGCACTTTGGGAGGCCGAGGGTGGATCATATGAAGTCAGGAGTTCGAGACCAGCCTGGCCAAAATGGTGAAACTCCGTCTCTATTAAAAACACAAAAATTAGCCAGGCGTGGTGAAGCAAGCCTGGGGTCCCAGCTACTCAGGAGGCTGAGGGAGAATTGCTTGAACCCGGGAGGCGGAGGTTGCGGTGACCTGAGATTGCACTACTGCGCTCCAGCCTAAGCAACAGAGTGAGACTCTGTCTCAAAAAAAAAAAAAAGTATTAAAACACAGAATAATTATATATTTATGGATATATATTATATATTTATGGTTATATTTTCTTAAGTGGTAAAAATGAGAATATATGGATGGGATGGCTACATCCCAACTTCAGGGTGATGCTCATCTCCAACGAAGGAGGCCTAGGAATTTGTATATGGTGTCAAAGTAAACATAAAATATAAAGAGATGAATTTCTAAATTTAATGGTTTTTTGGGGAAGCAAGAATTGCAGTTCAGGACATACACATAGACTGAGTGGTCTTTAGTATGTCAGAAGAACAAAGAGAAGGTCGAGAGTTTTATTAGAAAGAGAAATGTTACTACTGTTTTGAAGGAAGGTTCATTGGCACTGGCGAGTGACAGTGGTAGGTAAAACCAGTCTTAGTCATAGCTGATTGTTTCAGCAACTACTCAGTAAAACTGGTCTTAGAGTTACTGCAGGCTGTTTCAGCAGCTGGGTTGTAAAAAACTTAATTCTTAATGCTAGAGCTGTGTGCCCTGATGGCTTTTTCCCCTGGTCCCTGGATTCTGATTTAGTTGGGTATGACAAGAATGATCCAGATTGTATGATCAATTTTCACACTGGGAATGGCTTAAAGATGGTTTCTTCTGAATTTTAAAGGTTTTATTTATTAAAAATATCTGAAACATGACAGTGGGATGTTGAATTTTCATATTTTTCTTTGTACATTTATGTATTTTTAAAATAATTCATGATATTGTTTGGTTCTTCTGCTTAAAAAAGCTTGTATCTTCTGCAAAATGTGACCGAATCATGTAAATTCAGTAGGAAAAAGAAAGATGCTGACTGATAAGTACTTTGTGTATCTCCTTAAGCTGTGCATGTATGTATATGTATAGTTATCAGTTTCATATGAAGCTTACTCAAGTAAAGAATGGTAGCTATGCCTCCTTTACACACAATACAGTGGTTGTAAAAAGATCTTATTAAACAGTCACTTGTTGCATGCTAGAATCTTTTTCTAGGCCCTGGAGACACAAAAGTAATTGAGAGGGTGCCAGCTATTTGGGAGCTCCTTGTCCAGTACGGCAGACAGGTAGTTTAACAAGCACATAATACGAACCTCAATAACATGACAGAGAAAGTACAGGCAGAGCACATAGGAGGAAATGATTCATTTCTGGCAAGTTGAAAAGATTCCTGGAGTAGGGGACATGTTAATTCTCACTGCCAGATTTAAAGTATATCTTCAGTGAATCTATTTGTTTAGATACATTTTTACAACCATGTTTTGTTACTTATTTCTATAAATCTTCATATTTAAGGCAGGTGTAAGAACTCTTTGATTTGAGTGTACCTCACCGTCAAGGTTGGAATCAGATTTTAGGGGGGCTTCAAGATTATACAATCTGAAAGGTCTTTTTAAAGAAGCATATAAAATTATGAATGCAAAATTAGGTATAGGCCTTTATAAGGATCTGTCCAAGTGAGGGACTCTGAAGTTTGAATCCTTTAGCTTCATGGTAAATCTACCTCAGAGTAGAGTAGGTAAAAAATATAGATCTATGAAACCTTAATTATAGGGGGGTTGTTCATATCAACAAAAATACTCTGCTTTCTAAAATGGTTCAAAATATGATTCTTAAAAAAGTATGTATCCCTGCCTCTCTTCCCTATAGGCTTTTAACATCATTGCATTTTTCTGGCTTTATTTTAAAATAAGCAACTAAATAATTTTATTTAATTTACAAAAACATATAAATTGGCCAATAATCCCAACATGAATACAATAGAAAATTCAAATAATATAAAAAGGTTCATATGAAAAACAAAAGCCTGTTTTACCTCATCTCCTCAAATCCCCGTCCCTTAAAGCAACCAATGTTAACAGATTCTTGTGTTTCCTTCTAGAAAAAAATATGCATTTACTAGTATATACATCTCTATATGTGAATAATTCTATATTTTACAGCAAAAGTTCATTCTGTTTTACACCACCTTTCCTTTACCTAGTTTTAAACTCAGCTGTCATACAGAAAATTGTATAAAGCATAAATATCCAGTTTAAGCAGTGCTGTGGTTTCAATGTTTGTGTGTGTCCCCTCCCAAATTCACTGTGAAACTCAATCCCCAATGCAACAGTACTAAGAGGTGGGGCTTTTAAGAGGTGGTAAGGCCACAAGGGTTCCACCCTCATGAATGTGATTAGCGCCTTAAGAAAGGGATAGAGGGGGTGAGTTTACCCCTTCCATCTCTTCCACTATGTGAGGATGCAGCAAGAGGCACCATCTTGGAAGCACAGAGCAGCCTCTACCAAACACCAAGATCAAACCTTGATCTTGAACTTCTCAGCCTCCAGAACCTTGAGAAAATAAATTTCTGGTTTTTATAAATTACTCAGTCTCAACTATTTTGATATAGTGGCACAAATGAACTGAGACAAGCAGTTTTGATAAAATGCACATTCGTATGTATGTTATGGTAAAATGTTATGGTAAAATGCACATTCGTATGTATGGTAAAATGCACATGCTACCCAGGTCAGGAAACAGAACATTGCTGAAAGGGCCAGCTTCAGGGACTTGCAGTGGCACAGGGTGCCAAGCTCAGAAGCCAACACACTCCACTCTCCTACTCCTCCATCCTGCTTGACACTTAATGCCCTGCAATCACCATCATGTAATTTTCAATAATTTTATCTTTGAATTTGCATTTTATAAGTGAAGTATCAATGGGACAATGCACTGATTCAGGCATCATGGGCCTGCCACCTCCCTTCCTCCCCAGAATGGGTTCTGGCTACTCATTCTCTCCACTCCACGCCACCCCACCCTCTGCTCTGGCAGAGGCTGAGCAGGAGGTACAGTGCAGGAAGTGTCTGGTTGAGGTGCAGGATCCTCCCCATTTCCTCTGAATCAGGGGTCAGGCCCCTAGCTCCTGTGAGGGTCAGTTTTCCACCTGTGCCCAAGGGAGTGCCACATTAAATAACAAATAAGAAAACACCATCGGAGGAGAAGGAGAGGGAGGGAGAGAGAACAGATGTTTGTTCTGGACCCCACAAATTATGTAGATGGCCCTGATTGACAACATGCCAGAAAGTCACCACCTGCCCCTTCTTCATCATAAACCCCATCTCCCAGCTAGCAGGAGCAGCTATCTTGACTTTTATGGTATTTTTTACCTCATTTTTCATTATAGTTTTGCCATAGTTCTTCAACTTTTTTTTTTGTTTTGCTATTTTTGAACTTTATATAAGTGGACTCATATACTTTATTTTCTGTTTTCTTTGGGTTCATTCACTCTGTTTTTCAAAGGTCTACTTGTATGTAGTTTAATTCTTTCTCTTCATTATGGTATGAATACACTACAATTTATCCATTCTATTGTTGATAGACATATGGATTGTTTCCAGTTTAGGGCTATTAAAATAATGTTGCCATGAACATTCTTATTCTTGTACATGTATCCTGATACATATGTGACTGCAGGTCAGTAAGATATATGTTGTTAAGATGGAGTGAGAACTTCCAGCTCCTTGCTTACATATGTAAACAGAATTGCTGAGTTTTAAGGTAGGTATAGCTTCAACTTTATTAGATACTTCCAAACTTTTACACTTCCATAAGCAGTACATGAGAGTTCTGTATCTTTGCCTACCATTTGATATTGTACTTTCTAAAAAAGATCAAATAGGTATGTATGGTATCTCATTGAGATTTTAATTTGAACATTCTTAGTTACTAATGAGATTATATATTAATTGATCTTTTAGATTTCCTGTTTGGAAGTTCCTAGTTAGGTCTCTTGCATATTTTTCTATTGGGATTGTGTCTTTTTCTATTGATTTGTAGTAGTTATTCATGTTTTCTGAATGACAGCCTTTTCACAACTTTACATATTGCAAACCTCTTTGCCTAGTTCATAATTTGCCTTTTGACCCTGCAGTGGCAACTTTTGTTTAAAGTCTTTTAATGAGGAAAAAAAAAAAATGTATGTATCTATCTTTTCTTTTCTGCCTGATGATTTTTGTGACTTAAGTTCCTTATCCCCAAATCATGAAGATATTTTTCTACATTATCTTGTAATAGCTTCATTGTATTGCCTTTCCCATTTAAGATTATGATTGATTTTTGTGCACAATGGTTGAGGTTCAATTTTATTTTGTATATGCTACCCATTTGACCAAGTACCATTCACTGGAAAATCTATCCATATTCCACTTTCCTACAGTGTCACCTTTGTCATAAATCAAGTTGTATATATGTAGGTCTGTTTCTGAACCCTAGTCTTTCCATTGTTCTTTGCCAATTCCACACTCTTAATTATAAAAGTCTTTTAGAAAAATTTTGATAACCTAGAAGTATAGATCTTCTACCTTATTTTTGTTTCATCAAAACACAGACTTGGTTATTCTTGACCCTTTGTATTTCCTTATACATTTGAGAATTAGCTTAAGTTCCAGAAAAAAGAAAAACCAACCAAATGAACAATAAGACAACAACAACAACAACAAAAAAGGCCTTTTGGGATTTTGGATGATATTGCACCAAATCCATACATTAACCTGAGAGACAAGAGACCTCTTCGACATTGAGCCTTCCAATCATGATTTTCAATTCATTTAGGTCTTCTGTAATGTTTCTTAATAGAATTTTATTTGTTGCTTTGCAGAAATTTCACTGATCTTTTATTAGATCTCTTTATATATATATATTTGATATTTCTGACACTATTGTAAATAGTATCTTTTTAATATTTCATTTTCCTTTTTTGTTGATTAAATATATGTGTAATAAGCTAATTTTTCCAAGCTAATTTTTATATACAGCAACCCTGCTAAAATTTCTTATCCATAAAAATATAAATGTATATGTGTTTGGGTTGTCAGTGCACTCAATCATACCATTTTCAAATAGCGAGTTTTCCTTCATTTTTTATTCCTTTTTTTTTCTTGTGCTACTACAGGGTCAGGACTCTAGAACATTAAAAAAAGGTGTTAGCAGGCAAAAATGTCTCATTTCCAGTTTCAAAAGAAAGACTTTCCATGTTTCGCTATTATGTATCACATCTAATATAGATTTTTTTGTTTTTCATCCAAATTTTCATACCATTTACATGTTCATAACAACCTCATGTTTTTAAGGTGTGCAAGATCTGAACCAGTGTCCCTGTCTTCATTCTTGGCATCAATTATTAGTGCCTTCTCTCTTTTGTTAATCAATCTCACCAGTGTTCTATCAATTTTATTAGACTTTTCAGAGGACCTGAGTTTTGTACATAGTTTTTATTGTATTTTTATCTATTTCAATTATTCTATTTTCTTTATTATTTCTTTCTACTTTCTATTTTGCTGTTCTTTTACTAACTTCTTTACAAATATGTACATTAAAAGCCACACATTTCTCCATCAATATTGTTTTAACTTCTTCACACAAGTCTTGATATGTATTATTACCATTGAATTTAAAACATCATCTAATTTCCCTATGATTTTTTTGATGCATAGATTTAGAAGTAGGTTTCTTTCTTTTTTTTTTTTTTTCCCCAGATAGAGTCTCACTCTGTTACCCAGGTAGGAGTGCAGTGGCGCTCACCACAGCGTCAACCTCCCCAGGCTCAGGTGATTCTCCCACCCCAGCCTCAGACTACCACGCCCAGCTAATTTTATTTTTTTTTTTTGTCTTTTTTGTAGAGACAAGGCTTCTGCATGTTGCTCCGGCTGGTCTCCAACTCCTGGACTCAAGCCATCTGCCAGCCTCCCAAAGTGTTGGCATTACAGGCGTGAGCCACGGCGCCCAGCCTAGAAGTAAGTTTCTCAATTTCCAAACATATGCAAATAATGTGATTATCCTTTTCTTATTGATTTCTAACACATATAAATTGTCACTTTAGAACTGTGTATGATTTAAATCCTTTAAAATTTATTGGTTTTCTTTTTAACTTATCTTCCAGTCACTCATTATCTCTTTAGGTGTCCCTAATCTGCTCTAAAATTCACCCGTAGTCTTTGTACTTTTAGTTATTACATTTTTTAGTTTTATAATTCCTATTTGGTTCTTTTTAAAATTTTGAATGTCACCTTTTATGATTTCTAGTTCCTTGACAACATTTATATGCTTGACTTTTTCTTTCATGAACATAGTAAGCATAGTGGTTTTTAGACTTTGCTATTAAGTCTGTTTATTTTGTCTGTTGTTTCTCCTGGTGGCTGACTCATGCTTACTCTTGCTGCATCCATTAATTTTGATTGTTTGCAGTTCATTTTATTGGAAAAACTGATTTAATATAAACAATTAATATAAATACTGATTTAATATAAAACTGATTTAATATAAACAATTAATATAAACAATTACTAGATGATGTAATGTTCTTACAGAGAGGAGCTTCTTTTCCTTCCATTGGGTGCTAAAGGGTGCCAATAGTCCTGAATCAATGCTTGAGGATTTCTGAGCCAACCAGATCATTCTAGTCCCTCTCCCCACTTTTGGCCTATACTTCCCGGGGTCCTATCCCAGAGGAGGAGGTGTTTCACTAGGGTTACCACCATCAAGGTATACTGGACTCCAACCCTACATCCAAGTGACTGCCACACGCTCTGCTCTTCCTCTTCCTATTTTAAGTCACTTGGTTATAACTAGTACAGTATATAGTAAAACAACATCTGCATTCTGATACTATTCATAGTCTAACATATTGCTCAGCATATCTCTGTGACTTCTACCTTGATTTTGTTCTCATCAGAGAGTAAGGCATAAAAAAGATGGAGATGTAGTTCCCAGGTAATGCTGGAACTTGCTCTGGGTACAAAATTATTTGCGACTGACTAGCAAAATAGAATGTTAGTAATCTTCAAAAAGAAATTGAACATAGATTAAAATTTCCAGAACTAAAATGAGAATTATTATAATATTGCCTCACCCATAATCCACCTGGATTGGAATGATATCTTCTCAAACACTTCTGTAGTGTTCCTGTTGCTTGGGTTCAGGAGAAACATTTTGACTAACAGTCTTCTTTTTAGTATACCAGAATAAAATGTTGAAAGCACCTCACTGAGGTGCTTTCATTTTAATTTAAAAAAATCTGTGGCCGGGCGCGGTGGCTCAAGCCTGTAATCCCAGCACTTTGGGAGGCCGAGACGGGCGGATCACGAGGTCAGGAGATCGAGACCATCCTGGCTAACACGTTGAAACCCCGTCTCTACTAAAAAAAATACAAAAACTAGCCGGGCGAGGTGGTGGGCGCCTGTAGTCCCAGCTACTCAGGAGGCTGAGGCAGGAGAATGGTGTAAACCTGGGAGGCGGAGCTTGCAGTGAGCTGCGATCCGGCCACTGCACTCCAGCCTGGGCGACAGAGCCAGACTACGTCTCAAAAAAAAAAAAAAAAAAATCTACACTGTATGCTGCAAATGATCTTCTATAAAAACTGCTTTGGGATATTACCTTGTAGTTTTATAGCCTTGGTGTCATTGCAGATGTGAACATCTACATAACTGACTCTAAGTGGGCTACTGACAACTGTAACATTCATCTTCATTATCTGAAGCCAATAATCAGAGTACTTCCCTAGAACTTCTTCATATTTTTTGAAAACATGGAACAGAAATGAATTATATTAGCATTCTAAAAGAATATGAGGTCTGCTTAGTTTTGAAAGTTTTCATTTCTTCTGAAATCTGTCCAAAGCAACCAAGAAAATGAAAATAAATGCATAAAAACTGAACTTTCAGCAAATAGCTAAGAAAACTCCCAAACTCCAAAATTAAATATGAGTGCTGCAATAGGCAACTGAGGACAGCAAGCCCACATAGGAAATCAAGACAATATTATGGGAAAGTACTGGAAGTGGGGAAGGAGTTTAGTGGTGGCTGTACCCTAAAATCAAATAAGGCTGAGACTGAATAGGCTCCAAACATTGGGAAGGGAGAGAGGACAGAAGGTACCCAATCAGAGATAGCAGATCTTAGAAAGCACCAGTAAAATAACTTCTAAAAGCATTATCATCATCTTAGAAGGCAAGATCTGTGTCCCTGCAGCCTGTGAATAAATCAGGAAGCCCAGGACTGTGTGTAGAAGCTCTTTAGAACCAGGGTCAGTTCTGAGAGGCAGAGTAGGTGTTCACAGAGTTTACGAAAAGAATCGTCTGCTATAGCAACAGAAGAGGGAATCCTCAAGAGATGAATTTTATAAAGCTATCCTGATTTTTCTTTTCACTTCCTGTTAATAGTCCAGGAAAATTTCACTAATTTAAATTCAAAGATTATGAAAGTCATATGCAGAACATGTATTCAAAATTATAATAAGAAAACTGTGAAACGGAGTAGTACAATTTTCCTGCAGAAGATGAAAATTTACCAGAAAATGGTTGTCATAAAACAAATGAAATTTATAACTCAACATTCCAACATGAATTTGAAAAACCTAATGAAGGAATCACAGGTATGAAGTAAAATCATGAAAAGTAATATATTTGACTCAGCAGGGAGTCAGACAATAGGATATTAATACCTACTTTTATAAGAATATATTCAGAGAATTGATTATTTTGGTATTTTCGAAGTGTGTAGCAAAGAATTAACCTTACCCAAAAAGAAGTCTGGCCTTTGTCCTCGTATCTTAGGAGGTGATCTCTAGGAAGAGTGGCTTTGTGTACCTGGGAGCCTTTAGCTACACTGGATGGGTTAAGAATGTGATTTATGATGTGGGCTTTGGGCCATGAGATAGCTAGTCTACCTCCAGAGGGGTTGGAGACTGAAATTTCCTGGACTCTGCTCTATGCACCAATTCCCTTGGAATCAGCATCCTTTCTTTTCCCCCCTTTTACACACACACACACACACACACACACACACACACACACACACACACATACACACATACACATATAAATTTTAAAAAGATGGAGTCTGTGTTGCCCAGGCTGGTCTTGAACTGCTGGCCTCAAGCAGTCCTCCTGCCTCAGCCTCCCAAAGTGCTGGAATTACAGATGTGAGCCACCGTGTCCGGCCAGTATACTTTTGTTGTAATAAACCATAACTGTGAATATAATAGTTATTAGTGAGTTCCCTGGGTCCTTCAAGTAAATTACCAGACTTAAGGGTGGTCCTGGTGTGTCCAGAATTTATTCCTTCTGGTGGGTTCTTGGTCTCGCTGACTTCAAGAATGAAGCTGCAGGCCCTCTTGGTGAGTGTTACAGTTCTTAAAGATGGTGTGTCCGGAGTTTGTTCCTTCATATGTTCAGATGTGTCCCGAGTTTTTTCCTTCCGGTGGATGCGTGGTCTCGCAGACTTCAGGAGTGAAGCCGCAGACCTTTGCAGTGAGTGTTAAGGCTCATAAAGGTGGTGCAGACCCAAAGAGTGAGCAGCAGCAAGATTTATTGTGAAGAGTGAAAGAACAAAGCTTCCATAGTGTGGAAGGAGACCCGAGCAGGTTGCCACTGCTGACTCTAGTGGCCAGCTTTTATTCCCTTATTTGGTTCCGCCCACGTCCCACTGATTGGTGCATTTGCAAACCTTTAGCTAGACATAGAGCACTGATTGGTGCGTTTTTTACAGGGTGCTGACTGGTGTGTTTACAAACCTTTAACTAGACACAGAGCACTGACTGGTGCGTTTACAATCCTTTAGCTAGACATAGAAGTTCTCCAAGTCCCCACCCGACCTAGAAGCCCAGCCAGCTTCACCTCTCACTGGGAACCCTGAACTCTTAAGTTGGTGTCAGAAGTGAAGGTGATCTCTTGTGGATTGCTCCCCTAACTCTGAAGGAAATTTCTGAAGTTTTGCTACAAAATATGTAATTTGAATTTATAAGTATTGCCTGTTTATAAGGTATATTTTGGGTTTGTACACAACAGACCCCATTGAGTAGATATGTGGACTACTATTTGTGTTTCTGATATTTTTTCTTGTAAAACCAGTAATCCCTGCTACGTTTATTTTAATGCTATGTTATCTTTAATATGGAAGATACATTTGATCCATGAAAAGACCTGTTTTCCCTGTGTGTGGTTTTTTTTTTTAAGAATGAATGTGTATTAAAGACATTGTTCCAATAAGTAAAAAGACAAAATAATTATGTCTATTTTTGCCACTGGTACCTAAAATTTACAATTCAGTCTGACTAAAAGAAATGTCACCCTTATGCCCTGCAACAGTGACTTTAGGATAAGGATATAATGAGAAATTAATTTTCTTTAATTATTTTTCTCTTCATATCTTATGTTTAGTCACTTTAGCCACTCTCAATGTCTTCCCTTCCATTAAACCCCACTGCCCTTCCTTACCACCTGCCTGGTGAAAGTTAGCCCCAGTTCAGTCCAATCTTAGTTGACTGCCACTTCCTCCACAGTGCTTCATGCAGGTCCTTCTCCCCATCCCTAGCTAGTTTTGAATCCTCAATCCTTTCTCTGACCTCCCATTCCACCAACTAACCCCTCATTTTCACCAAAGACCAACCTGCTATTAAACAAAGAAAATTGAAGCTAACAGTCTGCAATTCCTTCTACCAACAAAATGATCTGCATTCTCACAAATCTTTGCCTCTTCAGTGGAAGAGGGGAGAATCCTTTTATTTGCATTCTGGATTTCATTACCTCTTATCTCTCTAGGCTTTTTGTTCCATTAATTATCCTCCCACTCTCCTATATCTTCAGTCTCTTCCTGCAACCTACATTGCTCAAGTTTCTCCCATGTTAAAACAAACCCCATGTATAAACCATTACCCTCCCTTAACTCTATGAGGCACTCTAGATATTTACATAAGCCCTTGGAGTCCCTTAATAGTCAAGCTGCTTAGAATGCTAGTCTATACCTATTTTCACTTTTTTACCTCGAATTACTTCCCATGCTTAAGACTCTTCTTCCACCCTCTCCCTTCCTGCATTGCTTACCATCACCTACAGGATAAAGTCTGAGCCCTTTATAAATTGACCTTGGCCTAGCTCTATAGTCTCTAGCCTCTTTGCTACCACTCCTCACCTTGCATTTTATTTATGTATCACTGAGCCATCCAGATCACACAACACTCTTTAAAGTATCTGTGCTTTTGCACATGCTCTTTCCTCCTTCCGCAATCATCTTTTTCACTTACACTATACACACTCTATTTGTCCTTCAAACCCTACTCTGGGATCACCTTTTTTTCTGAAAGCACCCTCTTAGAAATTTGAGGGAAACATATAAATAGCATTAGCACTCCTCATCTGAGTTTCAAATCAATTTTTACGTAAGAGCAAAGAGTACGGCAGGTGGAGAACCATCACATCTCCTTTATTACTGATAAAGCTGATGTTAGGGAATGCAGCTCCCCTCTTTATGCAATAATAATGAACCTTAAAAATAGGCAGACTACCTACTAAATCATAGGGAGAGCTGGAAAGCCACAGGCCACTTCTCTTTTGTGCTGTGGCACAAAAGTAAGCAGAACATGTGCAGTATGGGAGAGCAGGCTAACTTCCCAAGGAGAGAGGAGACTGGAAGAGGAATGCCAGTTTTCTTTCCAAATTCACCAATCAATAATCCTGCTTCTTTAGGGCAGAAGTGAGTAGGGAAACTGAGTAAGATAAAGAAGAATTTCCCCACCTCTACTTGCCATTCTGAAGATTTTCTTCTATAAGCCCACTATGCTTAAATACTAAGCCTAGAGTCCTTCCGGGATGTGGTTATCCGCTTTGGGAGCTCAGCAGTTGACCAGGATAATTTTGCTCCCACTTTCAGAAGTCAGCCCACTCCTCAATCCTAATCTCCATTCTTTTGTGAACAAAGTATATGGTGTAGCTCTGTTCCCCGGAAGGCTCTGAAATGGATCAAAACATTACTTGGATCAATTTCAAGGACACTCGATGCTCAAGGCTGAAAATTATTCTATTTCCTACTTCAAATTATATCTAGTCATGTTGTACACCATAGTAAGCAGAGAGACTCTAATGTCTTCAAATTAAAACATAAAGATATTCTGAGAATAAAACGTATAAAATAATTTCAATAACAAAATACTAACAATACACAGATGTATCACATTTAAATACGAACCACCTCCCATTATCAAATTCCTAAGGAAAAATTAAAGTGTAAGTTAAATCCCCTGCAATCAAGCCCTGATCTTTTAAGAGGCAGCTCCCCTAACTGCCCTTACAAAGTCAATCTATGCTCTGAGAAACTCTCAGTGGTTTCCTAGATCCTGATTCCTTTTGAGGAGCTGTTCTAATCTGCCCTTTGAAATCTTGTCTGTCTTCTTCTATTAGATTTATTTGGGCCTCCATCATTTTTCTGATGTAATAACCATAAAGACATTTTCCCATGTTCTAGTGCATTCTTTAAGGACATTTAGACACAGGTGCATCTCCATTTCTCT
>NW_012118487.1:14349428-14372275 GCF_000951035.1 Colobus angolensis palliatus
TTTTTTTGCAGGGGGTCGGCAGGGGGTGGGGGAAACGGGGTCTTGCTGTGACCGGGGTCTCGTATTCTTGATTTCTTGAACACAACTGGTTCCTAAAGCCAATTTTCAAAGCACAATCTTTTAAATTGCTTTTTTAACCCTTGGATTTGCAGTAATTTAATCAATCTGTTTCTCTACTCCAACCCCAAAAGAAGGTGTAGCCTTTATAATAAGAATCCCCATCATTGGATAATAAAAATACATTACCCTTCTATGAATGAAGCTACTATTTGAGTATAACATGACAGATAAAGCCATGGTCAGAACATATGAGATTAACAAATTAAAATCAACCTGATAGGGAATGACCCTCAAGAGCTTGTGAGCAATCCGCGTGAATCCAAGATGTTTGTACAGTACTTACATAGTTTCCTCCTTTGGTCCTATAGGTAGACACAAACAATATACAAATGGATAGGATTTGGCTTATTCACACTGTCCAACTGGGCCTAGTAAAATGTTAGTGCTTTGTAACATACATGAAACTTGGGTACAGGATGAGTCTTGCCCTGTAGACCTAGCTGAAAAATGTAGTATAAGCAGCAAATAATTGATGTGCCTCTCATGTGTTTTTTCCCTATGATCACATCTTTTTAAAATTAGGGCTTGCACCTGCTATAGAAATCTGCTGGTTTTGTAGGGGCTACATATGAGAGAGCTAAGATGCTGCTATCTGCTCTCTGAGGATTGTGTCTGCTAAAGTCTCCTTGCCTTCTATTTACTAAGGTCTCTGAAGTCTTTGTAGGTTTGTGGAGCCTAGTCTGATCTATGAAGCAGGGGTTTAGCTTACTTAGGGCAGCCAGTAAGGCCCATCTGTTTTCCGGCATTTTTTTTTTTAGGCAAGGTCTCGCTCTGTTGCCCAGGCTAGAGTGCAGTGGCATGACCACAGCTCACTGCAGCCTCCTAGGCTCAAATGATTCTCCCACCTCAGCCTCCCAAGTAACTGGGACTACAGGAGAAAACCACCATGCCTGGCTAATTTTTTAAAAACATGTTTTATAGTGATGGGGTCTTACTGTGTTGCCCAGGCTGGTCTCAAACTCCTGGGCTCAAGCTATCCTCCCACCTCAGCCTCCCAAAACGCTGGGACTACAGGTGTGTGCCACCATGCCCAGCCTCATCTGCTTTTAAAAGGCTGTTTGCTGAGATTCATGCATATTTGCTTAGGGCTAGCAGGCTCCTCTAAAAACAGCTATTTGTCTATTATTACAAATTTCAGTAGTCCCCCAAAGTGAATGAATTCATAAGACCTAAGATTTAAAGATACTTACAGATAGCACAGCAAACTGTATAACTGTAAAAAATCTGTCAGATTGCAGAATAGAAGCCTCAAAGACCAAGGTCAAGGATTCACATGGTTTGTGCTCACAAAAGCACCATAAAAATTTAAAGCTACTTATACAGCTGACTCTAAAAGTCTCAGTCCCTCTGCATATTCGATCTCCCATCCACCTGCTTTTTGTTGTCTTATTTCTTGAGGATTTTGGCTAATGCACCAGATGTTATGACCATACAGAAGCTCATTAAATAATATGAAGCAATTGAGAAATAAGACCAAAGACATCACATATAGAGAATAAACATCCCCTCTATTACTGATGAAATAAATATTAGAGAATTGACTTATTCAGCAGGCAAGTGAACTTCCTAATACTAAACCCCAGGATTAGAGAGAGAAATCTTTCAACCAAAGGCCATACTCACACTGAACTTTGAAAAATAACACATGGATGAAGAGAACAGAATGTGTGATTCCTGAAGGCAGCTTGCTCCTAAGAGAAAAGGGGGAAAAAATGGCTGGACTATATATATATCCAATTTCTTTTCCCAAACTCTACTTGATCATTCACTCCAACTCCCTTGTGAGCTGTTACAGAAATTGCTGCTATAAACACTCCAGTATGTTTACTGAATTATATTTATATACATGAACATTTCTGTGAGTGTAGACCTAGGAATAGAATTGCTGGGACATAAATGTGTCTATGACGAGCTTTAGTGGATGAAAATTATTTTCCAAAGTGGTTGTAACAATTTAGACTTTGACCAGCAGTGTATGAGAGTTAGATGCTCAATATCCATGCCAAAACTTTATATTAGTTTTTAAAGTTTTATCCATCCTAGTGGTGTGTGGTGGTATCTCATTATGGTTTTAATTTATATTTCTTTGATTATTGTTATTAAACATTTTTATGTTTATTGGTCATTTGTTTATCCTTTTTGTAAAATGCCTGCTCAAGTGTTTTTGACCATTTTATACAAATGATGTATTTTTCTTATTGATTTGTAGGAAGTCCTCATATTTTCTGGGTATGAGATCTTCACTGGATAGATGTATTGCAAATATCTTCACCCACCCTGGGGTTGCCTCTGCACATCTATAATCATGTCCTTTGATGAATAGAAGGTCTTAGTTTTAATAGTCTAATTCATCATATTTTTCCTTTTGGTTAGTGCATTCTGTGTCCTGTTTAAGAAAATTTTATCTCCTGGAAAGATACTGAACATATTCTTCTCTATTATCCTTGGAAGCTTCAGTGTTTGTCTTTTATATTTAGGACTATCATCTACCTAAAACTGTTATTTGTATATGATGTGAAGTAGCCATTCAATTTAAATTTTTCTGTGTGGATTTCCAATTAACCTAGCACCATTTATTTAAAAATATCATCCTTTCCCAACTATACTGTACTAAGACTTTTGTCATAAATCAAGTGAGTTTCTATGTGTGTCTTTTCTGTTCCCTTGGTTTGTATGCCTGTTGTTTCACCAATATCACACAGCTTAACTATTGCCATTTGCTGATAATCTTGATATCCAATATCTTGATGTCTGGTCTTCCAACTTAGTTGCTCTTCAAGATTATCGTCTTTTCTTGGCCCAATGCATTTATACACAAATTTTAGAATCACTTACATTCCTTAAAAACCTGCTGAAAATTTTATTAGGATTGCATCCAATCTACCCAGCAATTTGGAGTTTTTAAACAATGTTTTTTATTTTACTTTATATCTTACAGATACCATTACTTTACATATTACATTTGTTTTTTTTTCTTTCTGGTCTTTATACTTTTGGGGGGAAAGGAGGGCTTTATTACACTGGAGAGAACCATCAATACATCAATATACGTTTGAATAGAAACGTGATGATGAATCTCCTTATCCCAATCCCAATCTCAGGAAAAACTTACTTCCACATTTCACTTTAAATATAATGTTTGCTGTAGGGCTTTTACATATATCTTTTATCAAATTATTGATGATCCCTTTTACTACTTTGCTAAAAGTTTTAAAAATTATAAATTGGGGTTTAACTTTATCAAATGTTTCTGCATCTTGGGATGATTGGATGGTTTTTTTTCATTCCATTAATACAGAAAATAACATTGGTATTTTTTATTTTCTTTTTTTTGAGATGGAGTCTCCCTCTGTCACCCAGGCTGGAGTGCAATGGCGTGATCTAAGCTCACTACAACCTCTGCCTCCCTGGTTCAAGTGATTCTCTGGCCTCAGTTTCCCAAGTAGCTGGGACTACAGGTGCATGCCACCATGCCAGGCTAATTTTTGTATTTTTACTAGAGACATGGTTTCACCATGTTGGCCAGGTTGGTTTCAAACTTCTGATCTCAAATGATCCACCTATCTTGGCCTCTCAAAGTGCTGGGATTACAGGTGTGAGCCACCATGCTCAGCCTGTTTAATAGAACTTATAAGTGAAGCAAAACATGCTGAGAATTTTCTTTGTGGGAAGGTTACATACAGGCTCAATTTGTTAATAGATAGAGGAACATTCAGGTTTTCTATTTCTTCATCTGTCAGTTTCATTAAGATGTTGATATGGTTTGGATCTGTGTCCCTGCTCAAATCTCATGCTGAATTGTAATCCCCATTGTTGGAGGTGGGGCCTGGTGGAAGGTGACTAGATCATGAGGGCAGTTAGTTTCTCATTAATGGTTTAGCACCTTCCCCTTGCTGTTCTCATGATAGTGATTTCTCACAAGATCTGGTTGTTTAAAAGTGTGTAACACTTCCCCCTTCCCTCTCTCTCTCTTGCTTCTGTTCCTGCCACATAAGACAACTGTTCCTGCTTTTCCTTCCAATATGATTGGAAGCTTCCTGAGGCCTTCCCAGAAGTAGAAGCCACTATGCTTCCTGTACAGCCTGCAGAACCATGAGCCAATTAAACTTCTTTTCTTTATAAATATCCCAGTCTTAGGTATTTCTTTATAGCAATGCGAGAACGAACTAATACAGAATGTGTTTTCAAGAAATTTGTCTATTTCATTTGAATTTTCAATTGGATCGTCCATGATATTTCTGTTTTTTTGTTTGTACATTTTTGAGGAGGAGATCTTATTATGTTGCTCAGGCTGGTTAAAAACTCCTAGGCTCAAGCAATCCTCCCATTTCAGCCTCCCAATAGGTGGTAGGATTTCTAGTTATCTTGATTTGCTGAGTCTTTTATGAAATATTCTTTTTGTTTTTAGTAGTATTATCAAAACAAATTTGACTTTGTCTGCTATTAGAGAAGTGATATCAGCTCTCTCTGGTTAGTGCTTTTATGATAAACTTTTCTATCTTTTTTCTTTCACCTCTGCGCCATTTTTATGGCATATCTCTTTAAACAGCATATGATTGGGTTTTTGATTTTGTAACCAGTCTGACAATCTTGGTCTTGGTATACTTACTCAATATATTTGAATTTAAAACTATCACGTTACATTTTTATTTGTTCTATTTGTCCTATTTCATTTTCTTATTTCCCACTTTTTTTTTTTACAAATTATTTTTATCTTTCAATATCCCCCTCCAGTAGCTTGTTATTATAGTTTTTAAAATTAAACTTTTACTCTTGAGATAATTGCACATTGTCATACAGTTGTAAGAAACATTACAGAGAGACACTGTGTGTCTTTACCCCATTATCTCCAATGGCAATATTTTGCAAAACTGTAGTACAGTATCATAACCAGCAATTGACATTGATACAGTCAAGATACAGAACATTTCCATCACCACAAGGATTCCTCAAATCTCCCTTTTATAGCCTCACCCACTGCCCTCCCGTCCCCACTGCCTCCTGAAAACCTGGCAACCACTAAACTGTTCTTTATTTCTATAATTTTGTCATTTCAAGACAAAATATACAAAAAAGCATGGGCTTATATAGTACGTAAACTTTGGAATTTTTTTTTTTTTTCTTTTTTGAGATGGAGTCTCGCTCTGTTGCCAGGCTTGAGTGCAGTGGTGCGATCACAGCTCACCACAACCTCCACCTCCCGGGTTGAAGTGATTCTCCTGCTCCAGCCTCCGGAGTAGCTGGGACTACAGGTGTGCACCACCGTACCCAGCTAATTTTTGTGGTTTTAGTAGAGATGGGGTTTCACCATGTTGACCACGATGGTCTTGATCTCCTGACCTCATGATTCACCCACCTCAGCCTCCCAGAGTGTTGGGTTATAGGCGTGAGCCACCGTGCCTGGCCTGGAATATATATATATATATTTTTCCCCCCCCACTGAATGTAACTCCCTGGAGATTCATCCAGGCTGTTGCATGTATCAGTAATTTGTTCCTTTTTATTGCTGAGTAGTATGGTATGGATTTAGAACAGTTTGTTTAGCCATTCACCCAGTGAAGGACATCTGAGTTGTTTCCAGTTTGGGGATATTATAAATAAAGCTGCTATAAACATTAATGTACAGGTTTTTTTGAAAACGTAAGTCTGTATTTTTCTTTCTTTTTTTCTCCCTATTTACTTTTGGAGAAAGTCCTTCATTTTTCTGAGGTAAATATCCAAGAGTACAATTGCTGGGCTGTGGGGCAGTTTCACGCTTAGGTTTTTAAGAAATTGTAAACTATTTTCCACAATGGCTATATCATTCTACATTCCCAGCAGCAATGCATAAGTGATCCAGCTTCTCTGCATCCTTGCCAGTATTTGGTGTTGTCACTATTTTTATTTTATCCAATCTGATAGGTGTGTGGTGATATGGCATGGTGTTTTAATTTGCATTTCCCTAATTGCTAATGATGTTGAATATCTCATTTGCTTATTTGCCATCTGTAAACCATCTATGGTAAGTTTTTATTCATGTCTTTTGTTTATTTTCTAATTGGATTTTTATTGAGTTTTGAGAGTTCTTTATATATTACAGATATCAGTTGCTTGTCAGATGTGTGGTTTGCAAGCATTTTCTTCTAGTCCGTAATTTGCCTTTTACTACTCCTAATGCTTTTCACAGAAGAAAATGTATTAGTTTAGATAAAGTTCAGTTTTTCCTTTTATAGATCATGCTGTTGCAGTATGTTAAGTCTAAGAACTCTTTCTTCACGCTTGGATCCCAAAGATTTTCTCCTATGTGTTTTGTCTAAAAGTCTCATAGTTTTATATTTTACATTTAAGACTATTTTCTATTTTGAGTTAATTTTTGTGTAAGGTGTGAGACTTAGGTTTAGTTTACACACTTCTTTATTACTATAACTGTCTTTTATCAGTTGTAGATAAATCTTGGCTATTATATCTTCAAATATACCTTTCCCCTATTTTCTTTCTTTATTTTCTATGTCTGGAGTTACATGAATGTTAGAAGTCACACTGTTGCATTTATTTCTGATGGTCTATTTTGTAGTTTGCACTTTCCCATTTCTCTGTGCTTCTGATTGTTTTTTACTTATCTACCTTCCTTTTCTTATACAAGAAGCTCTGTTTACTTTTTTAAAAAAATAATGCTCACTCTTCCTTTTATTCATACTGTCTTTCTAGGATTATTTTCCTTCTTCCTGAAATACATAATTTAGTAGTCCGTTTAGTGCTAGTATGTTGATAGTCTCTCAATTTTCCTTAAGATTTTTATTTGCCCATATAGCTTTTCTGAGACAAGGTCTTGCTCTATTGCTCAGGCTGGAGTGCAGTGGGATGAGATCGTAGCTCATTGCAGCCTCAATCTCCTGGGTTCAAATGACCCTTCTGCCTCAGTGTCATGAGTAGCTGGGACTACAGGTGCCTTCCATCATGCCCAGCCGACATTTGTATTTTTTGTAAAGATGAGTGCCCCATTATATTTCCCAGGCTGGTCTTAAACCCCTGGCCTCAAGCAATCCTCCCGCCTCAGCCTCCCAGATTGCTAGGATTACAGACCTGAGCCACCACACCTGGCCTGCTCATATTCTTGCAGTTCAAGAATGGCAGTTATTTTCTCTCAGCACTTTATATTATAGGTATTTTTCTACTGTGTTCCAGCTTCCATTGTTGCTGCTGAGAAGTCTGCCATCAGTATAACTGTTTTCCTTTGTAGGTGAGCTTTCTTTTCTCTCTTGCATCTTTTAAAATCATTTTTCGGGCTGCGCATGGTGGCTCACACCTGCAATCCCACGACTTTGGGAGGCCTAAGCAGGCAGATCACCTGAGGTCAGGAGTTTGAGACCAGCCTAGCCAACATGGTGAAACACTGTCTCTACTAAAAATACAAAAATTAGTTGGGCGTAGTGGTGCACGCATGTAATCCCAGCTACTCGGGAGGCTGAGGCACAAGAATCACTTGAACTCAGGAGGAAGAGGTTGCAGTGAGCCAAGATGGTGCCACTGCACTACAGTCTGGGTAGACAGAGTGAGACTTTGTCTCAAGAAAAAAAAAAGTGTATATATGTGTGTGTGTGTGTATATATATGTATATATATGTATATGTGTGTGTGTGTGTATATATATTTTGACTGCATATATATCTGCATATATATCTGCAAGTTCACCTTGAAGTTGTCTGTTGTGGATTTCTTTTTATTAAGCTACTTGGGTTACTTTATGCTCCTAAATTTGAATTCATATCATTATGAAAAAAATGCATCAAGAATATTAAAATAGTGCCACTTTGTGCTTTTCTCTATTCTTTTTCTATGACTAATTAAACATATTGCAATATTGATAAACATTATTCTATTTCCAATGTTTCTCAGTTTTGTTTTTAAAATATTTTTCATCTCATTCTTCTGTGATTCAGTCTAATTTTTTCAGCAAAATGTTAATTTTATTTTTAGCTTTATCTAATCTGTGTAGCTCATTCATTAAGATTTCAACAACTATGTTTTTTTCTTTCTCAAAGATCCATTTGGTTGTTTTCAGAACTTTTTTGTCATTCCTGATAGATACCTGCTGCTTCCTCATCTTTGTAATTTCATCCTTTTTCTTATTAAAAATGTTTGTATTCTGAATCTAACAATTGTAAATATCTGAATTACTTGGATGTTCAATGGTGGCTTGCTTCTTCACGTACCTGGTCATCTCTAATTTTGTACTTATATTTATTCCATCAGTCTGTGATATTTCTAAAGTAAGATGCTTTCTCCCTCAGTAAGGATTTCCATCTGTTTCTGCCAAGAGACAAGGTATACTACTAACATGCTACCATTTTAGTTTATTGAAAGAGTCCCCGCTTAATGTAGTATCCAGTTTGGTTTCCTTTCCTTTTTTTTATGGGCCTATAGGTAAGGATTACAATTCAAACTTCTGCTTTGGGCATTTGTTTTCATGGCTAATTTGCTTCCCAGGTTTACTTACCACTCAAATTACCATGCCTGAGTCTAGCTCATGATTGGCATCCCTACCAATCCTCATCCTCCGCCCCCACACTCTTGACTTATTTTGGTGTCAGGGAAAATTCCTTAGATATTTTCCCCATTTTCTGTCATCCTAGGAATGCAGTAAAAATCTATTTCAAATTAATTTTGAGGGGATCATAAAAATATCTGAGTATCTGGGTCACCAGAGTGATGAAAGCTGCAATCATACATCACTCTTTTACATGTAAAGACAGAAAAAAAAAAAAGGCTAGCTTGGAATGTGAAGACTGCTTTCAAATAAAATTACTGTCCTTCATTCATTCATTCATTCATTCTAATTCAAACTTATAGGGACTTATGTACCAAATGCTTTATTAAGGGAGAAGAAAAGGAGCATGTCTCTACCCTCTGGAGGTCTAGGCAAGGATATAGATACTAAACTAATAGGCTAACAAATATATATATATATATATATATATATATATTTACAGATAGTGATGAATGTTATAACCGGTGATATAAGAGGAAGTTGGGTAGTAACTTTATATTTAAGCTTAAACCTGAAGTGAAAGAGCCAGCCACGATGAGAGAGAAGAGAACATTAAACACAGAAGCAATAGTGTGTGCCAAAGTCTTGAGGTAAAAAAATATTTTGGTGTTTGACAAACTAAAAAATAGTTCTATATAGCTATAGTATAGGGAGTGAGAGTGAAAGTGGTAGGGGATGCAGTCAAAGAGATAGGAAGAGGGCCAGGCTATGCAGAGCATTGTATGCAATGATAATGTATTACATTTATGTGGAATTGGAGGCCATTCAAAGATTTTATGCTGGAAAGTGGATTAACCTGTTTCATGTTTTGAGATCACTCTGGCTATTCTGTGGAGGATGCAGTGTTAAAGCCAAAAGTCTCTGGAATCAGGTAGACCAGTTCAGAGTCTATTGCTATAGTCTGGATAAGAAATTATTGTAGCTTGAGCTTGTGTGATGATAGTAGAGATGGAGATAAGTGGATGGTTTCAAAATATATCCTGGTGAGAGAATGGAAGATTTTTTTTTTTTTAATAAGCAAAGTGGCTCTGCAGAAGATCACATGCATAACTGGACATGTGGCTTTAACTTGTATCTGAAAGGCTATCATCTCACTACAGCTTTCTTGGTGATAGAGCCCTCTTGAGCTTCTTTAGATGTAAGTGTCAAAATATGGAGCCAGCACAGGTAGAGAGCTGTAGGGAAAAACCGTGGTCTTTAGTTAGGGGGGAATCCAAAATAGTTAAAACTTGAGTGGCCAAATACTTACTGCTTATCTCAGTTTTCTGATGAGTTACTGTAATGAAATAATCTAGTCCAGAAATAAATGACTTGTCTTGGGGTTGCTATGCAAAAGAAGAAAAAAATGCTATTAAAAAAGTTATCAGTCAATGGCTGCATATAATAGAATACCTACCCAACAGTATTATTATGAGTTTATTTTTCTGACATATAAGAAGACTGAGAGAAGATGGTTACTGGTATTGGTTCAGTAGTTCAATTAATGTCCAGGTTGATGTCTACGATTTTCTTACCCTTCTCTCATGCTACTGAGAATAGCTTTCTCATGATTGGTTTGAATCTGCAATAATTTATCAATAACTTGTTTATAATCAAGGTATTTTTTAAAGTAAGAAGAAAGGAGAAAATGGGTTTTGGGTAATTAACAGAGTTCTGAACAACAAACTAGATTTAAGAATTTTAGACAAAGGAATAGAACAAGACCATACTACTTTATAGTTTTCAAACAGATGAAGTTTTTCAGAAGTTAACAGTAATGAGTTATTGATATGAATTATAAGTTTAAAAACACCTATTAACCTAGAAAATAATATTTAATGAATATTTAATAATCATTACATTGAAAAATTCATCCAGTAAATATTTGAGCCTATGCATATGCATAGCACTGTACTAGGCCTTATGAGAGATGTAAAAACATGATATGCACTTCCTGCCTTCAAGAAACTCCTAAACAAGAATTTTTGGTATTACATTTTATATTTTATAACACTCTTTCATAGGTGTTCTTTCTTTTGAAATTTATAACTCCATGCATTAGGCAGATAAAATTTTTACCTGGTGAAGAAGTTGAGACAGACCCTGCTCTTGTCTCTCTGGCCATTACCACTTCAAGGTTCATTTCTTGGCTGAGGGCTTTCTCCAAAGCTGTGGAAGGCAGCTCTGTCCCTGTGTGATCAGGGCAATTTGGAAATACCTGGGAATTAACAAACTCCCACTCTAGCAGCCTTCACCCAGTGACTGGAAATATTTGTTATGTAGATACCCTAGCTCGCTTGGCCTTCAGATGGAATAACTTTGAGGCCTGTGTTTTCCCAGACTTTTCTCATGGGATTATGCTGCAGTCATTACAAGTGTGGTAGCTGGCTTGATACCGCACCCTTTATTGACTGTTTTCCCTTCTTTGTCTCGCTTCCCCACCTCCTACTGGTGTTTCCTGCACCTCTTAGATAAACTATTTGCAACAAAATCCTTGTCTCAGGTTTCTAGTGAGCATTTCCACTAGGTTATTTCCCCAATACCTGCCCCAAAAGTGCCTGGTTTAATGAGGGGGGCACACGATTCAAATCAAGCCAGTTGGAATCATTCACAGGGAATTTTGTCCAGTCTGAAACAGTGAGAAAGGAACTCTCTTCCTTCATCTTCCTTTCATTTTGGTTTTGGAGTAGTGTCCGGCACAAAGTAGAAACTTAGTATTTCTGGAATATTTAATGAATCCAATTCCTACAATTTCTTTCTTGCCAACCTGCATTCGTCATCAGTCATTAATTTAAAAATGTATGAAATAATGTTGCTATAGCATATCATAGTGTCACTGCATACTGTAGCAGTTAAGTGAATGGACTCAGGAGCTAGACTGTTTGAGATATAAACTCTGCCACTTGCCAGTTGTTTGTGCTGGTTATTTGTCTGTTGTCTGTCAGTTCCATTCTCATTCTTTTACTCTCTCTATATTACAGAGTACTGGAATCCTAAAAATCGTTTCCCAGATTCACTTGCCAGTTTGTTTCCAGTTCAGTTCTGTTAATGGGAGATTCAAAGCTAAGAGGATGGAAGGCGTTTTTACTTTTCTTCTGGCTCCGGCCTCTGCAATGCTGTGCTCTATTACCCTGACTCCAGGAGTGGCCCGAGCAGGGTGAAGGATACATAATCCTCAATTATGCATAAGTGCATTTTTTTCAGTCCGATTAGAATTTCAGGCTTTAAAATTAGATGTATATTTTGAAAAGTATATCTGAAAATTTCATAGTTTGTGAATATATTTTTAAATACAGTCAAAATACTAAGCCCAGTAACAACAAGATTTAGAGGACAAAGTTGTAAATATGCCACCTTTATATTTATATGAGTATTTACACAAGAATTTGCAGTTTTAAGTCGTTATCAATCATTGAATTGATATAAGGTCAATATAGTATTAATATATCACAAATTTACTTTAGCAGAAAACATCTACATAAAAGCAGATACAAAGTTATTTTCAGCCGGGCACAGTGGCTCACGCCTGTAATCCTAGCACTTTGGGAGGCCGAGGCAGACAAATCACTTGAGGTTAGGATTTGAGACCAGCCTGGCCAACATGGTGAAACCCCACTCTACTAAAAGTACAAAAATCAGCTGGGCATTGTGGTGCATGCCTGTAATCCCAGCTACTTGGGAGGCTGAGACAGGAGAATCACTTGAACCTGGGAGGCGGAGGCTGCAGTGAGCTGAGATTGTGCCACTGCACTCCAGCCTGGGTGACAAAGTGAGACTCAGTCTCAAAAATTTACAAAAGGATGATTTGCTAGTATATGAAAGTGACAGATATTTATCTGAATATGGGCCAAATGAACAATTCTATTACAATTCAAGAACAAAACAAGGCTGGGTGCGGTGGCTCATTCCTGTAATCCCAGCACTTTGGGAGACTGAGGTGGGTGGATCATGAGGTCAAGAGATCAAGACCATCCCGGCCAACATGGTGAAACCCCGTCTCTACTAAAAATACAAATATTAGCTGGGCGTGGTGGCACGCGCCTGTAGTCCCAGCTACTTGGGAGGCTGAGGTAGGAGAATCGCTTGAACCTGGGAGGCAGAGGTTACAGTAAGCTAAGATTGCACCACTGCACTCCAGCCTGGCAACAGAGCGAGACTGTATCAAAGGAAAAAAAAAAAAAAAAAGAACCGCAGAGACTCTTATGGGGTCAGACCCTTGTAACAATTTAAATCTACTTATTCTTCCTACCCTTTTTGCCATCGTTGTCATAGATTCTACTTGTCCAGTTTATAAAAATCCACAAGACATTATTACTGCTGTTTTAAGAAGGTAATACTCTTTTAAAATTTACGTAATTATCCTTGATTATGCTCTTTTCCTCCTCCTAAGGATTTGAGATTATTTTCCTTAAGTAGGATTCCTGGCAGTGAATTCTCTCAACTTCTGTTTGTCCAGAAACAGCTTTATTTTGCTGTAATTCTTGAAAGCTTTTTCCCTGGATATGGAATTTTAGGTTAGCAATTTTTTTTTTTCCTTCAGCGATCTAAAGATGTCATTCTATGGGATTCTGGTTTCCCTAGTTCTGTTGAAGAATCAGCCTTTAGACTTACTGTTGCTGTTTTGAATTTATTTTTCCTTTTTCCTCTGGTTCCTTTTAAGATTTTCTTAGTTTTCGATACTTTTTATTATGATGTGGTCCAGATGACATCTTCTACTAGAGATGGTTTGACTTTTGCAATATTCTACCTATTGCTAACAGGGAGAAAGTTAAAGGATTATCTCAATCCAATTAGAGATTGAGCTGTGTTCAGGCTAGGCTGCAAAGTTTTAGTAAGACCCTTCCATCTGTGGCTTATTTCTATTGCTCATACATTAAGACACTATCACACAGTCTTTTGATTAAGGGATTGACAGTCTCTGTCTCCTTAGCCCTGAAAGACTATGAAAAATTCATTTCTGCTCTTTGGAGGGTTTGAACTTGTGTCTCTACACTCCTGCCTAAACAGCTTCAAAACATATCAAATGTCTTCAGGAAGACAATGATGAGTTTGTAGCAGACCCCTCCCTCCAGCTGGACTTTTGTCCACTAAACACTGAAACCCTGGGACATTTAGCTTTGTCTTTTAGAAGCTTCTAGCACAACTCTCTCCTCTCCCATACCACCTTCGCATTCAGCTAATCTGTGGAAAATGGGCCATTATGGATATTTCAGAGTCCTTCAGTTTCCAACTGATTGTGCTAACGCCCACCAATACAACTGACAGACACTTGCTGGAGTCTCTTTCATTTAGTCAAAATCCTTCTACCTAGGCCAAGTTAGACTGACTTCAGTTCCATGCCTAAAATCTACAAAATGTTTTCAAAACTCATCAGCATACCTAGGAAGGGCTCTTTCCGGTCTGGAATTTTAATTTGAGTTATTTTTTGATTGCTTCAACAGATCTCCAATGTATTTTAAAACATGATTTTTGCAACTTGTCATTTTTTTTCTAATTGTAGTAGAGGATTTTAGAACTAAGTAACTTTCTTGTGGACATTTAGCTGCTGCTGCTTCTAATTATTATTTTTGAAACAGTCTCACTCTGTATCCCAGGCTGGAGTGCAGTGGCTCAGTCATAGATACGATCCTCCTGCTGTCAGCCTCAGTAGCACAGACTGCAGGCATGCACCACCAAGCCTGGGTAATTTTTTGTTTTTAGTAGAAAGGAAGTCTCACTACATTGCCCAAGCCAGTCTGGAACTCTTTAGCTCAAGCAATCTGCCTGTCTTGGCCTCCCAAAATGCTGAGATTACAGGTGTGAACTATTGCACCCAGCCAGTTTACCATAACTCACAAAAATAGCTGTTTAAATAGGAAAACAAAATATATTTGACTAATTGTTTTGCATTGAAAACGTTAGCATCAGAATGAGAGGTTTTCATTCCTTCCTAACCTGTGCTTCACTTCTTCAAAGACAGTGTTAAATTATTTCAGTAAATTGAATTTCTGGCGTGAGTATACAGTCAGGCTTCAGAATTGGTGATCTACCCACTAGTGGATGTGCCTGTTTGATAATACTTCAGTAGGCTGATCCTTCCCCTCTCACAGCCTTTAAAACAACTTGAAAATATTAAGCGCCAATGTAAGATTTGTCTTTGAGAAACTGTGTGCAGAGTAACGGTTTTTGGGTTTTTACATTATGCAACTCAAGAAAGCAATTATTTTATATCCAACTAACTGTATATAAAGCATATTTAATGTTGGCTATGAGTTAATAAATAATTATCAAAACTTTTTATTGCTTTGCAGAAGAAGGGCTTAACAAAATAAGTGTCGAGGCCATCCTGGCTAACACCGTGAAACCCCGTCTCTACTAAAAAATACAAAAAAAACCTAGCCGGGCGAGGTGGCGGGCGCCTGTAGTCCCAGCTACTCGGGAGGCTGAGCCAGGAGAATGGCGTAAACCCGGGAGGCGGAGCTTGCAGTGAGCTGAGAACCGGCCACTGCACTCCAGCCCGGGCGACAGAGCGAGACTCCGCCTCAAAAAAAAAAAAAAATAAGTGTATAATCACTTTCCATCAGTATTTTCCAATCTGGTTTTGTCCAGAATTGGTGGGTTCTTGGTCTCGTTGACTTTAAGAATGAAGCCGCGGACCCTCGCAGTGAGTGTTACAGTTCTAGAAGATGGTGTGTCCCGAGTCTGTTCCTTCAGATGTTCAGATGTGTTCAGAGTTTCTTTCTTCTGGTAGGTTTATGGTCTCGCTGGCTTCAGGAGTGAAGCCACAGACCTTCGCAGTGCTACAGCTCTTAAGGCGGCACATCTGGAGTTGTTCGTTCCTCCCTTCTGGAAGTATTCATTCCTCCTGGTGGGTTCGTGGTCTCGCTGGCCTCAGGAGTGAAGCTGCAGACCTTCCCGGTGAGAGTTATAGCTCATAAAGGCAGCATGAACCCAAAGAGTGAGCAACAGCAAGATTTATTGCAAAGAGCAAAAGAACAAAGCTTCCAAACCCTGGAAGAGGACCCAGCGGGTTGTCTCTGGCTAGCTCCAGCAGCCTTTTATTCCCTTATGTGGCCCTACCCACATCCTGATGGGTGGGCCATTTTACAGAGAGCTGATTGGTCCGTTTTGACAGGGTGGTGATTGGTGCTTTTACAATCCCTGAGCTAGACACAGAGTGCTGATTGGTGCGTTTACAATCCTTTAGCTAGACACAGAGTGCTAGACAGAAAAGTTCTCCAAGTCCCCACTAGATTAGCTAGATACAGAGCACCCATTGGTGCATTTACAAACCCTGAGCTAGACTCAGAGTGTTACAATCCTTTAGCTAGACACAGAGTGCTAGACAGAAAAGTTCTCCAAGTCCCCACTAGATTAGCTAGATACAGAGCACCCATTGGTGCATTTACAAACCCTGAGCTAGACTCAGAGTGCTGATTGGTGCATCTACAGTCCTCCAGCTAGACATAAAAGTTCTCCAAGTCCCCACTAGACCCAGGAGCCCACCTGGCTTCACCTAGTGGATCCCACACTGGGGCTGCAGGCAGAGCTGCCCAGCCTGCCCTCACTCCTCAGCCCTTGGGCAGATGGGACCGGGTACCAGGGAGCAGGGGGCGGGCCCGTCAGGGGAGGCTCCGGCTGCGTGGGAGCCCACCATGGAGGTGGGGCTCTGACCTGCGGGCTGTAGGTCCTGAGCCCTGCCGGGCGGAGGCCATGGGAGAATTTGAGCTGGGTGCATGTGGGCCGGCAGTGCTGGGGGACCCAGCGCAACCTTCGCAGCTGCCGGCCTGGGTGCTAAGCCCCTCACTGCCTTGGGCCTGTGGTGCCCGGCAGCAGCTCTGAGTGTGGGGCTCGCCGAGCCTGCACCCACGGAAACTTGCACTGGCCTGTGAGCACTGCGGGAAGCCTGGGTTCCTCTCCCTCTACACCTCCCAGCAAGCAGAGGGAGCCGGCTCCAGCCTCGGCCAGCCCAGACAGGGGCTCCCGCCATGCAGTGACGGGCTGAAGGGCTCCTCAAGTGCCCCCAGAGTGGGCGCGGAGGCAGAGGAGGTGCTGAGAGTGAGGGCTGCTAGCACATTGTTACCTCTCAGTTTGATGACCACAGATTATGAAAAGTCAAATTCTTAGGAAAACTAAATAAATGCTAGGAATTTCAATAACTGGCATTAACACAGATCATTCCTGTCAGATTACACTGCTCTAGATAAATTCCAGTTTATCAACAGAATAGCGATTTAGAGGTGTTAGAGGACTAGTTTGGAAACAGCTTCACTAACTCATAGTTTATTACCTGTTTATATTTTACAATTCATGAGATGCTGAACTCAGACAAAGTTTGGCAAGTAAAGTAATATACTGATATCATCTGGCAGGGAAAAATGCTGGTAAGGTCATTTTAATTAAAGAATAGGATGACTGAGCAATATTGTGTAATCTAAAGTTTAGTCTACATTATTATATTTGGGCTGTCAACTCTATCCTAATGCTGTTTTGATTTTAAAACTTATTTATATCTTTTGGGACACAGTTTTGCTCTGTCACCTAGGCTGGAGTGCAGTGGTGTGATCATGGTTCACTACAGTCTCAACTTCCTGGGGTCCAGCGATCCTCCCACCTCTGCCTCCTGAGTAGCCGGGACCACAAGCACATGCCAACATGTCTGGCTAATTTTTGTATTTTGGTAGGGTTTCGCCATGTTGCCCAGGTTGGTCTCAAACTCCTGAGCTCAGAGTCTTGCTCTGTCACCCAGGCTGGAGTGCCATGGTGTGATCTTGGCTCACTGCAACCTCCGCCTCCCTGGCTCAAGCAATTCTCCTGCCTCAGCCTCCCAAGTAGCTGGGATTACAGGCGCACGCCACTACGTGTGGCTAATTTCTTTATTTTTAGTGGAGACGGGGTTTCTCCATATTGGCCAGGCTGGTCTCGAACTCTAACCTCAGGTGATCCACTTGCCTTGGCCTCCCAGTGCTGGTATTAACAGGTGTGGACTACTGCACCTGGCTTAATCGGCACTCTTATAGTCAAGGGATTTCATATGACCCGTTATTTATTCTTTAAAATGTAATTATAATTTCCTGACTGCCTAATTGCATAAGTTAAAATGTAATATATATTTTCCCACACTATGATCATATATTCACAGAGTTATAGAATCATATGATTTAAGAGCTGAATTCTACCTTGGAGATTATCCCATAAACTTCAGTTTATTGTCTATCAATCTAAGGCCGAGAAAAGACCAGGCACGGTGGCTCATGCCTATAATCCCAGCACTTTGGGAGGCCTAGGCAGGTGGATCACCTGAGGTCAGGGGTTCGAGACTAACCTGACCAACCCGTCTCTACTAAAAATACAAAATTACCTGGATATGGTGGCGCATGCCTGTAATCCCAGCTGCTTTCGAGGCTGAGGCAGGAGAATCGCTTGAACCTGGGAGGCAGAGATTGCAAGTGAGCCAAGATCATGCCATTGCACTCCAGCCTGGGCAACAAGAGTGAAACTCCATCTGAAAAGGCCTAGAAATGCTAAGTGAACCATTCAAAACCACAAGCTCTGGCTGGGTTCTAATTTACGCATTTTTTAAAAAATGAAAAACACAAATATTTTCCTCTATATCATTTTGATGCATGTTTCACCTTGACATGTTTTAGAAATGTGTATCATTTTAATAGAAATAAATTTGTGGACTTTTTAGAATATATATAATTGATATGTTCTTGAAAAAATGGCTTTAAAACTGTTTTGAGAAATACAATCTTATTTGGCATTTAGGACTACAACAGGATTAAAACAATGAGAAACACGTTTAGTATTAACTCTTTAATGGACATTGTAGTTTTCTGATAAAGTCATAATAGTGTGGCAAATAATTCATAGTATAGTGAACTGGCCTTATGTTTTGAGTGTGTGTATTTAATTCATCTTTTGAGAATTAAATTTAGGACTAGATTTTTTGTGTTACCAGATTCTGCATATATTTTTCACACAAAAAATGGGGTTGTTCTGTAACCAAAAACTGTATGTGATCTCAGCTAAGCCTTATTTCTTTTATTACTTTACTGTGCCTCTTAATGGTACTTTTAAGTCAGGAAATGTGTTATAAGAGTGAAGTCTTGGCAGCGATGGTAAAAGTAGGTTAAATATAGAAATGTTTTCCTTTTCTCTGCTGTTATGGAGAAGAGAATGGTAATTGATATTAGCAGGGGTGGTTCCTTCCCTGCTTCCTTGTGGGCTGTAAGGAAAGGATCAGTTCCATGTCTCTCTCCTTGGCTTGTTGATAGCCATCTTCTTCCTGTGTCTTTTTCACATAATCTTACTTCTATGGCTGTCTCTGTCCAAATTTCCCCTTTTGATAAGGACATCAGTCATACTGGATTAGGGGCTCACCCTATTGCAGTGTGAGCTCATCTTAACTAATTATTTCTGCAGTGACTATATTTCCAAGTAAGATCATCTTCCGAGATACAGGGTGTTAGTTAGGACTTCAACATAGAAAGTTGGTGGGGGGAACACAATTTAACCTATAAGCCTTAGGTGAGCTGAGCATCTACTCTTAGCTTACCCTTGTGGTCCTTTGCCTCTCCTAGGCATCAACTACTGGGAAGTGATTAAAACATCTTTCTGGGTCAGGCGCGGTGTCTCACACCTGTAATCCCAGCACTTTGGGAGGCTGAGGCAGGCGGATCTTGAGGTCAGGAGTTTGAGACCAGCCTGGCCAACATGGTGAAACAACATGGTGAAACGCTGTCTCTACTAAAAATACAAAAATTAGCTGGGCATGGTGGCACACACCTGTGATCCCAGCTACCTCAGGAGGCTGAGGTAGGAGAATCGCTTGAACCCCAGAGGCGGAGGTTGCAGTGAGCCGAGGTTGAGCCACTGTACTCCAAAAAAAAAAACCTTTATGAAAAATAGTACCCCAAATCCAATCAATTGCTAGTTTAAGTGATGGGATAGAAAGAAAAGAGATCTAAGAATCATGATTCTTAGAAAACAGAAGTGCTAGAATAGAATGTAAACTTCAGTTAGTGGCTCTGATTTTGGATGTGAATAAATTCACTATTTGCATTACAGTAACATTAAAAAAAAAGCAGGTTGTGAAGCCATCTTATTAAATTATACAAATAATGCAAAATTCCTCAAGTGAAATCTTTAGTGAACATTAAAAAGTTGATTAACTTGTAGTGAGAGATTATTCATGTAAATAAGTGACTCACATCTATTACCATTGTCCCTTTGACTACAGTTTCGGACTCATAGAAAAGAAGAATTGATTTCTAACCTTACCTCATTTATACCACGCTATCAACACTGCTATCTAATGTGGAAACCTAATTATTTCATTTTCCCCAGTTTTCCACTGGGGAGATAAGGACTAAATTCCTTTATAAGCTGCAGGTTGAGTACCATCATCATTAAGTTCCTGTAATACTGAACTACTACTAATTGATCCCCAAACAAGCCAGGCTTTCTCAAAGTCCTTTCTGTTTTTTGTTTCCCTCTGCTTGACATTCTCCAATCCAACTCTTCTCAAATGCTACTTTCACAGAAGGGTTTTCCTACTTCCCTACACAGTCTTTAGGTGACTGTCTTATGCTCTCATTAATGAACAATTCTAACTAACGCTGTACTGTTTCCTATTTTTGTCTCTCTACACTAAATTTTTGAGGGCACAGGCTATGATTTTTCATCTTTGTATCTCGACTGCCAAGCTCAATGCTTGGCATATTCAATATACAGTTCTTGAATAAAGGCCCAGTTTTTATATAAACACAGCTTACTTTATGCCATAATTTAAAAAATTCTAAACATAAAACTTAAAAATACATTTTAAAAGTGTAATGCAGTAGTATCTCACTAACTGATATTTGAAGAAAGTAGCATGAATTACTTGGTTAATTTGGATTTTGGGGTGTTTTTATAACTGATTTTGTAGGTATTGCAACTTAAGGCAGAAAAGAGAATGTTATCAGCTAAGGAT
The DNA here is from genome assembly GCF_000951035.1 of Colobus angolensis palliatus. Taxonomy (NCBI): domain Eukaryota; kingdom Metazoa; phylum Chordata; class Mammalia; order Primates; family Cercopithecidae; genus Colobus; species Colobus angolensis. Next base: position 14,370,013 of record NW_012118487.1, read on the forward strand.
TATGATTCACAAAATTCTGGGACACTTAAATACAAGAAAATACATTTTTTTCCTTTTTGAAAAACGGCCACTTTATTTTTTTTTTTTGGTAAAACATACACAACATAAAAGTTACCATTTTACCCATTCCTAAGTGTATAATTCACTGGCATTAAGTATATTCACAATGTTGGACAACCATTATCCATTTCCTAGGAAAATACATTTTTTTAAGATCTCACTTTTGTTAGTAAACCTAGATAAACAACTGCTGGTTTTCAAGTACTATTATGATAACCATATATAAGCCAAAAAGCATAGTCTAACAAGTGCCAACGAACATACGGAAAAATTAAGACAAAATATTTAAATTTCTTGAGTCATGCAACCTATATGCCAAAAATGGGGGGAACCCCTCAAAACTAAATACCACAGAAATAGTATACCAGGATGTCAATTAAAGTCCTCTACCTTGGGAGAAGCAGCTTGTGACGCTGGTAAGCAGTAAGGTAAGGTAGCTTAGGCGCGCTCTCCCTATACTAACACGGAGGTTCTTAACCCGCCCTTGGAGGAGCTTGTAAAATGTGGCGAGGATATATGCAATTGGGGGTGGAGTAGGGAGCATGCATTGCTTTTATGCGATTCTCAATTTTTAAAAACTATCACACTAGTAGGATGAGGCAGTGAATGCCCAGGAGGCCAGGCCAGCCAAAGATAGGGAAGCCGCCGGGCTCCGAGCTCCCGGCGCAGCGCTGCGGTGTGCGGGGTGGGGGCCTAGGCGCTTGGGGATTGGAATTCCGGACCCGGCAGGAGGGGGCGGAGCCGGGGGGGACAAGGCGCCGCCTCCGCCCCTTCGGGACCCGGAGGGTGCCCTTGTTTACCTCCCAGTATTTGTCACCCGAGACAAAGAGGGAAGGAAGGAGGGGCCTTCTGAGGGAAACTCCCTCGGCGGGAAGCACCTACTTTCAGAACGTTTTGTAACACCCCACGGGACGCGGGAACGGCTCCCTCCCGGCCCCCCGCGCCCTTTCCGAGGTTCCCTGCCTTGACTTCCCCGAGTTCTACGCCAACCTCAGCAACAGCGGGAGGAGCTGGGCAATCGGTTTTGCAGGGCAAACTCCAGGCTCTCCCCATTTATTATTCTCTGGGCGGCTCAGGGGAGACTCTGCAGGGCCACAGAGCAGAGCGACTACAGCTCCCAGGAGCCAACACTGCAAGGCTGAGCCGAGGCGGGAGACAGACAGGACCTAAATGGTGGTTGGAGAAAGGGCAAAGCAGACCTCTGCTGTTACCTTAGCGCCAGCAAACCGAGCCGCCGCCGTCGTCAAGCCAGGAGACCAACCCCCTGTCTCCCGACTAAGTAGTTTTAAATCTGGCGGGGCTTTCCCTCCGAAGCCAACCACTCCCACCGTTTACAGTCCCAGCCAGTCAGCGTGAGGCCCGCCATTTTTCAAACCCTCTTCCCGCCGCCAATCAGGATCGAGCAGTACATTCCTCTCCTGACCGGTTCTAACGGGTCTGGGAGTTAACGACCTGGGCGACCCACCGAACCTGCTAGGCTGGGGCGTGGAGGGCGGGTCTGGTAAGACACTGACCAATCGTTAGCCGCCGTGGCAAGGGGGCGGGGACTATCTGGGTTTGAATAATCATCAGAACCAATCAGAGAAGTGGGGATGTGGCCTGTGGCCTAGCTCGTCAAGTTGCCGTGGCGCGGAGAACTCTGCAAAACAAGAGGCTGAGGATTGCGTTAGAGATAAACCAGTTCACGCCGGAGCCCGGTGAGGCAAGCGTCTCCGTTGGGGCCGGCGGGTCTGCAGGACTCTGAGGAAAAGCTCGCACCAGGCAAGAATATCCTCCAATACCCTCGGGTTCGTGGACCTGCCTTTCCCCATTCCCTCAGAGCCTCTACTCGGTCTCGGCGCTGTGGCTCTCGGTGTCTGACCCGGCGAGCGGCATTTGGGGTGCGGGCCGGCGAGGGCCGGGGCTGTAGAGGGCCGGCGGGCAGTCGGAAGAGGCGGAAACTGCCCCCGCCCGTCCCGGTTCTGGGAGTTTTCAATGTCGGTCACGAGGTGATTAGCAATTGAGTGAGGCTCGCGACGTGAAAGCCGGGGGACATTTCTGTCAGGAAAGGCGTCTTGAGGGCGCTTGCGGAGTCGCCGGACTCGTTGAAGGGCGGGTGGCGGCGTCTCGGGCCCCGAGAGCCACTTGCTGGGCGAGCCTGAGGAGTCGTCAGCCGCGGCCGCTCAGGCCGGGAGGAGGAGGAGGAGGAGGAGGGTGTGCGCCG
>NW_012118487.1:14372393-14395389 GCF_000951035.1 Colobus angolensis palliatus
CCCGCCGGCTTCCCCTCTCCCCCCTCCGCCCCGTCAGGTGGACGCCGATCTGTCACCATGGGTAAAGGAGACCCCAACAAGCCGCGGGGCAAAATGTCCTCGTACGCCTTCTTCGTGCAGACCTGCCGGGAAGAGCACAAGAAGAAACACCCGGACTCTTCCGTCAATTTCGCGGAATTCTCCAAGAAGTGTTCGGAGAGATGGAAGGTGAGGCAGGAGAGGGGGTGCAGGTGTGGTTTTCGGCTAGGAGGGCCTCAGGCAGGTAGGTAGTAGGCAACTCAAGAGCTTCAACTTTGCCACCCCCGATGACTCACCTGAATATCTTAAGAGTTTCAGGCAGACGATTTTAGGTTTTTACTTACATAAGACTTCGAAAGCCAAATGCTGTTAAGGAAAATGTGCCCCTTAAAGATGATCTTGTCGTCTTTGGACGTTTATAGGTAACAATTTTGCTGTATTCTTGGCGCTTATTTTTATGTCCACAGACCATGTCTGCAAAGGAGAAGTCGAAGTTTGAAGATATGGCAAAAAGTGACAAAGCTCGCTATGATAGGGAGATGAAAAATTACGTTCCTCCCAAAGGTGACAAGAAAGGGAAGAAAAAGGATCCCAATGCTCCTAAAAGGCCGCCGTAAGTTTAAAATAAACCAAATTGCCTCTTGGATTTTTCCTTCAGTTTATTAAGCTCTGTTGCTTCCTTTCAGATCTGCCTTTTTCCTGTTTTGCTCTGAACATCGCCCAAAGATCAAAAGTGAACACCCGGGCCTATCCATTGGGGATACTGCAAAGAAATTGGGTGAAATGTGGTCCGAGCAGTCAGCCAAAGATAAACAACCATATGAACAGAAAGCAGCTAAGCTAAAGGAGAAATATGAAAAGGTACATTGTCATCTTACTTTTTTAAAGCTGTGATTAAGACTAGGTATAGGGAATAACTAGAAAACTTGGGCAATTTAGTTAATCTTGTATTAATTAATGGTTGTCAGCTATGTTTTGAAAAGGCCTAATGAAAATTGTACACTTAAACACAAGGTAATCAAAACCTTCCTTTTGAATGAAACCAGTGTTTGTAGCACTAGTATATTCCTGCAGACAGACTTGTAGTTACTGTATAGTTTTTTGTTTTTTTTTTTTAAAGCAGAGGGTCAAATAAATTGGTTTATGTAGATATATATAAAATGTGAAGGTACAGCAGGGACTGTGGCACTGTGTGTGAGGTAAAAGAGTATTGGTAGTGAAAGTACTGATACTGCTGTATTGCAACCCTTGTCATTTTACACCATTAACTTGTTAAAGCCTAGAGGGATAAGTGCTCTTAACACTTAGACTGGCTACCTTTTGGACAGTTATCAGGGTTGTTGGTCAATCATCTTCGATTGTTTACAAGTAAGTGGTTTTCACAGTTGAGTAATGACACCGGATGCTTACTTTATTTTTTTTTTAACAATATTTCAGGATATTGCTGCATATCGTGCCAAGGGCAAAAGTGAAGCAGGAAAGAAGGGCCCTGGCAGGCCAACAGGCTCAAAGAAGAAGAATGAACCAGAAGATGAGGAGGAGGAGGAGGAGGAAGAAGATGAAGATGAGGAGGAAGAGGATGAAGATGAAGAATAAATGGCTATCCTTTAATGATGCGTGTGGAATGTGCGTGTGTGCTCAGGCAATTGTTTTGCTAAGAATGTGAATTCAAGTGCAGCTCAATATTAGCTTCAGTATAAAAACTGTACAGATTTTTGTATAGCTGATAAGATTCTCTGTAGAGAAAATACTTTTAAAAAATTGCAGGTTGTAGCTTTTTGATGGGCTACTACATAGTTAGATTTTACAGCTTCTGATGTTGAATGTTCCTAAATATTTAATGGTTTTTTTAATTTCTTGTGTATGGTAGCACAGCAAACTTGTAGGAATTAGTATCAATAGTAAATTTTGGGTTTTTTAGGATGTTGCATTTTGTTTTTTTAAAAAAAATTTTGTAATAAAATTATGTATATTATTTCTATTGTCTTTGTCTTAATATGCTAAGTTAATTTTCACTTTAAAAAAGCCATTTGAAGACCAGAGCTGTGTTGATTTTTTTTCAGTATTTCTGCCTAATAGTTCTTAGACACAGTTGACCTAGTAAAATGTTTGAGGATTAAAAGAAAACCAAACATGCTCATATTTGCAAAATGTTCTTTAAAAGTTATATGTGGAATTCAGTGAACTTTGTAAGAATTTACGCAGTTTTATAGAACGATTAAGTTTTATACTTGACATTTCTGTTTGTTCATTAGCTAACTTGTTCCTCAGGCATATATATATATATATATATGTTTTTTTTTTTTTTTTTTTTTGAGATGGAATCTCATTCTGTCACCCAGGCTGGAATGCAGTGGCACAATGCCAGCTCACTGCAACCTCTGTGTCCCAGGTTCAAGCGATTTTTCTGTCTCAACCTCCCTAGTAGCTGGGGGTACAGACATGTGCCACCAAGCCCAGGTAATTTTTTTGTATTTTTAGTGGCCTCATGTTGGTGAGGCTGGTCTCGAACTGACTTCAAATGATCCGCCCACCTCAGCCTCCCAAAGTGCTGGGATTAACAGGTGTGAGCCACTGCGCCTGTCCCAGTATATTGTTTAACAACAATTTATTTTGGGTGAGAAATTCTCTTTAATGTGAAGAAGAAAGCTAGAATGTGAATTCATATCTAAAAGGACAAACTGAAAAAAAATTCAGTAACAAGATTAAGTTTTCTGCTATTAAGTTGAGCCATTTCAAGATAGAATACCAGATTAGGTTTTGAGTTACAGCAGTCCCTCCTTATCTGTGGGGTATAAGACCCACAGTGGATGCCTGAAGGAGCCAAGAGTACTGAAGCCTTGTTTTTTCCTATACATAACTGTGATAAGTTTAATTTGTAAATTAGGCACAGTAAGTGATTAACAAAAATAATGAGAACATTTATAACAAGGTATGTGAATGTGGTCTCTGAAAATACTGTACTGTGGGAAAGTGAAACCATGGTAAGGGAGGACTACTGTGTATCTTCATTTTGGTCTTAAGCTTTAGAATTACGGGTAACTAAGAAACCGTTTGAGATACTATATTCCATGACTAATTTAAACTTACCTAGGAATTGTATTATTTATGGGGAAGGCAGTTATTTTAAAAATGCTTGTTTAAGGAAGCAGTTGCTGTATTTGAATTAAGATAACTTTCAATAGAGATTATTAGTGAAGGTTGACCAGGTTGGCTACGTGCTTATAGAAGTAAGCTATTTGTTGACAATTTTAGAGTTAAATTTGACCATCTTGGTTACCTACGAAACTTTAAGATAGAAGTTAGGATTTCTGTTACCCAACCATGAGAGCTTTTGTTGTCTTATGTCATATTTGGTAAGGATAGTCCTCTGTTAAATAGTGAGATATTAGAACAAATGGACTTAAGTAAAATCTTCAGTCATCTTTATGATTGCCCTCTATTAGTTATATTCTGAGTGGGAGAGGCCTCCCAAAGCAATGAAAGAATTGATAAATTGGCCTACATAAATATAAGAAATCTTACTTTCAGACTTGGGGCTTTCACTTATCATAAGATGAAAACTAATTTTCAGTGCTTCCCCGTGTTAGGTGACTTAATACGCTAAAACATTTGGGGTAATCAATTTTAGATACATACCTGTGTCTGGGACCTAGTTCCCTAGCTCTACCAAATGCTAGCAGTATGAGCTTTACGTACTTAACAGTTTTTTATGGTCGAAGTATTATTTTAAAGTAGTAACTACTGCATAAAGGATATCAGATAAGAGTCTCTAAAACTGAAATAGAGTAATAGTTTGTTTCCTTAAGAATTTCTAAATATATTAATTAGATCCAAGAGGCACACCTGTTGGGTTCCTTGTCACCTTTCTTTCTTGGAGCCTGTGACTTCTTTCATTCTCTTTTCCATAAAATATATTTAAGTTTCTAAGCTAAGAACAACTATTGTTTTAATCAAGAGTACCTCCAGAATGAACTCAGGATTTGAGATGGGTCCTTCCTGGCTCATGTTTGATATTCTTATAAGTGTGGATCAAAATTCAATCTCAAAATTCTCAATAATCAAGACCAGGTGACTTCAAGGAGTGAACACATTGGAAAGCACTGAAATGAGGGCAAGAATTAGATCTCACACCAGCCACAACTTGGAGGTGTGTTTCTGAAATCTTTTTTCTTTTTAAACACATATCTTAATAATTCAGAATGTAAAAGGATATGTAATACTTTATACCCTTTCTTGATTCTGCTACCCTGTCCCAGGAGGCAACACGGACAATGCAATAATCTATCCTTTAAGGAAGACATAGGTGTAAAAAGTATATGTGTGTATATGTTACAGTGTTACACAGAAGCTTCCTATATACAAGTATATTCTTCATCTTACCATTTTGGAGATTGTTTTCAGTATGACAGAGCAACAGAGCTGCCATTTTCCTTTAAATAGCTATCTGTATAGTGTCCCATTGAATAGATCATAATTTAACCAGTTCCCTAAGGATAATAGGATAATTATGGTTTTTGTTTTGTTGTTGTTTTATATAAATATATTTTAAGAACACCGTTGCTGGGTATGGTGGCTCACGCCTGTAATCCTAGCACTTTGGGAGTCTGAGGTGGGAAGATCACTTGAGCCCAGGAGTTTGAGACTAGTCTAGGCAACATAGACCTTGTCTCTACCAAAAATACAAAAATTAGTTGGGCATGGTGGTGCATGCCTGTGGTCCCAGCTATTTGGGAGGCTGAGGTGGATCACTTGAGCCTGGGATGTCCCGGCTATAAGCTGTGATTGTGCCACTGCACTCCAGCCTGGGCAACAGACCAAAACTTGGTCTGAAAAGACAAAACCATGTGATGTCACATGTGAAAAAAGACCTACAAGTGAAGTAGCTGGGCCAAAAGACATGCACATTTAAAAATGTGCTAATTATACTAGCTAAAACCTGTACTTAATATATGCCAGAAACTGCTCTGGTGCTTTGTTAACGGAGCCTGCTAAACAAAACTGCTTGTCAATAGAAGTTGTACTATGCTAAGCAATGAAATGTTTTGGAGTGCCTGTTTCCTCATCTCAGCAACATAATAGTTCTCAAACATCTTAGTCTTTGTTACTCTGATATAGATAAAACGTTTTCTATTAAGAGTTTAGTTGTTTCTTTTTTTTATGTTTAAGCGCCATTTGTGGAGCCCAGCGCGGTGGCTCATGCCTATAATCCCAGCACTTTAGGAGGCCGAGGCAGTCGGATCCCTTGAGGTCAGGAGTTCGAAACCAGCCTGGCCGAAATGGTGAAACCCTGTCTCTACTAAAATACAAAAACATTAGCCGGGTGTGGTGGTGGGCACCTGTAATCCCAGCCACTTAGGAGGCTGAGGCAGGAGAATCGCTTGAACCCGGGAGGCGGAGGTTGCAGTGAGTAGAGATCACGCCACTCCAGCCTGGGTGCCAAGAGCAAGACTCCGTCTCAAAAAAAAAAAAAGAAAAAACCATTTGTATTCTTTCCTGTGGTCTTTTCTCATTGGTCTTTTTATTAATAGTTTTTGGTAATACCATATATTAGGGAAAATGACCTTTTTGAGTTTATGATGCTTTTTTCATGCAGAGATTTCTTTATGTAGGCAAATTCAGCAATTCTTTCACTGAAAAATTTTCCAGTGAGGTCCTTCCCACTCAAAGATCATAAATCTACAAGACTATAAAAACAATTATCCTTTTTTTTCTTTTTTTAAATTTTTGATTAAACCTTTGATCCTTCTGGAATTAATTTTGGTGCAAGGACTGAAGTAGGGGCTCACGTTTCCTTCCCAATGTTAGCCACTACTTTTGGTCTTTTAATCTCTAAAAGCAGGGCACTGGGTTAGAATTTCCTAAATTCTCTTACATATCAAAGCACTCACTGCAAACTTGATCAATAGAGGAAAGTATGCTTTTTTTTTTGTATTTTTTACCAGTTTCACTTACTGTAAATCATAAGATTGTCTTATAATAGTAGAAAAATACCATTATCTTAAACCTGGATTTTTATTACTAAATATATCACTAAAAATGCTTTACCAAGCAGTAATGATTTTATTTCTTGGGGAATAAAATCAAGAAAGCTAAAAGAGCTGCTATGCCACTGTGTAAGATCTAGTCCTTTAAAAATGAAATTTCATACCTCACCATGTTTGGATTAGTTCTTCATGAGATTCCTGTTGGAGACTGACAGTTTTAGAGAAAGGCAGAGTATTTATTGACATTAGGACATGCCAAGACCTATAGAGACTAGCCAGGGAAAAGGACTGGATGTGGTGAAGTGAAGAACATTTCGAAAGTAAGCTCTGTGAGAGCAGTAAAACTTTCACTTTTGTATACTGCTTTGTCTGTAATGCAAGAAACAGTGCTCTATGCATGTTTGTAAATGTACAAATAACCAGGTTAAAGGGGATAGCCACTGTTTAGCTCAGTCCCATTGCTAGATGGAAATGTGAATATAGGATTCCCAGATCTCTCAAATTTTCAAGTGGAACTAGAACTCTGTTGAATTCTGAATTTTAAATACAGTATTGGCAATGAATTCCAATTTTGGGGTCAAAACATGCCTATAGGTCAGATTCTGCCCAAAGGTCACTAGTTTGCCACTTCTATAAATTAAATAGTATAGGTAAATATAAGTTTAATAATTTTTACTTGAGTCAGGTCCAAGGTTAATTAAAGTTTATATATACTTTACAGCTAACTATTGTTTTTATAGGTCAGAAACCCTCCTTGCCCTGATTGGAAACTCAACTTACCCTGCAGCAAAGGTAAATAAAAATGTTTCAATGGAACTTCATTGTGCTCCTGGGCCTTTATTCTTCAAGAGTTAACAGTGCAGACTTCTAGTGATCCTCATCCTGGGTGTTGCCACATCTACAGAATAGTGACTCAGGAGTGCAATAGACTGTCGCATTAAAAGGAAAGAAAAATAACTTTTCAGCTTATGTAGCACTAAATTTTGGAACTGGAAATGGCCTTTATATCATCTAGTCTTTCATTAGAAAGGGAGGACAATTAACTTGGACATTGTCCTTGGGCAGGTAAGAGATAGTAAAATACCATAATCCATTCAGATTTGTGTAATTCTTTGATTCTCCACGTTTTTTCCAAAAAAAAAATATTAATGGCTTATACAAAGAAAAACAAGAACAAAATATGCAAAGAGAAAAAAACAAGGTTATGAAAGAAATTAAAAGCAAGGTAATGAATCACGAGCTTGAATAGGGCTCTCTTTTTCTTACTGGTTTTGTAACATCAGACAACTCGTGTAACCTTTCGGTTTCCTTATCTGTAGAATTTGAATGTTTTTGAGGATTAAATGAGGTAATACATTTAGGACACTTATCCTGGTGGCAAGAAATAGTAAATGCTTGATAAATATTAGCTAAAAGTATACATGCCAATATACATGGGTTAATACAGATACCATGATGGAGTATTAGATTCATTTCTAGCTGACTGCAGCCTTCAGCTTCCGGACTCAAGTGATCCTTCTGCCTCAGTCTCTCAAGCAGCTGGGACCACAGATGTCTGCCACCACACATGGCTAGGTTGCCCAGGCGGGTCTTAAACTCCTGGGCTCAAGCAATCCTCTCCCTTGACCTCCCAAAGTGCTGCGATTACAGGTGTGAGCCGCTGTTCCCAGCCCTGAGGTTCTTGATAGTCTAGGTAGAGAGAAAAATTAAGTAAGTTATGTGGAAAACATACATTCTTTAGGAGAGTTTTTCCTGGCACCAAATAAATACTCATCCCACAGAGTTAGAGGGATATTGAGTACTGGACTTGATTATGTCCTTGACCCCAGTACTAAATTTGTGAACTTGGACAAGTTATTTAACCTATCATGTATAAATGTATAACATACTGTATGTTTACTTTTAGTCACTTGATATTGATAAAAAGTGATGAATAAAGTGTTTGGGGAAGTGCCTTTTTCATTCAATCCTGTACACCTAAAACTTGTTTATAAGTTTATTCATATTCATCTCTGTAATACTCCATTGTGATTATATCATAATTCATCCTTTCTCCTGTTGATGGGCATTTAGGTTGCTGCCAGGGTTTTTGCTATTGCAAATGGCAGTGATATGAAAATTCCTGTAGAGCTCTCCTGACACTCAAGGTTACTTCCCCTTCAATAACCTGGATTGTAGATTCTAGCTGTTTCAGCAGCCGGAAACCTCCACTCTGCCTCCTCAGTTCAGCAGTATCACCATTCTGAGCTGCATTCCTTGCACCATGTTTGGGAATGTCCTCCCAAGGAGACAGACATGGTGAACCTGGGGTTCACCTTGTGTATTTCCTTTCTTTTAGATACCAGTCTGCTTTGCCTAGTATCCAATTCCTGAAAACAGTTGCTTCATATATTTTGTCCAGTATTAACTGTTGTTTGGGGTAGCAAGATAAGTCTACTTCCAATTATAGCTGGAAGTGGAAGTCTATTCATCCGTATTTTCTACTCAAAGTTTTAGTTTTGTTTTGGGTACTTCTTAATACAGCTGTTTGATTTGCTCATACCAAAAGTCCAAGAGAAATTTCATTTAAAGGTAATTTAAAGGATACAATATCTTAGATATTCTTCAAGATGCACTTAGTTCTATCCAAGGATTGAAAACAGTTTCATAATGCTTAACACGTTTTAAAAAGTGCTTTCACATGGAATAATTTTCACGTACCTAAACTATTGACCTGTTAGGTATCTGCTCTCTGGTGAAGTACTTGTCATGTTTTCCATTGAATTATATATGGATTTTTTTCCCAATTACTTTATGTCCAGAAATGAAATATATTCCAAGATCCCTATGAGAAACTTAAGAAATAAAGGAACTCCCATTTATTCTAGTCTGGTGCTATGTCACTTTTTCAAATTTCTTAGTCTACCTCTACAGCAGCTAAGAATTGAGAGATATGACAATAGACAGGTCAGTTAAGAGAAAGTTTCCCAAATCAACACAGCCACTTACTTGAATGTGTTAGCAACCATATCTTCTCTTGAAATGTGTTTTGTACCACAAAGTCCTGTGGACTATTTCTAATTTCATTGTGATGGGCTTCCCTTCTCTTCATTTTTCTCCACTTAACCTGATCTGTCAGGTTGTAAACCAATCTGATTTAAAGGCATTTTTGCTTCTAACAGGCAATTCTATAGTAGCATATACTGCCAAGAAGGATATATGTTGCTGGGGTAATTTTTGTAATTAAAAAAGTATAAACTTAAAAAATTGGTATACATAGGCTAACAGGTAAAAGTAAACCTTTGTTTCCTTCCGACAGATACATAAGTTCTGAGTATTCTAAGCATGTGTAACAGAATGCTAAGCAACACTGAAGCACTTACTCAACTAATAACTGTGGTCTATAATACTTTAGGTATTAAGTGTGTCTTGTAAATAGTAAAATCAAGTAATTCTTTCAAATGTGCAGTGTTTAGATTTGAAATGATTACAAGCACCATAAAAACCCATGAATTAAAATACAATATTTTATTTTTTGTCACCTAAAAAACAAGCAACCCAGAATTAAGATATACATAAGTTTCTCAAATTTACCCTAATAAAATTTTGAATATTTATACAATTTCTACAGAAACATACAGTGTATCAAAATCTGCATAAATCAAATTTATAAAATGTGTAGAAATGCATAGTGATATTATCAACTTACAAAGCAAGGAAATGGGAATTATTTCCAAAGCAGCCTACAGTAGAAAATAGTCATTATGGCAGCAGCTTCTGATGTTTGTGTTTGGTAAGTTTTCTGATTTCAATATACAGAATTGTATTCATAGAGTATCTTCTTTTAACGAATTGCACAAAGTACCCATTTAAAATTTACATGCACAGTTCATTGCCACCTTTCTTAGGCCTATGCATAGTTAATAAGGTTATAATCTACTCAACATGGAAAATGGAGCCTATTTGCAAACACACAAGTAATTAAAGTACCAATTCTCTCTTAAAATTTTTTTTATAGTTGATTTATTTTGCAATTATAAATGTTAAACATCCCTAGAGATGAAAGTTAAAATGGCTGATCACAGATCAGTAGCAAAATACAAATTGACAATTCAAAATTATAAATAAAACTCTGTTGAGGATGTTTAACCTTGACTCTCCAAATTTAAGAGCTAAGCTTGGAAGAAACAAATTCATAGGTTATATTTCCCTCTTAAATTAAAAAACAAACTTCCTCTGGCAGTAGTTTGTGAATTCTTTCATTGTAATGATACTATGATTACAGGATCAAAAATGCTTAACTTACTTGCCATTCTGCTCACATCATCACAGTTTTTTTTTTTTTTTTCTTTCAAAGCACTCAATGTAGGCATTTTAATCTTTTGGGTAACAACAGAGTATCTTTTGAGAAATTAAAATCGAATTGACCATTTGCAATATTTGGTTTTCCTAAAAGAGACTGTCTTAGTAAATATTTAAATCCAAACAAATCTTCTGTTCACTGGAAAAACATTAATAAAAATACACTTCCTAAAAAGAAATTAAGAAACACTAGGGAACACCTAATCTAACAGAAAGTAGTTCACATTTGTTAATAAACTGTATTTTTAAATAGTCCTTTGTTTTTACATTTTAAAAACATGCAGATAATGTCATTTGGATGAAAATATAAATGAAACATCAATTCACTCTTGGCTTCACAGGTTGCACAGCTTGGGTTATAATGCATACAAGTTTTATAAGGCCTAATCTAACAAGGGCTTGGAAAGTCTTACCTCAGTCAGAATGAACCTTTGACGTGTTTATAGCGGTGTTTTGTTGTTGTTGTCACCCTCCCTTTCAAGGGATAACAATAACAACTGATAATAGTTTTCTATAGTGACAGGTATTAGAGAAAAGTAAATCCCAAATGTCAGTGGACAATTTTTCTCTAGTTGGAAGACTCCTTTGCAATCCTAGAAGTAGGTATGGACAGAGGGCACTGGGAATGCCAGTAGGTAAGGGAGTGAATGCTACACAACTTCCAACCCTATGGGATAGCCTTGGGATGCTCCATATTGTCATTTCTTTTTCAAGCCATACAACATTCAACTTTATAGCAAATGGCAGCACATAAATTCATTTCTGAGTAGTAAAAGTATTCCCCATACAGGTGACAAGTCCATCATTACCATTCTATAAATTTCATCACAAGCTCTTGAAATATATACTGAGAAATGAAAGAGGCACTAAATGTGTTGAAATTCACCTTTCAAAAAAGCAGCATGACTGTGAAGGAAGGCCACCTTGGCTAATAACCTGTGGCAGTGCTTCAAAAAGATGTAAAATTAAATAAAGACACAACAGGTTGATAATCATCAAGTTATATATGTAAGTCTGGCTACTCCAACCTTTTTTCAAGTGTGTTAAAAGTAAAAATCAAACTGCCTTTCAGACCCCTGAGTGTAATCCCAAAGAAGACAACATGCTTTAACTCTGTCCAATAAAACACAGCTAAAGGCACAAATTACCAACATCATCTTAAAACAAAACAAAAAGATGTAAACATCTACAAAGTTTAAGGTAAAAGCAGTCTTGTAAACAGTAACTGCAGATGATAATGTTATTGTAAAATCACAGTTTATCAATGTCCTTCAAACTGATCAGGAGGTTCCAGGTTTGGAGCTGTACAGAGTTAATAACAACAGTTGCAGCAGGTTTCAGGCGGTTTTCAGTCCTGTATAAATTTACTTGTCAGTAGGTAGGTTATTGGTTTCTTTTATTCTCTCTAAACACTATGGATGTTATTCATTTCCCATTTTTGAGTTGTTTTACTGGAGTCACAATTGGAGATGAATACTTGATGCAGGACCTCTGAGCGATCTAAGCACTTTCCTGAAGGAATATGAGTAAATTTGTGCAGGTTCTGGAAAACACAGTGAGAAAAAAGTTTCAAATTTGGACTCTTGATAGTACTGACATCAGAAATCATCACTTGGCTTTCGTAAGGAAACAGTTTAAGCAAATGGACAAGCTTATCAACCACACCTCAGACTTTGGATTTCTCTTGTCAGTTTTGTAAGTCCTCTAAGATCTTTCATTGTGAAGTCACAATATACTGCTGGTATCTCACATTCAATGTGTACAAACCTAAATTCATTATCTGCCCCTCCAATCTATGTCTCTTGTTTCTATCCTGGCTAATGACAATCCCAGCTTTCTAGTCCTTAGGAAATACTGCACTTTCCCTCATTCATTCACATTACACCCGTCACTAAGGATGGATATGTGCAATGTCTCTGGTTTATATTCCTTCCCATCACCACTGCAGATGCCCTGGTTTGGCCCTCACTATATGTTGTAGGTTTCTTCGATATAGCTCAGAGCTTCTCCAAGTCTGGTCCTCAGACTAGCCAGGATTGGGTCTGTAAGGCCAAAACTATTGTCATAATAATACAAAGACTCCATTGCCTTTTCACTTTAGCGACATTTATACTGATGGTGCGAAAGCAATGGTGAGTAAAACTGATGGTGTCTCAGCATGAATCAAACTATGCTAGTACCTGTAGTTGTATTGTTCGTTGCCACACACAGTTAAAAAGTAAATGCCGGTTTCACTTAAGGATGTCACTGATGAAGCAGTAAAACATTAATTTTATTCAATCTTGACCCCGATATACTTAAAAAAAAATTTTACGAGATGAAGTGGGAAGTACGTATCAAGTACTTCCATATAATGAGGTACAATGCTCAAGGATACCAGTCTACATTGCAAATAACTTTTAAGAAACTACTACTTATTAAGTTGTGGTGTGCAATAAAGAAATAGCCACAATTATATGAAAGGCTATTAAATTACTCCCTCTCTTTACGAACTGTATGCTTGTGTGGGGCTGGGTTTTCCTCATATATTGAATGAAAACAACATATCAGATCAGACCGAATGAAGCAGGAGTATGAGAATCCGAATCCAGCTGTCTTCTTCTATTAAACCATACATTAAAGGGATTTGCAAAAATACAGAATTTCATTCTTCTCACTATTTTTTGCGGGTAAACAGTTATTTTTCACTAAAAATGTCATTTATATTAGTGTTCAGTAGGCATATTATTGTTACTTTTAGATGAATTAATATATAAAAATTTTACAAATTTCTCAGACAATTTCCAATTCTGGAAATATTGTTAGTGATAACCTACATAAACAAAAGCAATTTGGAGGGGGGAGTTCAATAATTTTTAAGAGTGTAAAGGGAATCCAGAAGACAAAGTTTGA
Source organism: Colobus angolensis palliatus (assembly GCF_000951035.1). Taxonomy (NCBI): domain Eukaryota; kingdom Metazoa; phylum Chordata; class Mammalia; order Primates; family Cercopithecidae; genus Colobus; species Colobus angolensis. Next base: position 14,385,632 of record NW_012118487.1, read on the forward strand.
GAACTGCTGCTCAAGCTGATCTTGTTGCTTCATCAGTCCATACCTTACATTTCCAGATTATTTTCCTAAAAGTAGCCATTGTTTCCCATCACTACCTTTCTCGAAGTAGGTCAGTCCCTCTCCAAAACTTAAAATATGAAGTTCGGTACTCTTTCCTCCAAGCACAATTTAGGGATACCAAATGAAATGCAATTCTTTGAATTTTCTACATGTTTTCATGCCACGTCTTTGCTCATCCAGTCTTTCTTACTTACTTTCCATGGAAAGCCTTTTTACACTTCAGGACTTGTGCAATGACACTTCCTCTATGAAACTCCTCAGCAGTAATTCCTCCCATGAATCACTCTTTTCTGTCCTATAGCATTTTGCTTATCTCTATTTTTGCATTGCTTTCTTCTCTGCCATTATATAATAGTGTGCTTTAGCTACATTTTGGAACTCCCCTACAGTCTAACACATCATTGGTCCCCAAGTGAATATTTAGTAATATCTAACACACAAATGTATATTCAGTGCTGTGTCCTTTAAAATACCTAAAACATGTTATGTGTCATTTTTTGGTCAATTCCTTCTTGATGTAGTTTCTGGTGTGTTAGCCTTCTTTTACTATTTTGCTAATATTGTTCTCATTGACCCCTACTATTTATTGCTATTATATTTCATTTTTCTTTGTGAAAATAAATGCTCTACTCTTTAAGGTTTATGCTATTCTTCTCCTTCCTAACTTGTTGTAAGAAACAAAATCATCAGGTGATACATGCTTATCACTTCCTGTAAATGACAGTAACAGGGAATGTTAAGCTAAGTCATATCATTATTACATAGCAAACAAGTGCTTGCTTGCATGACAGATGGGATATGATAACAAATACTGGGTGAGTAAATAAAATGGAGGGTTGACAGATTTTTTAGTGTGAGGAAGCTTTCCCCACTTTTTGTTTCATAATAAATTGATTTATGTTAGCCAAATCTAGAATTTGAAAACTATACATAAATCTATTAATATGTTGTAATTCTCAACTTGCCACAGAGCTTTAAATACTCACAGCTGAAACACAAAGCTGCCCCAGCAGTGTCACGTGAATAACTAAATTTGACCATTAAAGCAAGCAACTAGCTACATTTATCCCACTGTGTTTAGCACACAACAATGATAAAAATGAAAGCCTAGATTTTAAGTTTTCTTTCTTTGTCTCTATCTCCACCTGCTGGACAATATCAAATATTAACCAAATTTTTTAATAGTATAAATATATTTTACTTTAATGAATGATTCATTTAAATTTCAAAAATCAGATTTGGATGTGAGCAATGGTGATGACTGCCTCATAGAACACTGACTTTCTTGTATTACTAAAATTAGCAGTGCTCGTCATAGACATCATCGTGGCCTCATTACATGACAATATTGTACGAGAGAACAAAAGTGATGCCTCATTATAGAACCATGAGTCATCCAGTGCTCAGGAAAACCTATGCAACTGACTAAATGAGAGCAAAATGCAAGTGAATTTGAATGCAGGTTTTAAGATTTATTTATTGAAACGCCACATGCTAGATGTTATTTAAAATGAAATAGCATATAATATTTCAGAAGTTAAAATGCAGAATACCTTGAAGTACTGCCATTCCTTAAATTCATTTAGATTACAATGTGTAATCATAACTTTTGATCCATCAGCCCCCTTTGTCAAACACTGGTCATACTGCATGAGTTGATTTGCTTCATTGATTCTGAAAAGCTGTAAAAGAAAAAGACAGAAATAAGTAACAGAGGCATCTTCCCTGCTGATGTACATTTGAAAAGAAAGAAAACTCCTATAATTAAATTGAATGACTAACTTATTTTTCCATAATTTTTCTGCTTAGAACTGTAAGTCCACAGACAAATTATATTTATTTTGATGTTAATGAAGAGCCTTATTAACACTGAAATCATTAAGTTCTGTAGTCTCTAAGATACCAAATGGGTCACTAACACAAATTTATTAAGTACCAACAATGTGAGAAAATGAAAAGGCAAAAACATACCCACATAAGTAAGAGAATATATGAGTGAAATACACATTACTGGCAGTAACACTCTATTGGCAAAAAGATGAGGATTAGTGAACAATATTTGCAAAAACTTGTTAGGGAGCTAGGCTTACATAGTTATGGCAGTGACATACACTCCCACAGGAATATATTTTAATCTCTTATATTAGACATTAATTCTAGATCCTGACTGCTTACGTGAAAACCAATACTGCCATTATTCCCATCATCTAAGTGAATGTTTTAACACTGTCAATTTTTTTACAGAATGTTTTACTTTATCAAAACAAACAAAATTACCAAATTGAAAACCAAAGTACAAAGATCATTCTGTGATCAATAAACCTGACGGCCCTCAGTGCGGAACAATTTAAACACAGAAGTAAGGTGGTTTACCTGATTCCCTCCCATCCTATGGCAGGGCCCTAGTTCAACAAAGCCTCCATTTGTCTTTCCCATGCTATCAATGCAGTAAGCAGTTTCAAAGCCTCTGATCTAAGAAAATGAACAAAGATGCAAAAAGCAGGCAACAGTTTAGTTTTTAATGAACTCTGGCATCAGAATTTAATATTTCATGGTAAATATTACAGTTTACAGGGAAAATCTGGGTATGCATAGTGACAGGTTATTACTGTATTGTCAATCTTTACATAGTTTTGAAATCATTTATGGTCTTGAAGTCAACACTGGAACGGGTTCTTTCTCTAAGAACAAAGGACTATAAATTTCCATAAAATACCACAGAGAAAAAAACAGTTACCATTAAATACAATTTCAGAATCACAGTAATTCATGTGAATGAGAAGCAAATAGAGGAAAGCTACCTAACCACAGTGGTAACAGACACTGGCCCTAGATATCGAGAAGAGACTGGATTTGGAAGGGACCTCTCCCAAATGGCTGTGCAGCACTTTTGGTAGCTGCCTCTAGGGGCCTAGGGTGCACAGGTCATGCATGGCACAGGGTCAGGCAGTGAGGCTTTTCTCTATAAACACAGATGAAAAGCAAACACAGGTTTCCATCTTTGGAATGTACATTTTGTATGAAAATAACTATTTTTGGAAAAACCATGTATTTCTCTAAATTATAAATCACTACAGTATTTGGATAAAATGTTTTATTCTTGCATTCAGTCAGCAAATACTGACTGTGCACCTATGATGATAAGAGGTTTTGAGGATACGAAGAGGAGCAAGTCATGGTCCTCATCGCCCGTAGACAGACAGAGGGGTAGTGGCCAGTCAGGACAGAGGCATGAATGTGCAGAGGAAGAGCTGCTCACCCTGCCTGGAGGAGCTCCGAAGACTGCCCCAAGAGACACCTTTAAAACAGGTAGGGGTTTACCCTGGAATGTTAAGGAAATGCCAAGAAATGAAGTATAAAGTGCAGATGTCAGAATGGGAAGAGGTTAAACTGAAGATATACTTGGAAGTGAGATAGTAAAAGGAGGACAGAAAATTCCATTCATTCATTCATTCATTCATGTGTTTATTCAATCACCAAATATTGAGTACCTGATGTGTGCCAGGCATGTTGTAAGCTCTGAAACACTAGTGAACAAAATGAAGTCCCCCTACCTCAGTAATGTGCATGCTGCAGTGAATGTGGGCCCCTGCCTCCATTCACTCTGGGAATGTAAGGGGAAAAAGACAGAATACAAGTTAAAACACATAGTAGACAATTCGTCTGTTGTGGCGAAAGGTGGTAAGTGTGGTGAAAAAAAGGACAAGAAGAGGAAGTTAGGGTGGGCACTAGGGCATTGGGAAGTAACAGGAGGGACCTCACTGAGAAGTGCTAGGTCAGCAGACTTGAAGGAGATGTGAGAGCTGGCCATGCATGCGGGTATCTGCAGGGAAGCATTCCAGGCAGAGGGAACAGCACAGGCAGGCACATGCCTGGAGGGAGTCTGAGGACCAGTAAGGACATGGGGCTGGAGTGGAGTGGGGAGAGCAGTAGCAGGTGAGGCGAGAGGGGAAGGGGACAGATGTTGTGGATCTTGGAGACCACCAGAAAGGACTCCGTCATCACTTTGAGGTGAAGGTGCAGGGTTTGTAGCAGAGGAGGGACATGACTTGCCTTCGTTTCAAAACAATCACTCTGACTGCTGTATTTGAAATAGGCCGTAGGAGAGTCAACAAGTTAGTCTCAGTGAGAGATGATGGTGGCTTACACCAGGCAAGAAGGGATCAGATTCTGGAACTAGATATGAAGTGCGAGACAAACAACACAGGGTTCATGGAAGACTCCAAAGTTTTGAAATCAGCAAAGATGAGCTGCGGGGAGGAGATGGGAAGTTCAATTTTGGCTGTGGCGAGTGTGACATGCCTGTCAGACAATCAAGTGCCAGTTAAGCATGCAGTTGGATAAACTTGTCTGGGCCCTCAGAGAGATTGGTGTGTTGAAGGGCTATGGTCTAATTGTGAGTTAAACATAATCTGCTATAATAGGACAGGTAAAATAAGAGTATAGGAAAAAAGTACATTAAAGCAAGAAGTACAGAGAGAGCAACATGAGTGTCCTCTGTTGGTTTTTCCTTCTATTCCTGAACTCTAAATGCTGGCGTTTCTGAGGGACGGGTGTAGTCTTCTCTTGTCTCTCTGTATTTTCTCCCTCAGTGACCTCATTCAGTCCCATGAAATGACCTACCTGCTGATGGCCCCAAATGCACATCTCCAGAGTGGCCTCTTTTCTGGACTTTGGCATCGTGCAACCTACAATCTATAATCAGTAGGCCTTAATGGCTCCACCTGGACGCCTAGCAGGTACTTCACGTGCCCAGAACACCAACAGAAGCCTTGCCCCCTCCATTCACTCCCCTACTGTCTTCCAATCTCAGCAGTCACCTAATCAGCTACTCAAAAAAAGAAAAAAAAACAAAAAACAAAAAACAACAACCTCGATGTCATTCTGGCCCTTATCCCTTCACACACCAACCCATAAGGGATCCGCCTCCAGATGGACTATGCTTCCGCAGTTGGTCTGCTTCTCTTCATCTCCACTCTCTGATTGGCTGACTCTTTATCATTCGGATCTGAGAAAGAATGTCACCTCCTCTGAGAGGCTTTCCTTATCCTGTCCTTAAGTCCTCTTGACAGTATTACGTGCCATTATCATTTATCACCATCTGTCATTATCATTTTTGTTGTCTCAGACTTTTTTGATCTCTCTCCCCAGGTAGCATGCCAGTTCCCTGAGAAAAAGGACTTGGCTTCTCTTGTTTTCTATCTACAAGAGTGACTGGCACATAGTAGGCCCTCAAACAATATTTGCTGAACATAATTAAGCAGAGGATGTAGACTTGAACGTTCATGGAAGGTTTGGTGTACCTGTGAGGAATACAGTGGGGCTGAGGGGTGCAATCAGAAGTGAGTCTGAAGACAAGTTTGAATAAACAAAGAAATGACAATGTCTGATTGTCAAGATGCTTTTGTCTGATTTTAATTATTTTTAATTCATTTGAAAAGCATTGTTGGAGTGTCTATTGTATATGGTTCCCTGCGTCAGTCCACCTGGACATAGTGGTGATCAAGGTCCTGAAGTACTCGGACTGGTTGGGAGATGGTTGATTTTGGGTGTTGTGAGAACCCCTGGAAAGAGCACAGAACTGCATCTTTTTGATGAAGTGGGGAATAGTAAGACGGGCTTTTCAGTATTGGTGATCTCCAAGTTGAGAGCAGTAGGATAAACTGAAATTAGTTAAGGAAGGGAGTTGGAGTGAGGGGCATGGAGGCGCCAGGAGCTGCAGCGAACAGTCGATGTGTTGCAGGCTAGGGGCCGACGTGCAAAGGCTGCCAGGAGACAGTATGGTGGCAGCGGCTCTAGCGGCTGTAGCTGTTTAGTGGAAAGGTGGTAGATGCTATCAGACAGTTTTTACCCCAACTTTTTCCCAAGAATACTTCTCTCTTACTCACATATTTCCACCTCTCTCTGCCTTCTCCCAAACTCAGTCTACAAACACATACACTTGGAGATGTGACTACTTACTTCTCCCCAGTCAACATTTTTGGGTGGCAAAGGGTAGTGTGAGGTGATATCATAAGCTATTTCTTCCATGAACCACTTAAAACTTTTGCAGTTGTGATCTTCTCGAAATTTTTTCAGCTCCGATATATCCCCATATGGTAATGCCTGTGATTCAGGACGACTAGCATAGAAGTAGTCTTTATATTCATCCCACCAAACCTCCACAACTCTAACATAATTCTGTAAAAAAATATATATATATTATATATATAGTTATAAAAATACAAATGTCATATCATAAACAGCCTATGTTAGACACATGAAATATGGCTTACATATAGCAAATTCATTTCAACAGGACCTGGCATTTAATTAAACAACAAATGCAAGTTAATGACTCTAATATGTCATCTGCCAAGGATTAAAATGTCATGTATATTTAAGTAAAAAGTGTTGTACAAAACCTGATATCCCTGAGCTGGAAGATCATATATGCTGAGATAATGTATTCTAATCTGCTAACGGAAGAAGAAATTGAATCACAGAGTTTATGAGAACCTGGCTGGACACTGATACTTCTTTCCCTATAATAATCTCTGTTCTTTTTTTTTTTTTTGTGATGGGGTCTTGCTCTGTCGTTCAGGCTAGGGTGCAGTGGTGCAATCTTGGCTCATTGCAGCTTCAACTTCCTGGATTCAAGTGATCCTCTCACCTCAGCTTCCCGAGTAGCTAGGACTACTGGTACATGCCACCATACCTGGCTAATTTTTGTTATTTTTTTGTTTAGATGGAGTCTCATTCTGTTGCCTGATCTGGTCTCAAACTCCTGGCTTCAAGAGATCCTCCCACTTCAGCCTCCCAAAATGTTGGAATTACAAGTATGAGCCACTGTGCCTGGCCTACAATCTCTATTAGAATCATTCTGTTGGTAAATGTAGGGGAAAAAAATCTCATTTCAGAAACCATCATGAGAAACAAAGCTCTGTTTAATAAAACACATTTTTGCAGGTGATTTTATTGATCCTGTTATAACTATAATAGAACCATTTCACTATAACCACAAATGGATTGGGTATTTTCCCCAGTTGGTTAGTTTTTTTAATTTAAAAAATATATTTTTTTGAGATGGAGTCTCACTCTGTCACCAAGGATGGAGTGCAGTGGCGCAATCTCGGCTCACTGCAACCTCCGCCTCCCGGGTTCAAGCGGTTCTCCTGCCTCAGCCTCCTGAGCAGCTGGTATTACAGGTGCCCGCCACCACACGTGGCTAATTTCTGTACTTTTAGTAGGGATGGGGTTTCACCATGTTGGCCAGACTGGTCTTGAACTCTTGATCTCAAGCGATCTGCCTGCCTTGGTCTCCCAAAGTGCTGATAATACAGGCGTGAGCCACTGCACCCGACCCCAGTTGGTTCACTTTAAGAAAAAGCAACTACAGGTAATAAAATATGTTGACATTGTGATAACTGAAAAATACCTAGCTTTTAAGGCTTTAATTGATGAATGAATGCTTGCATGAATATATGTGACCAAATTGGTACACATTTGCAGTGATTTGCATGTGGTTTGTCTTTGCCAAAATTCATGTCGGAATTTGATGCCCAATGTGGCAATGCTAGGAGGCAGGGCCTACTGGGAGGAGTTTGGGTTGTTAACACATTAATGGCCTCCTAAGGAGGTGAGGGGGTGAGTTCTTGCTCTCACAGAAGTGTATTCGTTCCCACAAGAGTAGTTTGTTAACCAGTCTTGCTTCCTTGGTCTCTCTCTTGCTTCCTCTCTCGCCATGTGAGGATCTCTTTGCACATGTGCATTCCCCTTCTGCTTCCCATCATGAGTTGAAGCAGCAAGAGACCCTCACCAGATGTAGCTGCCCAAGCCTGAATTTTCCAACCACCGGAATCGTGAACAAATAAACCTCTTTTCTTGATAAATTACCCAGCTTCGGGTGTTCTGTTGTAGCAACACTAAATGAACTAAAACAATACTCAATCCCCTTGATCTTCTACATCATGTATCAGCAAATATTCTCTGTGAAGGACCAGATAGTAAGTATCTTGGGCTTTTTGGGCTATACAGTCTCTGTGGCAACGATTCGACTCTGCTATTGTAGTGAGAACCATAGACAATACACAAACAAATGAGTGTGGCTATCTTCTGATACAACTTGATTTACTAAAACGGGTTGGATTTGGCCTGTCAGCCATAGTGGCTGACCCATGTTTTACATTCAAAAAAGAAATACCTAGTGTTCAGATTAAATGTTTTCTAGGCAACAAGATAACTATCGAGGGGTGAACATGCCCCTAAATGCATTGTTGTTGCAAAAGTCCATGGGTTTAAAAAAGGCTGTTATAAGCAGCATGATGAAAGAACATACAATATTGCCACTTGACATGGTTTAGATCTGTGTCCCTACCAAATTTCATGACCAATTATAATCCCCAGTGTTGGAGATGGGGCCTGGTGGATGGTGACTTGTTCATCGGGGTGGATCCTTCATGAATGATTTAGCACCAGCCCACCCTCCATCCCCACGCCCATACTGTCCTTGTGATTGTGAGTTCTCATGACAACTGGTTGGTGAAAAGTGTAGCATCTTCCCGCTTCTCTCTCTTGCTCCTGCTCCCACCATGTGAGATGCCTCGTTCCCCTTTGCCTTCCACTATAATTGGAAGCTTCCTGAGCTTTCTTAGAAGCAGAAGCTGCCAAGCTTCCTGTACAGCCTGCAGAACTGTGTGTCAATTAAACCTCTTTTCTTTATAAATTACCCAGTCTCAGGTATATCTTTATAGCAGTGTGAGAACAGACTAATATACCACTAAACATTCTGAATCTTTGCAAATCCATATGAAATTAGACACAGTACATGTACTCTAGACACAAACAAACCTGAAGAGTTATGTATACACGTGTAAGATTATGGTAACAAAAAGAAGGAGCAACCGGCCGGGCGTGCTGGCTCAAGCCTGTAATCCCAGCACTTTGGGAGGCTGAGATGGGCGGATCACGAGGTCAGGAGATCGAGACCATCCTGGCTAACACGGTGAAACCCCGTCTCTACTAAAAATACCAAAATTTAGCCGGGCGAGGTGGCGGGCGCCTGTAGTCCCAGCTACTCGGGAGGCTGAGGCAGGAGAATGGCGGGAACCCGGGAGGCGGAGCTTGCAGTGAGCTGAGATACGGCCACTGCACTCCAGCCTGGGCAACAGAGCAAGACTCCGTCTCAAAAAAAAAAAAAAGAAGGAGCAATTAGTTTTCTGGGATGGACAGGGCCAGAGTGGCACTGTGTGGCCCCGTCTCGAAGGAGTGGTTAATTAGGTGGGAATGGTATCCAGGGCAAAGAGAAAAGCAAATGCAGTATGATAAATCATGGTGTATTGCAGTATAGCAAGTAGTTTACAAAAACTGGAATGCAGTATTCACTGAGAGAAAATTTTCTTCAGTTTCTTCATTTTAAGATGAGGATATAGGCCAGGCATGGTGGCTCACCCCTGTCATCCCAGCACTTTGGGAGGCCCAGGCGGGCGGAGGCCAAGGAGGGCGGAGTTCGAGACCAGCCTGGCCAACATGGTGAAACCCTATCTCTACGAAAAATACAAAAATTAGCCAGGTGTGGTGGTGCGTGCCTATAATCCCAGCTACTTGGAAGGCGGAGGCAGGAGAATTGTTTGAATCCGGGAGGCAGAGGTTGCAGTGAGCTGAGACCCTACCATTGCACTCCAGCCTGGGCAACAAGAGTGAAAATCCATCTCAAAAAA
>NW_012118487.1:14395439-14440003 GCF_000951035.1 Colobus angolensis palliatus
AAAAAAAAAAAAAAAAAAAAAAATTAGATGAGGATATAGTCCATACCTCATAGTGTGCTGTGAAAATTAAGAAGTTAATCTATATAAAGGATTTAGATTTATGCCTGGTACACTGTAAGCACTTAATAAATGTTAGCTATTATTAATATTATGATTCTTTTTAAAAGAACTTTGAATTTTACCCTTGAGATGACAACCATAAAAAAGTTTTAAGCAGGTAAGTGACATCAGATTTAATTTTCAGGTGAATGACACCAGTGGTGAGTGGAGGGTGGACTGAAGGGGGTTGAACCTGATGGCAAAGAGCCAAGTAGGAGGCTATTTACTATTCATGGGAGAGATTTGAGGAGCTGCACTAAGTATAGAAAGGGATGGATTGAAGAGCTACGTGTGAGGCAGAATCACCAGGGCTTGGTAAGGGGGAGGGACAGGGAACAACTCTACATGCCCCCTAAGATTCATTCACAGGCAAATAGAGAACACAGTGGAAGGAATCACTTTTGAAGAAAAGTTAAAGGTCAGTTTTGACTTCTGTTGAGTGGAAGATCTAAAGGACATCAAAGAGGATAATTCTAGAAGGTTTGAGACTCAGAGGAGACAAATGAGCTGGAGAAACAGACCTGGCCACTGGCCCCCTGATGGCTCAAGTAGATGCTGTCAAAACTGGAGAAAAGACAGCACCTGGCACATGCTGGGTACTCACTAAGTGTACGCTAAATTCACCCTTATTGGGTAGTTTGTATGGTATATATAGTTAATTTTTAGAGTGGATAAATATCCACCTGTCAGCTTTTTTCGTCTCTCTTTCAGAATAGACTTTTTTGAGTCAATTTGGCTTTTCGTCAATTCTTGGTGATTGAGTGTCCAACTCCAAGGGGATTTTCCTGCAACGTCAGTCATGCCTGGTGTTAACCTGGTGCTATTTTTGTTTTATCACAGACATTTAAATCTCATCCCCTGTCGTAGCTGGGGCTTCATTTGGCCCATGAGAAGGATGTTCTGGTTCTGAAAGCTTAGCTGTCTGCTTATTACCTATTCCCCTTTTATGAACTGTCCCAAGTTGTGTCTACCGTCAACAATAAACTTGACTTGGTTAAGCGTTCCAGAAAATGAGGGGCATCAGAGTTGCATGCCACTTAGAATTTATGAAAGCAGCCCAACCAAATAAACTTCAAAGGTGTTTTGCCAGGGATAGAGGTCTTTGTCCTCCAAGCAGTGGGACATCTGGATTTCTGCATGAAGCTTCTTGGTTTGTTTCATAAATAAATGCCACCCCTAAGTGTCACTAGTCTGGGATGAAATATCAAAGAGCGGGGAGACCCAAACATGGCTGGATAATCACCAGATCATCACTCACCACTACACTACTTCTAGATCTGTCCTCCCCAGCTAGAAACTGTCATTCTCTTGGAATACGGTGACTATGACATATCTCATTTTAGGAAGCCGAGAGAGAACTTACACTGCATGGAATGGTGAGAATCAATAGAAGGAACTAGAACTATGATTTATTTCCTAATAAATGTGTGACTGGGAAAGAAGCCTGGGAGGATGCTAATCCCACTAAAACAGTCCTGTTCAGTTTAAGTTAAATACATTTTATTTATTCAAAAAACATTTTTTAACATTTCCCAAATGTTTTAAAAACCAATGTTTTGTTTTGTTTTGCTGCAGGTTCATGAGTTTTGGTAAAATATAGATTATCAATCCTAGTTCTACATTTATGGCATAGGAGATAAATTTTTATTAAATAATCATAGCAAAATATTTATCACAGTAGAACAATTTGGATGTCACAATGAAAAGAGTCAGTGGAATTTTCTTCTATTTTTTTTTTTTTTTTTTGAGACGGAGTCTCCCTCTGTTGCCCAGGCTGGAGTGCAGCAGCGAGATCTTGGCTCATTGCAACCTCTGCCTCCCAAGTTCAAGTGATTCTCCTGCCTCAGCCTCCCAAGTAGCTGGGATTACAGGCATCCACCACCACACCCAGCTAATTTTTGTATTTTTAGTAGAGATAGGGTTTCACCATGTTGGTCAGGCTGGTCTCGAACTGCTGACCTCGTGATTCGCCCACCTCGGCCTCCCAAAGCGCTGGGATTACAGGCGTGAGCCACTGCGCCTGGCCAATTTTCCTCTATTTTATATGATAGAGTTGGAGAATTTGGAGGCAGAATGCAATAGGACAAAGGATATTCACATTAACTTTTCAATCTTTGAGGGACAAGAGATATTAATCTCTTGTAAGCATTGTTCAAAAATTTGATTTTGCTTACTATGTAAACTCCTAACATGATTATCTAAATTAAAAAACAAAAACAAACCATATTTTACTCGTGTGTCAATAACAGAAGCTAGTATTTTTCCCTTCAACTATTTCTCTACACTGTGTCAGACTTTTTAGAATTTATTTGAAATGTATTTGTGGAGAACATTCAATATAGGAATCTTAATCAGAATGGGATATAATGGGAGGTGAAGTCACCAAGATGGCAAAGTAGGAGACACCAGCCTTTATTCACCCCCAACTAAAAAACAAATACAGACAGCTATTCACAAACCCAAAGAGCCCAGAGAGCTCCAGGGCCCACTGAAGAATCTGCAGAAACACAATGGAGCAAAAGAAACTAAGAATATCTACATAGGACAGGATCACCTGTGAGGTCTACATACCTGAGGCACAAGGAGATAGCTAGGAAAAAAGAAGAAAGGCAGATGCTATTGGTATTGGCCATGCGGCAGGAACTACCATAGTTTCCAGAGGTCTGCTCTGTAGAGGACACTGGCATCACTGGCCACTGAGGTAAACAACAGCCCTTTTGCTGGGGAACCCCAGAGAGGGAGATGCATCTGAACACTCACCACCATCCAAGAAGCAGCTACTCTTGAATTACTTTGGGAAAAGCTCTGCCAACTCTCCCGTGCCCCAGTGAGCCCTGATCCTGAAGCCACAGCTGCTCTGCTAGTGTCCACACTGCAGCCCCGGGCTCTGTGGCTGCACTGGGCCTACCTCTGACATTGGTACCATTGCTATAGTGAGCTAGTTCATGCTCCAGGCTCCAGAGCCACACCTTTATTGTGCATGCCCCATCTCCAGGTCCTGGATTAGCTGCAACAGGGAGTTAGAACTCACCCCAACTCAGGAGCTGCTCTAACTCTATGCATGTTTCTGCTCCTTTTCTTGGCTCTAAAAGCTACTTCACAAGCATCTGGTACTTCACATTCTGTTATCAATACAGTAGCGAAGTATTTTTGCTCTAAGCCCTGGGTTTTTAAACTGCCCCAGATCTTGCAGCCATAGTCTTTCCACTCATGCTTGTGCTTCAGTCCTCAGCTCCACAGCCACTCTACAAGTGCCACTGCTGCTGCAAGTAAGCCTATGAGTCAGAACCAGTGCCAAGATGCATTCAACTTCTGCAATGAGAGAAAAATCAGGATGACCTTGGCAGCCATACCCAAAGACCCCAACATGCCTCACTGCCACTGTAGGTATCCACAGCATTAGCCACTGAGGAGCACTGGAATCTTTGCCAACACTGACCTTGGTGGGCTGATCTGCACAGGGAATACATAGCTGGTATCTTCAGTAGCCCCAGAACTGCTATACCCCACTCAGCAAGAACCCTCACACCCTCCTTCCCCCACAGAGGAAAGTCTTTCCACATTGAAACCAGCCTATAAGGTCCGCAAGAGGTGACTGGTCCACAAAATGCACAGGCATTAATGTAAGTCAACAAGAAACATGAAAAATGAAGAGGACATAATACCAAGAGAAGATCACAATAATCTCCCAGTAGCAGACCTGGATAAATAATTCTGAATAATTGTTTTACAGAAGCTCAGTTAACTTAAATCAAACACAGAGAAATAATTAAAAGATCATTTACAATGATCAAGTGGGATTTATCCCTGGGATGCAAGGATGATTCAACATACACAAATCAGTAAATGTGATACTCCACATTAACAGAATGAAGGACAAAAACCATATAATCATCTCAAAAAAGGCATTTGACAAAATTCAATGTAAAAAGCTTCAACAAATTAGGTACATGAGGATTGTACCTCAACACAATAAAGGCCATATACGACAAGTTCATAGCTAACATTATACTCAATGATGAAAAGTTGAAAGCTCTTCCTCTACAATTAAGAACAAGACAAGGATGCCCACTCTCCCCACTTCTATTCAACATACTACTGGAATTTTTAGCCGGAGCAATTAGGCCAAAGAAAGAAAGAAAAGACATCCAAATCAGAAAAGAAGTTAACTGTCTCTGCAGATGACATAATCTTATATATTCAAAACTTAACGCTCACTATTTAAGGTAAATGTTTATCTTTTTACCTAATATACAGCTAATAATTTAATATTTTGTTTTCTACATATATCTTAGAGTTTTCCATGAAATAACGTTCCCATTTAAGATATAATTTCAGTGCCTTAAACGTTCAGGTCCCAAATGTAAAAACAATTTATCAATTAAATAATAAACTGTCAAATTTAAAAAAAAAAAACCCTAAAGAGACTCTACCAAAAGCTGTTAGAACTAATAAACAAATCTAATAAAGTTGCAGGAAAATCAACATAGAAAAATCAGTAGTGTTTCTATATGCTAACAGTGGTCTATCTGTAAAACAAACTAAGAAAACAATCCCATTTACAATAGCTAAGCAAAACAATAGAATATTTAGGAGGTGAAAAATCTACGTGCTGAAAACTATAAAACACTGATGAAATAAACTGAAGAATACACAAATTAAATGGAAAGATACCCTGTGATCATGGATTCAAAGAACTAATATTATTAAAATATCCATATTATAAAAGCAATCTACAGATTCAATATAATCTCTATCTAAATTCCAATGACATCTTTCCCAGAAATAAAAAAATCCATCCTAAAATTCATCTGGATCCACAAAAGACCTTGAATAGCTAAAGCAATCTTGAGCAAAAAGAACAAAGCTGGAGGCATCACACTACCTGATTTCAAAATCTACTACAAAGCTATAGTAATCAAAACAGTATGGTACTCACATAAAAACAGACACATAGACCAAAAGAACAGAACAGAGAGGCCAGGAATAATCCATGCATTTATGGTCAATTGATTTTCAAGGTAGATGCTGAGAACACATTAGGGAAAACACAGTCTCTTCAATAAATGTGCTTGGAAAACTAGATATCCATATGCAAAAGAATGAAACTAGACCATCTCACACCATATGTAAAAATCAACTCAAAATGGATTAAAAACTTACATGCAGACCTAAAACTGTAAAACTTCTAAAAGAAAAGAGAAAAACTCCATGACATTGGTTTTGGATGTAACAACCCCAAAAGAACAGGCAACAAAAATAAAAATGGACAAATGGAATTTTATCAAACTAAGAAGCTTCTGTAAGCAAAGGAAACAATTAACAAAGTAAAGAGTCAATCTATGGAATGGGAGACTACATCTGTGAACCACACATCTGGTAAGGGGCTAATATCCATAATATACAAGGAACTCAAACAAATCAATAGTAAGGAAACAATCTGATTAAATTGGGCAAAGGACCCAAATAGACATTTCTCAAAAGAAGACATACAAATAGCCAACAGGTATATGAAGAAATGCTCAACATCATTAATTATCAGAGAAATGCAAATTAAACCACAAGACAGCCCTCCCACCTATTGGTGGGAATGCAAAATGGTACAGCCACTATGGAAAAACAGTACAGAGGTTCCTCAGAATATTAAAAATAGAACTATCATCTGATCTAGCAATCTCATTACTAGGTACATATCCAAAGGACATAAAATCTGTATATCGAAGAGGTATCTACACTCCTGTTCATTGCAGCAGTATTCACGATAGCCAAGAGATGGAATCAAGCTAAGTGTCCATCAATAGATGAACGGGTAAAGAAAATATGGTATATATACACGATGGTATTAATACTACGCACCCTTAAAAAATCCTTAAAAAATAAAAAAATCCCATCACTTGCAACATGAATATTATGTTAAATGAAATAAGCCAGGCACATAAAGACAAACACAGCATGGTATTACTTACAAGTGGAGTGTAAACAAGTAAACAGAGAGTAAAATGGTGGTTACCAGAAAGTGAGGATTGGGGGGAGTGGGCTGATTTTGGTCAAAGGACACAAAATTTCTGTTAGGAAGAACAGTTTCAAGTGATCTATTATACAACATGGTGACTACAATTTATAATATATTACATATATGAAAATTGCTGGAAACAAATTTTAAGTGTCCACAAAAACAAGTAAGTGACATAATACATGTCTAAATAGCTAGATTTAGCCATCCCACAATGCATACACATATTAAAACATCATATTGTACAAGATACACACAATATTTACTTGTCAATTAAAAAAATAGGGTATAATCTTTTTTTTTTTTTTTTTTTTTTTAAGAGATGGGGTCTCATTCTGTCATCCAGGGTGGAGTGCGGTGGTGCAATCATAGTTCACTGCAGCCTTGAACTCCTGGGCTCAAGGAATCCTCCTGCTTCAGCTGACTAATCTTAAAGAACAATAAGATATTTCATGAATAAGTCTAGCTAAGTTCAAGGTGAGAATCAACATGACTGCTGAAGAGATTTACCCCACTCAATAAGCTGACAATTGTTAAGTAACTACTATAGCATGTGGTACATAAATGTTATTTCTCTTTCTTCCCCTTTTATCCAAAAAACTCACCTTCAGAGTTGGAGAAGACCCAACATAAATGGGCGGAGGATTTCCTTGCCAGCCCTCAAGACGATAGATATGTCCAACACGAGAACAAGGAACAAATAATAATTTGCCACCACACTGCCATATCTATGAAGGAAAAACACATTGTGAAAGTTGTTTCAAATACACACATAAACCATAACTGAAAATTTATCTTGTAAGTGTAAATCTAAAATCTAAATTACATACAATGTCCACACAGAATTCTTAAACTAAACAAGTTCCTCAAATAATTTGCTTTCAAAAGTTCATGTAACAACCAAGAAGGCAACAGGGAATATAGTATTAATAAACTGCTACAAAGGGGCCTCTTACTGTATACTCATAGCCCCTAGCAACCTTTTCCCAATATAACCTTGCAAAGTCATGTGGATTCTTTATTCCTAACTCATTCATCATTTCCATTGCTAATATATTTCCTACTTGGGTGATTATTATAATAACCTCCTAACTGGCTTCTTCACCTTCAGCTTCTCTCTACTCAACTATCCTTATTTATAGCAAGAGATTATTACAGCTGAAGGGCAGCTTTGGGTCATGTTATTCCCTTGCTTAATATCTTTGATCGTTCTCCACTGCTTATCAAATTAAATAAAAATCTCTTAACTCAGCTTTAAAGGCTCTCTTCAATATGGCCCTAATACACCTTCCCATTTTATCTTTTAGATGTCTTCCTTATTCATGTTGCCTGATTCTGCCAAAGTGTGCTCCTTGCTATTCTCTGAATACATTCCTTGTGTTCCCTTCTTTGTACTTTTCCCATGCTACTTGCTTAGAAGTCCCCCTCCCGCCCCTTATCTGTACTTACTAACATCATACCCATCTTTCTACTTCTGCCTCAAATTCTACATCCAGCATAACGCTGCTCCCCTCTCCTCTCCTCCCCTCCCCTCTCCTCTTGCTCTGTCACCCAGGCTGGAGTGCAGTGGTGCAATCTCGGCTTACTGCAATCTCTGCCTCCCAGATCAAGCAATTCCCCTGCCTCAGCCTCCCAAGTAGCTGGGACTACAGGTGCGCACCACCATGCCTGGCTAATTTTTTGTGTGGCTAGGATGGTCTCGATCTCTTGACCTCCTGATCCACCCACGTTGGCCTCCCAAAGTGCTGGGATTACAGGCGTGAGCTACCTACCGTGCCTGGCTGACACTGTTCTTTAAACACACCAACTGAATGCCATTCTGTCTTCTTGTATTATGAATTTAAGTATAATTCTAATACCTTCTTATCAAGTTCCTTGAGAGCAAGGACTGGTTTACTCCTCTTCTATCCCTCACAGTGCTAAGCACAGGACATTTAAGACAAGAGGTAATGAAAACCTGTTGCACTCAAACTGTGATACAGTTCTCTCTCTCTTTCTTTTGGAAAATGGGGGTAGGAATGGGGGTCGAGGTGGGTGCTGGAGCATGGAAGGTAGTATGGCTCCAAGACTGTTTCAACAACAGGGGAGGTGCTGCAGGAAGACAGCTCCAAAGTCAGCCTGAGGATGCAGTCATTGCGGGGCTCTGCTTCTGTCTTGAATCATGTCCTACAGTGATGAAGGGTGACTATATCAGTGGCTGGTCAACTGTGGCCCTAAGGCATGCAGATTCTTCCAAGGGCTTCTATAATAAAAAGCTCCAGCATATAGAAAGTTGGGGTGTGGGGGTATTTTCATTTCTAAAGGTTGCTAGCCACAACTTTGAGCTGAGCCCTGTATATATATGGTAAGTTTGGAGCTTGCATTTCGCCTAATTTTTCCCTCAAAGGCATCCATTTTCATTAAATCATTCTTTATGTAATTTGGAGAAAGGCATTATATCATTGTGGTTTTATCCCCCTACAAGAAACCAGCTTTATCTGAAAGCAACAGAAGTTAGTAACTACTTGGAAAATTCCCATCTGTTGAAATAAAATGTTACCTTGTATGAGATCTCAAAATTTTCACCACCCCAAATCTGGAGACCTGGATCATAGAGACCCAATTCAAAGAAGAACTCTCGTTCAATGGCAAATAATCCCCCAGCCATGGCTGGGGACCTAAGAAAAAGAAACACTGCAATAACCATCATAGATAAACCCCCAATAACCCTCCACCAGTAGGCAAGAAGCCTTGTAGAATACAGCCTAAAAATGCATAGAAAAGACAAAACTGATGGCCAAACATGAAGAAATTATAAAGCCTTTACAAAAAAAAGAAAAAAATTTGTTCATAATTCCCTAACGAATTTACCACAATTTCTAACTGAAACTATAGGTCATTACAAAATAGAGCATTGTTTCATTTCACCATTAGAGGGCGCCTTGGTTCCTTTGTCGATTTAAAAATTAAGCCTTAGTTGTAGCTAATACAGAACTTTTTCTTTCACTCTTAAAAACACTGAGCCATACAGCCGTGGTCTGCTAACTGCTTCTGCATTGATTTATGAGTCATTCTTGGATGAACAAAACCATACACCATGGAAGTAGTCTGTCATTTTTAAATTTTATAGCTCAGGGACTCGCCAAATAAGGGTGTAAATCATCGTAGAACAGCCACAGTTCATTCAGAGTTTGCAAATGTAGCACAGAAACAACACAGGAGAATTAGACATAGGTATTTACTGTGTCAGGAGGTAGGAATGCAAAAAGGTGATCTGTGGCTCTGTGGGGCTTCTTGAATGGATCTTAAATTGGACACTTTCTAGGTCCAAGAGAAAAAAATTTGGTAGCTTCTTAGGGACAAGTCACTCCCACCATTGGGAGAAATGACAGCAGAATTTATCTTACTCCCTGCTCCCCTCTCTGAACAATTAATTACTAATCATCATGTTTCTTAAATTTTAGGGTACTCATTATTATTAGGGTAACTTCATCATCATACATAATATTCAATCTATTCAAATAGGTTCATTGGAACATATTTCAAGGTTCCACTGATTCTATCTTGAAAACAAAAATTTTTTTTTTTTTTTTGAGATATGGTCTCACTCCATTGCCCATCCTGTAGTGCAGTGGCATGATTGCGGCTCACTGCAGTCTTGATCTTCTAGGCTCAAGGAGTCCTCCCACCTCAGCCTCCTGAGTAGCTGGGAATACAAGTGCGCACCAACACATCCAGCTACCTTTTTATGTGTTTTGTAGAGACGGGGTTTCGCCATGTTGCTCAGACTGGTCTAGAACTCATGGGATCAAAAGTCCCACCTGCCTAGGCCTCCCTAAGTGCTAGGATTATAGGCGCGAGGCTTCGCACCCAGCCTTGAAAATATATCTTGAATCTGCTGACTTATTTCCAACTTGACTGCCACCAGCCTAGACCAGGCCAACACTGCTTGGACTTTCCAATACCTCCCCCCGAGCTTGTCTCCTTTATTCTCTTCTGCCCCCTACTCAAGGCTAATCACACAGTAGCCAGAGCAGACTCCTCCACATGCGCCTGCATGGTACCAGCCTCTCCCGGCTCTCTGGGCTCACCACGGTCTCTCTTCCCGTTGAGTCCTTCACTGCTCCGCTCCCACCTGGAATGTGCAGGCCTCCATTCTGTCTCAAGGCCTTCATTCATGTTATTCACGATCCTGAAATGTTCCCTCCCCACAGAATTGAGCCCTCATCCTTCAGGTCTCAGCCTAAATGACACTTTGTGAAAAGGGCCTTTCCTGATTTCCCAAGCTGGATTAGGTTCATCTTTCCATAAACTCATGTACTCTGTGATTTTTCTTCATACTACTTATCACAGCTGCTGTTCCAGAGTTTTGTTTGTTTTGTGACACAGGGTCTCACTCTGTTGCCTAGGCTGTAGTACAGTGGCACAATCATTGTTTGCTGCAGCCTTGAACTCTTGGGCTCAAGCAATTCTTTTGCCTCAGTCTCCTGAGTTGCTGGGACTACAGGCATGTGCCACCACACCAGGCTAATTTTAGGGTTATTTATGTAGTTATCTGTTTAATTTCTGTCTGACTTACTATATTTCACATTCAATGAGGAAACATATCTTTAAAAATGTATCCCCAGAAAATAGTGCTTGGCATACGGTAAGCACTCAATAAATGTTTGTTGAGTGGATAATGAATCAAGAAATACTTTCAATACTAACAGAAAATAGCATCAGGAAAAAGTTGTCCTCTTATGCCTTTTCTTCTTAAAGTATGCTGTCTAACTCAGTAACAACACTATTACATTTTAGGTGATATTTTCATGTCACTTTTATTTAACTGTCATTTAAGATTATTCCATTACAGCTGTGTCTTTCTTTTTTAGACCGAGTCTTATTCTGTTGCCCAGGCTGGAGTGCAGTGGCGTGATCCCAGCTCACTGTAACCTCCGCCTCCCAGGTTCAAGTGATTCTCCTGCCTCAGCCTCCCGAGTAGCTGGGATTACAGGCGCCCACCACCATGCCCAGCTAATTTTGCATATTTAGTAGAAACAGGGTTTCAGCATGTTAGCAAGGCTGATCTCAAACTCCTGACCTCTGGTGATCCTCCCGCCTTGGCGTCCCAAAGTGCTGTGATTAGAGGCGTGAGCCACCTTGCCTGGCAGCTGTGTTTTTATCTTTAAATATATTCCCATTCATCTCAGTATATACTTGAAATGCATCTTAACATGGACACCAGTGAGTTAATTAACAGATAACCTCCCTTTAATTTTTCTAGCTCACTGAAAAAAATCTTTTTACTGGCCTATGGAATTAGCAGAAATATAAAATTGCTCAGCATCCTTTATTTTTTTTCTCCCACAGTTATGTGTTAAATTAAGCAGGTAAGCAGTAATTTCCTGGACTATTCTGAATAAGAAATTTACCAAAAAAAATTGGTGAATGTCCAATTAAGCTACTATAATTAATTAAGTGCTATAACTTCTTTATGTTTGCCATTCAGTATCTTGATATCATGACATGCCCAAATCCCACCAGCATTTCCATGACATTGGAAGCACCTTCCCAAAATAGAACTCTAACATTATCAGCAGTGTAACAGGGAGAGAGAGACCAAAAGCAGAACCATAGGATCAGAAAAATGAGATTAGACACATTCAGGAGAAGGCTATACTAACATTTGAGCAAACATTTCATTTGGGGTCATTTTTTACAGAGACAGTAAAATGTTCTAATTATAAGATCAAAAGAAGAAAGTAGCATAAGTTGTTCTACTGAAAGAACCACAAGAAGGTCAAAAGCTGATTTTTGAATAGAGTTTTCTTTTAATAAATCACTTTTCTGAGAATGAAGCAATAAAGCATTCTATGTAATGTTTTTTAAAGTCATGTATTGTGATTCATCAGATTTTAGTACAAAATTAATATTTGAGAGTTAACATAACAGAAAAAGGGGAGGAAAACCCAAAAATCTCTTGCTAGTGCCCTTCATTGTCAACATTATACCTACGGCATGAACGTGGAAATAAAAGTCTTGGTTGGATTAAAGTAATTTATGTATTTTAAATGTATAGAATGACACTGTCATCAAAAGCATAAAATTTGATGTCTAATCCAGGATAACTAAGATTTCCTTTTTTTTTTTTTACTTGTACTTGGAACATATGCCATATTACATTATTTTTCTTTCCCCAATGAAAGTGTGTATGTCTCAGTAGTGGACATCGCATTTAGGGTAAAAGCAATTACAGCGGAGCAAGTGGAGTACAGTGAAAGCTCTGAAACAGTATAAGGAAAGATGCTCTTTCAGAATCTGACACAGCATCTACAGTTTTAAAAATAAATCTGTAGCTTGGCAAGAGGTTAATAGGTTAGCAGCAACTGGAGAAAAGAAAAATACGTAAGTGATTTAGTGATTACCGATATGGTTCAGTTTTTGTCTTTCTCAGTCTCTTCTCTTGAGGGGTCAGAGGCACCCGTTTCCAGAGCATACTCCAATCCCATGCTCCTCGGGCATACCCATCTTCATCACCGCCCCCTTGGGGTATAATTTCATATGTGTTGCCATTTATGACATCTATAAGCGGCACAGTGCAAATGGTTCTGTATTGTGTTGATGATGGCAGCAAAGATCAAATGGAAGCGTACATATGGACCCACACATTTATACGAGTTCATGGGGAAGAAAAAAAAAAAGAACTTAGATAAACATTCAACATAAGAAAATAAAGTAATAGTCTTTACCGATAAGGTTCAGTTTTATGTTTTCTTTTGGCCTTTTCCTTGTGGCTTAGAGGAATACGTTTCCATAGTAAACTCCAGTCCCAGGCCCCTCTGGCAAAACCATCTTCATCCCCACCTTGCTGTGGTTCAATGGAATAATCATTCCCATCTATGTAATCTATTAGAGGCACAGTACATGTAGTTCTGAAACATTTACAGAAAATGAAAAAGCATTTAAGAACCCAAGACTAGTTCAGCATGCCTAACTACATTATCTCTTTTTGTTGCTGATTTGTTTGTGCACTGGGGGACTTTACTATCTAATGGGAAACAGAGTAAATGAATGTCCCATAAAAGCCAAAAAGCCTATTTTTGTAAGGGCAGGAGAAAGGAGCCTTCTCCCTAGGCTTACAGACAAATCTTTTGTCAGGGACAAAGAACTATATCATTGAGCTTAATAGAGTTTTTCTCCTTTTCACTTTGGTACTAAAGGGAACTTTATTTTGATAATTTTATATTATTTATAAGATTTTCTTGCCTGTTATTTTCCCTATCACCCATGAAAAAGCTCATGTGCGCGTGTGCATGCATGTACGTGTGTGTGGGGTCACCAATAGTACTTGCCACATTCTTAGCGGTTCTCTCAACCCTTTATTGCTTTCTATTTCTTGGAAATAGTTACTATGAAAATGTGTTTCTGTACTTTTGCTTGATCTTCCTCACTTCTCTAACTGCAAGAAAACAGTTTTTATTGCAAAAAAAAAAAAAGGTATTGTTGCTTTAAAAAAAAAAAAAGCAAAAAAAATCCCTCAAAACTTGCTGAAGAACTTAAGAAGTAGTCTGAGAATTTGGAACAAAAAATCTCTTATATTTGGGCTTCACGAAAATGCTAGTACTCTATAACCAATTCGGTGTCAAAGTGACATTACAAAGATTTTCTGGTACCCTGCTTGTTACAATGTTCATCTCGTCAGAAAGGATTTTAAAATCTATTTTCCTAAAATAAAAATGACAGCTGCTTATATCCAGGTCAAGGTGCTTTTAAGAAGTTTAAAACCCAAGGAAAAGGGAAAACCTACAGGGCTTAGAACTTTAATATGGAGGAAGTAGAGTCTAGAACAGGTGCTTCCTTCTCTCCAGAGTGTGAACTCACACTGGAGGGTCATTGTCAGATTCGTGGAATCTGCCACTGGAATCTGGAAAAGCACTTCCTTCCTACCCAGAAGCCTGCCGGAATTCACCTAGAGAGAGTTATCTGACACCTGGTCAGTTAACTTTCCTCACTTCTTATGATTTTCACATTCCTAAATACACAGTGCAGTATAAAGTGTCCCAGGGAGGTCTTGGTCTGACAGTTTATTAGCTATCTGATTTGGGGAAAATTACTTAATTTCTCTAAGCCTCAGTATCCTCTTCGGTCAAATGGGGCTAATAATCTCTATCCTGCAGGGTTGCTGTGAGGATGACATCAGACAGCATGTGAAAAATGTTCGTGACCGGCCTTCACATTAAATCCTCTCATGATGAAATCCTCCAAAGTTCTGCCTTTGATTCATGCCATTTGCCATTTGCCACACGGACATGTTTTATTTTCCAAATTATGGACTAGAAGCAAGGAAGGCTTTGGAGCTAGAAAACTGATGGTGCCTTGTATTGTTTTAGACATTTCTGGAAATTTAATGGTGATTGCCACAATTCCATGGAATAGTTGTCTATTTCTAAACTTTAACGTTTCTACAGGAACCCAAAGCCTTGATACAAGTAACACTTGGTCTTTACTATTGAAAGTACTCATTTAAAAGTCACAAAAATCAATAGGAATAATTTCAAAGCATGGTTCTTCAAGTGTTTAGAACTCTTACCCCAGTTTAGAGGGAGCAATTTCTATTACTCTTAGGGAAAGTGCCTGGAGATAGAGGAGTCTTAATAACCCAACCACAAAATGATTCTTGAGTGAGGAACCCTGGGTTTCTCCCAAATGCCAGACTGCCTACATTTAAATCAGTCCACAGTATCAGTCTAGCTTCTAGATGAGGGATAACACTAACGCACACTTGACACACTGAATAGAACAGGAATCAAAGGATGAAAATATTATTTGCCCTTCCAGGACAAGGTTTACTTTCAACCAGGAAAGAAAAAAAGCAAGGTAATGTTACCTGTCCTTAGATATGGGAGCTACAAGTGGTGCATACCAGTTAACTGCCACCTCACAGTGGGCATCAAGGTATATCAAAACCTTAAAAAAAAGAGGCAGGTGAAAGAATACTCCTCATATAGGTTACATCATATATTACACACAATTTAAAATTAGATGCTAATGAAAATTAGCATTATAGTCAATTCTGACACACAAGTTATCTGTTTAAGCCAGCATTCTCATTTCAATTTAAAAAAACTGAAGAATGATTAAAAATGTATATGATTTAGTTACCAAACCCAAAATGTTGACATTGTAGATATCAAATGCTTCCTACCTGTCCAAGTTTAGCCTTCTGAGCACCAATACTTCGTGCTTGAATTAAACCTTCCCTTCTTTCATTCCGAAATACCTTCACTAGGCCATTCCACAGCTTAATATATTCATCCAGTTTTTCTTTTAAGTGCTCTATTAAGAAAAATCAATCGATATTATAAATTAGACTAATAAATATAAACCAATTAATTATTATTTTTCTCAGGAAACAAGAATAAGAAACAGGTGCATTGGGTAGACAGTAATTTTACGTGGACTAGATTGAATGTTTTATCTATTAAGAAGGAAAGTGAAGTATATTGTTTAAGTTAATTTTGAGTTTAATATGCCTACAGAGAACTGGTTAGTCTGAGAATTATCAAACGTCCCTCTAAACAATGATTATTCCAATTGACAGTTAAGGTTTTAAGAGATATTAAAATTTTTATTCCTGTTCACATGTTAATGTCAAATCTGAATGCTTTCAGGAACAACATTTTGTTGGCTGTTGGCAGAAGCAATGGTTAAGGTTTCTGAAGATGCACTGCCTACTAATAATACTATACAATTTCACTGGAATCCACACAGGGTATAGGTTATTTAATATTTGTTTCTGGGCCATCTTTCCCCAACCACAATCAGTGTTGAAAGCTGCAACCTTGATGTGATGAATATGGTTCCCACCAAGTTGGCAAATAATCAAAAAATCTCATTTTCTCTTTATCTTAAGCATCAAATGTATAATTATACATAATAAAGATAATTCTAATTATACATACATATATGTATAATATGTGTTTGTAATTTAGTAGAGGAAGGTTTGTGTTATAAAAACCAGACACATCTGGCAAAGTTTCCATCTTTGGCTTCCCATTATAAGAGAACCGCTTTTGTTTGTACCACTATGAGTCCATGAAATTAGCTCACCACAGTCAGAATGAGCTGCAGATCATTTAAAAACTGCTTCTTGAGGACACACAAATTGTTTTAAAATTGTTTAAAAATTTGGCCCATGAATATGCAATCATAGGAAAGCTGCTGTATTTAGAGATGAGCTAGTGGTTAAATGGGCAAATCAGACTGTATACTTAATATTTTACTCATTTTAGGGCATATATTATTAGTAAGATACTCACATGTGGGTATCTGAAATTGAGAAAAAGAACTTTCTATTTTGGTACCCAGTTTTAATAAGTATTATAAATAAAATTCTCATGCTTAATCATGTTTTTCCCCTCAGAAAACCTAAGTAATTTTCCCTTCAAGTTAACTTAAAAAAAAAAAAAAAAAGCCTTTATCATCTTCTTTTTAAAGTTCAGTGCAGTCCTAAATCATTTTTTTAAAGCCTTTTTGAATTCCATCAGGAGGATTTTTTGCATATGCAACTTAAACACATCTTAAGTTTTTATGGGCAGAAATGAATTGATGGCCTATGCTTCAAGTTTAGATTCTTGGTTCTGACTGCAGGCTAGGACCTGTATGACTTGCCTTGGCCAATGAGAGGTGGGTGGAAATGACATCAGTCACGCGCATAGAAGCGTTAAGAGGCCGCTTGTGTGTGTCTTCTTTCCCACTGCCCCTCTGCAGGCAGTGTCCGAACTGAGGCTGTTCTGCACGCCTGGGTCCTGCACTGAGGATGGGAAGCAGAGCTAGCACTGACCCGCACGGACCGTGTAGTTTGAGCAAAAGCTAACCCTTCATTGTGCGAGCCACTGAGAGTGTGGGTTTGCTTTTATTTCGGACCAACTCAGCCACAGTTAGCTGATACACACATGTGTGGAGTAATTTGCTCTATTGTTAAAAGCTCCAAACCTTTATAGAGAATACTATAATGCCCAGAAACCCAAGTGTTATTATGAGTTAGCTCCTTTTATATGCATTTTGTCTTCAAAAGAAAAATCGTTATCTTAAAAGTTTTACTTTCTGAATATACTAGGGAAAGTACATACCAAATTATCACTCAAGTCTGATTAACCAAACAGTATGTAATTTTACTAAGGATAGGACTGAGATTTTAAGGTTGATTTTAAGGTTGTTTTGAAATTGAAAAAACTAATTAAAGCTGTACTTTTGTTCAAGGGTAGCCCAAACTTCTCTGCCTGCTCTAAATTCAAGGGACCCTGCACGATTGTCTTCATTAGAGATTTGTAAAAGAAGTAAAGATTAAAAAAAAAGACAAGAGTAAAAAAATACACAATACTCTGAGGTCTGAAATTGTGTTCTTTTCTTTGGCAAAGCAGTTATTTTAGGATGCTAAATACCTTTTGGTGTATCTTCACTTTTTTTTAGGATATGATAAACTTTTACTGGTATTAATAATACAGAGGTTCTTAAAATTAGTAAAATTGGGGGATTTTGAAAAGTTATTTTATAGATTTAGATTTTTGTACATGTAAATTATTATTGTACCAACAATATCATTTGTCTTAAGATAGAAATAGTATTTTAATGAAAACATTACTGTCATAGAAATTTGCAACAAAATGGACATACACAAAACGTTGTGCCTAAAAGCTTTTAGATTTGACATTAACATGAGAACTGAAAAAAGTTTTAACGTATCTTAAAGCCTCTAAATGCATTTGATATGACTAAAAATTTTAAAGCTATACATTCTCTAGTGTACTTAAAAATGACTAGTTAATAAAAGGATCAGCTGCACAGAGACGAAGGGAAAAACAGGTCATATTTCTATGTATTCATGCTAACATATGTGTACAGTTTCACGATTGTAATCATGTCCTTGCAAAACCAGCAAAGATTTATCCAGACTGTAAGAATTTTCAATTACATTTTGGAGGAAGCTTTTTTATAAAGCCATTCTGAACGATATTTTCATGCTACCTATGTTTATCTTCACTTCTAACATTACAATCAGTGGCATACTTTTACCAAATTTTTGTGTACAACCAAAGTTTTGTGTACTACTTGTACATCTCTGAGCGTGTAAAACGGACATAATAGTATCTACTGCAAGGATTACTGTCAGTATTAAACAAAATAACTCACAACAATGCTCGGCACAGTGTCAACTTGTTGATAACAGATGCTATCAATAGATGCAATTAATTTTTTATAGCTAATTATTTCGAAATCATATTTGTGCAATTATTCATGCTTAACTTATTTTATGGACAAAATGTGAGTTTTACAGCCATTACCTTTATTACTGAAATCGTCAATTAACACAATTTCTGCTAAATATTTCCTTGGAGTCCTTTTAATTACACTGTGGACTGTTCTCATGAGGGTTGACCATCCTTCATTATGGAAGACAATGACAACGCTTGAAGTGAGCAAGTTTTCATCATAATGCCAATACTTGCATCTGTAAAGAGAAAATTTCATCGTATTTATTTACAGGTAATCTACAATGCTTGGCTCCAAGCTGACTATATTTTCTGGTTGGACTACATATTATAGACTTAACTACGGTAAGTGAATGAAATATAGCCTTCAATATTGAACGGAAACACAAGATAAAAGAGAGAAGCTGTTATGAGATAAAGTTACTCCTAGATAAAGCTACTGCATAACCAGCACTTATTCTGTAATAAAAAGAACTAATTTGTGAATTTATGCTGAGGATGCTTAAGAGAGTATTTACAGCTATCAGGTGGTTGGCTTTTTTCTTTTTTTCCATGACCTGGATCTTAGTTTATTTTCCTTTTTGAAATGAGCTTTTGGCACAAGAGATTTATTTCACTTGCTATAAATAAACCATTATATTACTACATTTGAAAGCTAAACACATTATATTACTATGTTTGACTAAAATATTCAGAGAAAAATTAAACAGGTTGACCTGAGGCATATAGCAAGCATTCAGAAATTTACTGTGGAATGAACAAAGTGCTAATATTATTTAGAGCTTTTAGAGTAGCTAAAGAGCTTAGTTGTTCTACACAACTATTTGAAACAACTGTAGCAGGAGTACAGTTTCCAGAAGACTCTTCCTAAATAAAAGAAACCCCAAACAGGGTCTGGTAAAAAGACTCATTTTGATTCTGAAAGAGTACTTTGCAGTGTAACCCAAAGTTGGGAGGGACCAAACACTCTTTCAGAATAAGTTCAAAAACACAGTAGTAGGGAAAACAGATCTTGCTGGAAGATGTAACGTTTCTGGAGAGAAACTGAAGCAGGCAGAGCAAGGTATGCCTAATTTTAGATGGGTAGGGATAACAAACCCCCAGACAAACTATAACCCAGATAGGGACTCAGGCAACGTTTTTCTTCCTCTGACTCTAACTACTGGGCTTAAAACAGCAGAACGGGGTGAGAAAGACAGCAATTTTGATTTACAACAGACACCAGAATTGGTGAAAATACGTAAAATATGAAAGGAAATTTGGGACTTGCTTCTAAGGCAGAAGACAGCAACTTGGGGAAAAGGGCAAGATAGAAACTTTGAATGGGAGACAGGACAGAGTTAGAAACATAAAGGGGCTGAAGGAGGGAGGAAAAGGGTGGGGTGAAGGTGCAGAAGGTGGTGAGGGACCCCTTTGCTGTCCTAGAGACCTCAATTTGGGGAACATCTGCAGGCCTTGCGTTCTTACAGAGGACAGGGGACAACACAGCTGGAATAGAGCATAATTTTGTGTTGTGTGTTGTATATTTTTCCATCTCCTTTCACCAATGTATAGTTTAGAAATAATAATTCAAAAAACGTAAACCAGGTTGTGTGCCAGAGTAACTCCATTGGTATGTATTTTTCTTATATTATTTGTCTTAAGAATTACAAAGTAATGCATAGTTTGTTGTTCAAAATTCAAACAACATACAAGTTTATGACATACAGGTAAAAGTTCCCTCCCTGCCTCTCTTCAGCAGGTTTTGTTGTTCCCTCCAGATTTTCCACCTCTCCCTAAAAGAGCTTCTACTTCCCTTTTCTGAGGAAGAGAGACGTCCCCTAGTAGATGTCAAATCTCGTCTCCTAGACGAAATCATTGTTAATAGTTGGCTTAATATATTTTTTAAGATTTTTGTCTACTCATGTAGACATGTCTGGTATGTATACAGAACACACGTTCAGATGAGTATGTATAGACTTTTCTCCCATGTGAGCATGTATAAGACTTACATAATTCTTTTAATAAGAATGAAAACATTAAAATAATGTTTCAATACATTATTGAATATTCCATAGTACGGCTGTTCCATAGTATGGCTGTTCCAGTCTACTGAATTATTTCCTTATTGATGGGCATTTCTGCTGATTTCATAATAATGTTTCAGTAATCATCCTTTTGTATATACCTCTATGCCCTTGCATAGAAATCTTTCCTACAAAATTTTCAAGACTGTAAGCTCATTAAGGACAGGAGCCTCAGCTATTTTGCTCAATACCATATTTCCAGCATATAACAAATAACAACTGCTCCATAATTCTTTCTTGAATTGCTTTGGGGATAATATTTTTGAAATGCCTCTTATATTTTGTTCTCAGTAATGTCTACTCTCCACCCCACAATCTTTCTACTTTGAGACACCCTGTAGAACTGAGGGAGAAGGAAAGGAATAATCAGTTAGGGCAAACTCAGACTGCAGAAACGGTCTGCCTGAAAAGTCACAGCAACAGGTACAATTAAAGCAAACGGGGAAAAAACTCAGGCTACACCTGCACACAGATAAGCAGACATGGTCCAGTACAGAAGCCCTTTGTTAATCAGTGAGCTCTCAGGAAAAAGATTCCTCCCCTTTTTCAGGCATATACATGGTGGGCTCCATGGAAACTGGCACAAGGAGGATGGGGGCTTACCTAAAACAAACCCACAGTTAAACAAACAAGAGAAGCAGCGCTTTGTGCTTGCCTAGAGGCATACCCACAGCTGCATAAGATAAGGGGAGTTGCACAGACAGCTTTACTGATAAGATAAGTTGCTCAAACTGCTACAGAGATGAGAAGAGTTTCTTATAAAAGCTTTTGGATTTAGCTGTAACTCGGCAAACTACTTGGACTCCCCTCTCTGCTGTGGAGCATTTCTTCTTTCGCTTATTAAACTTTTGCTCCACCCCCAGCCTTGTGTCCATGCTCAATTTTCTTGGATGCAGGACAAAGAACCCAGGTACTAGTTTAGAGAATAAGAAACTGCTACATTAAGGTGCATTGGCAAAACTACAACATATTTAGGTGCAGGAAGAAAGGATCATCAGAAGGGTGAGTAAGAGCAGACCTCTAACCTTTTACTTCCATTTCTGAGGCTTCTTGTCTATTCCAAACCAGTTTCCTTTCACGAAGGGCCCAGACATCGCATGGGATTGGAAGGAGGTCCTACAGCAAATGAAGGTTTTTGGCTGGGGCTACCCCTCAGTATTATCTCCAGTCCCTGACAGCTATCAGGGCATGGGCACAAGGATTTCCAGTCTTTTCCTACTGCATTTTTCCTTCTTTCTTTTCGTGGCTATCATGCCTCTTATCCCTTCTTTGTATGCAATGTTACAGATGTTTTTGCAGCCTAGGGATATAATCTTGCTGGGTAGAGTCCGTTGGTGAGTTACATTCCTGATTACTAAGACACCAACTGACAGACATAACAACTCTTGGAGTTACATTCCTGATTACCAAGACAAACAGTTGTTGTCTTTGTGATTTCCTGGAGACAGGCAATTCAAGATCAGTCTAAATTTTCACCTAGTAAGGGCTTTTTGTCCTCAATGATAGACACTGATGGCACTATATAAGGGGATATTTCACGCCAAGTAAAAATCCTCTTCCCTCCCCATTTGGATTGTTTCCTTCTCCTTTTGGGTTGTTTCTTCCCTCCATGTAAAAGCTCAGCACTGTCCAATGAATTTAAACAGTTCCTTTATGAGACAAGTTAATTTTCTTCTGCTGGGAGGCGTACTATGGGGACAGCCTATTAACCCCCAAACCTCTCTCTCTAACTTCTGCCTGGAGAGAGAGTCAGTTTTTACATAACATCTCGGACCCTACAGTGCCACCTAGTGGGATGGGATTTTTTTCTCCATGGGGAGTCTCGTTGGCTGTTTGTCAAAAACTTCTAGTTCCCGGATTCCCCTCCCTCCTATGTCCCTCTATTAGGGACCAGGCTCCATGCCCCACCTGTAAATATCAAAGCTCCATCTTTAACAGTCAACAGGACAGCCATTCAATTCCTATGTTCTTTTTTGAGGCACCTGTTCTACATCCAACTACATTGCGATTTAAACAAAAAGGGGATTTTATGTTTGGAAGTCAATTGGTCCCATTCTCTGGGATTTCAGTGTTTCACTAGGGCCATAGCAAGGGAAGCCAGAGATAATATTAAAAGACTTCCTCCATTCCATTAAAGTGTCTTGCCCAAATACAATGTCTCCTGGACCCTTAGGGTACACTGGGAACCTTACCGGCTAAGTAGGTCTAGAAAACCAGCAAGGGTGAAGGGCCAGGGCCACAAGCAGATGAGCATGACTAGTTATGCCAACTAGCTTCTCCAGGACCATAAGTGAAGGTCATACTTGCAATCACGTGGCGGTACCTATGACAGTCACTGGGACCCAGAGGACGGGAGGAAGCGGGTGAAGGGGAATGCCCCTCCAGCCTTTCCCTCCATCTTGGGTCACTCTGAAGAGGAGGAGACTGAGGGATGCCTCTTCTCTTGTCTCTTCTACATGGGTAACACCCCATCTTCAAGCCTGCACTACCCTTGAGCGCAGCCTGGATCTCCTTTAGTCCTCAGACCCTAAAGTTCACTCCGGGCAAGCCCCAACTTCACTCCTGTATAGAGGCCTTCCGAGATTTAACCCAAGTATTTAAAGTCTCCTGGATGTTCCAGGGACAGAGAAGCCAGAGGGGAAAATAGCAGTGCCTATGGAGGACTCTAAATGAGACCACGATGATAGCATCAGAAAATGGGGAAGGAAAATCCTTCAAATGTGTACATTGGAGAACTTGCAGGGCATTAGAGCTAAACCTATTAACTCCTCCAAGCTTTCCACAGTAGATCAAAAGCTAAATAAAAATCCTTAAACCTTTTTATTCAATAAAGAACAAGCTTATTACTCAGACAGCCCTTAATATGGGAAGGAAATCGCTGAAACAGGCCGTGTCCAAAGATCTTTCTAATTTTTCTCACCCTCGAGTTGGAACTCTGCAGTACCTAAATAACACTCTCTTCTGTCCCCCAACCAAGGAAGTCTCAGGGAGGCACTGAGGCTCTCCTCAATTTCTTAGCTGAAAGGGGATATAGGGTCTCAAAATCTAAAGCTCGGCTCTGTCAGACTTCAGTAAAGTACCTAGGTCTGGTTTTATCAGAAGGGACCAGAGCATCAGGTGAGGAAAGGATACCCATTCCCTTTAACAGTTGAGGGGGTTCTTAGGCATTAGTGGATTTTGCAGACTGTGTGCATATGGATACTGTGAAATAGCTTGCCATTTATACCACCTCATAAAGAAACTCAAGCAGTTAAAACTCTCACTAACCTGGGAACCTAAGGTTCAAAAAGCCTTTAACCAGCTAACACAAGTCTTACTTAAAGCATCAACCCCCAGTCTTCCCAAAGGAAAAGCATTCTGTCTGTATGTATCAGAAAAGAAGGAAATGGCCCTGGGAATTCTGGCTGAAGCTTGAGGTCCAGCTCAACAGCCAGTGGGTTACCTAAGTGAGGAACTTAACTTGGTGGCTAAAGGCTGGTCAGCCTGCCTCTAAGCAGTTACAATGGCAGCTTTGTTGGTGCCAGAGGCCACTGGGTTAACCATGGGAAACAACTGTTTACACCCCATACAATATAGCAGGAGTGCTGTCCTCTAAGGAAAGTCCCTGGCTAAGAGACAATCACCTCCTCAAATATCAAGCTTTGGCACTGGAGGGATCTGTGGTCCAGAGGAAAACCTGCCCTTGCTTGAGCTGAGTCACTTTCTCCCAAAGGGAACTGGAGAACCTGAACATGATTGGGAAAAGATAGTGGTGCAAACCAGTAAAAGGAATGAAGAGGATCACTGTTTATATTCTCTGTAAAGTTTTAATTAATGAAAAAGGATTTTCTTAAAGAATGCTCAGCTTACTTCAAAGTGGATATCTGAGCTATGGGTATATGTAAAAGGCCTTTATGTTTTTCTCTTCATAGATATTGTTTTTCTGGAAAAAGCTTTTTTTTTTTCCAGTCAACTGAATTACTTTTTTCCACTGTGTCTTGTCATTCTTGGTGCATGCATGAAAGACCCTAGAATGACTTCTGGTGGCCTGGGATTCCTTGGGAAAACAGGTAAGTTGCCACAAATCCCATTTTGGAGAAATCCCTGTTCTCCTCATGGAACCCCTGGAATTAGAGGTGGATAAGTCCCTTTCAAAATCTGTCTTTGTCTTCTGGCTATGCTTGTTTATTAGGCCCTGAAAACTGTATTCCTAGCCCTGTTCTTAAAAGGGCTCCACCCTGAGCTGCTAGATCTTCTTGTGACTGTCTGTGCAGTCATATATGTGATATATATGTGAAGTCTATAAAAAGAGCTCTAATTAATTGGCCTAAGAAAAATTAGCACTTAAATAAAATATTTTGCAGTAAAAGCAAAAGCTGTGGTACATTTCAGTTCACGTGACTTTAATATTTAAAATAAAAACAGACTCAGGAATTACTGGTAAAATACAAATGTCTTCAAGGTGTAAAAATGTGGTCTAATTTTATTTATTATGCAGGTCAGATGCTAGGTTTGCTAAATGTTTTAAGGTTGCAAACTCCTTCTCTGGCCTTTTAAAAACTGTCCACTTGCCTGCTTCACAATTAGTATGGCCTGGGAACAAATGGAAGTGACCATACTCCTAACTATGCTAAAAGGAATCAGACTTTATCTGCACCTAGCACATAATTAAAACAACTTACCAGGCTTTACATTAAAGTTAAAAATTGCTAAGAGTTACCATTATGACATGTAATTGAGACTACTGAACATGGATTTGCATGGAAGGTTTGTAAAAACAGCAAAATGTGTTTTTAGTTAAAAGATTATAAGAAGGCATGGAAATGTCCATTTTGCCTAGGATTGTCTTAAATTAAATAAAATAAAGCAGAAGGTTTAAGCAAATTGTGAAAAGACTGTAAACATTAATCTTGCAAAGGAAACTGTGTGTGTGAACATATGACTAAATTCAAAAGGGTATTTTCTTTTTTCTGTAAATTAAACTTTGAAATAAAAGCACAACAAGGTTGTCTTATGATGCTGACCTACTTTTTTTTTTTTTTTTTTTTTTTCTTTTTTTTTTTTTCTGAGACGGAGTCTCACTCTGTCGCCCAGGCTGGAGTGCAGCGGCGTGATCTTGGCTCACTGCAAGCTCCGCCTCCTGGGTTCATGCCATTCTCCCACCTCAGCCTCCAGAGTAGCTGGGACTACAGGTGCCCACCACCACACCCGGCTAATTTTTTTTCTATTTTTAGTAGAGATGTGGTTTCACCACGTTAGCCAGCATGGTCTTGATCTCCTGACGTCGTGATCTGCCCATCTCACCCTCCCAAAGTGCTGGGATTACAGGCTTGAGCCACCGCGCTGGGTGATGTTGACCTACTCTTTAGTAAAACTTGTAAAGGGTTATAAAATAACCATAAAAAATATGTAAAAATCTCACCTCATGATCAAACTGGTTAAGATTGAATAGGATTGTCTATAAAGTTTCATTAAAAATTGGGGTTAACATTAATAGTAGACTAATGCAAGGGTGAAATTTGGCTCTCTATTCATGTAGTAGTAAGGGCTAATGAAAAGTTTTGGTTTTTTCAAAGTTTTGAGTCACTGTTTTGGCAAAACAAATGACTTATGGTAAAATTTTGTTTCATAATAGCCAGTGTTTTAAACCTCTTACATATTTCACAGGCTTCCCAAAATTAAACTTCAGTCTCAAGGTTGTCTTTCCTGACCCCTTGCTTTTGGGCGCTACAGAGGGCCCCTGGAGCATGCAGAAGAGAGGTAAACAGGATCATTTAACATGTTTAGGTACACGGGATTGTCAAAATGATGTCTAATACTCTTCAGGTTATGTTTTAGGTAATAATACTAACATATGTCCAAAATTGTATGGGATAGCTAAGGCTCTAATGTCTCAATATGAGCTATCAATCACAATTAAGGTTGTTATGTTGGGTTATTGTATGCCATGGAAATAACCAACTTTGTCAATCATGTTCTTGACTGTAACCACCCTAGACATTCTGTCATTTACAGACAATTGTTGTCTTATTTTAATCTTCTTCAAAAAATGGTTTATAATCACTGTGGAACTTTAATAGGTACTCTCGAATGCAGGTTTTTGATAATAGAAAAAATGTACATGACTCATGAAAAGCTAAAATGTTTACAAATATTAAGCAGAACAAGAGTTAATGGAATGGACTAAACTAATAGAAAAGTAAAAGAATCTTTTTGATTTTTGCTTTGAACACTGCTAATTCTTGTTTTGTTTTTCAGAGTCAAGAAAACTTTCTTTCAAGTTAGCTACAACTTTTAACAACTAAGTAAGGTATACTCCTGTGAACAAAATTTGGAACATGCTTGTTTCTCTCTGCCTGGTTTCTCTAGAATTCAGAAACTGGTTATAAGTATTCTTGACTTATAACAATATAGTCATTTGCATCAGTGCAGTAAGAATCCACTTTATTTTGCAACAGTACACAATTGGAAAACCTGGTTGTTTTACTAAGGCTTTGACTGGAAGAGTGCGTTTCCCTTTAAAGAGTCAA
Organism: Colobus angolensis palliatus; assembly: GCF_000951035.1. Classification (NCBI taxonomy): domain Eukaryota; kingdom Metazoa; phylum Chordata; class Mammalia; order Primates; family Cercopithecidae; genus Colobus; species Colobus angolensis. The sequence continues at coordinate 14,422,360 of NW_012118487.1, forward strand.
GTTTGACTTGCAGAGCCAATAAAAGCCCCCTGGGAAACTGGTCTCATACCTTGTCTACACAGCCCCTGTACAGGGTTCCTAACCTGTCATGAGTAAAGGATGTCACTTTTTTTTTTTGAGACAGAGTTTCGCTCTATTGCCCAGGCCGAGTGGTACGGTGGCATGATCGTGGCTCACAACCTCCACCTCCAGGCTCAAGGGATTCTCCTGCCTCAGCCTCCCAAGTAGCTGGGATTATGGGTGTCTGTCACCACGCCCAGCTAATTCTTGTATTTTCCATAGAGACAGGGTTTTGCCATGTTGGTCTGACTGGTCTTGAACTCCTGACCTCAGGTGATCTGCCTATCTTGGGCTCCTAAAGTGCTGGGATCAGAGGCATGAGCCACCGCGCCTGGATCAGCTTTAGAAAGTCCTATCTAAGATTCCTTGTGCAACAAAGTTCCATCAAAGCCAATCTAAAAGGCCTATGTAAAAATAAGGATTCTTGCTGCACTTATGTCAATAATCAGACCAAGTTTAAAACTAAAGTCTATTTTGCAAACAACTCAGTCCTATCATGATTTGTTTTTAACAAAAAGGAAGACTGGGGAGAGAGAAATTATGTTTCAAACTTATCATACAGTTGTCATTAATTTCTAGTCTCATTAGTTATTTTTAAGTTCTTGCCTACATTTTAGACTAACCCTGTTTATTCCTGTAAACCAACCAGCGACCTCTGGCTGCAGCTCAGAGACAGAAAGGGATGGGTAATGTCAAAATCTGGAACAATATTCTAGTTCTGGGCAATTATCCTACAAAGTCTGCCAGGTAATAAGAGTAAATAAAGTGCCCCCATAACCTGGAGGTTTCCTTTTTGGGAAGGTGAAACCAAGCAAGCTAACCAAAGCCAAGCCCCATATACCCAAATCTTAACAGACGTAACTATAGCCACCAGTTATCAGGGCATGTCAGCAGCCTCACGATTTTTAAGCCGTCCTTACCTCCTTCCTTGTCTCATTTTAATACATGTTCTCTAATAACCAAAATTGTTTTTGTTCATCGAGAGGCTATCAAGCTCCAAATGGTAATGCAGATGGAACCACACATAAATGCACCTTTTTTCTGAGGACCCTTAAACCAGCCTCGGGAGGAATCCTAGCTGTTGTTCCTCACACAATGCCCCTCTCCAGCAAGAAAGAGCCAGAAAGATCAATGCCCAACCTCCCTAATAGCAGTTAGAGTTCCCACTTCTGAAGTGGGGAATGAAGGTGAGAGAAAGAAAAATCAGTTGGGGCAAACTTAAGAGTGTAGAAGTGGTCTGCCTGAAAAGTCACAGCAATGGGCAAAAACAAACAACCTGGGACAAAAACTCAGGCTGCACCTGCACACAGAGAAGCTGACAGCGTCCAGCACACCGTCCTTTGTTCTTTGTATAATTAGCAAGCTCCCAGGAAAAAGTTTCCTCTCCTTTTCAGGCACATACATGGTGGGCTCCATGGAAACTCGCACAGGGAGGATGGGGGCTTACCTAAAACAAACCCAGTTATACAAAAAAGAGAAGTGGCGCTTTGTGCTTGCCTAGCACAGCTGCGTAAGATAAGGGGAGTTGCACAGACAGCTTTACTGATATGAGAAGTTACTCAAACTGCTACAGAGATGAGAAGAGTTTCTTACAAAAGCTTTTGGAGTCAGCTGTAACTCGGCAATCCACTCGAACTCCCCTCTCCGCTGCGAAGTGTTTTCTTTCGCTTATTAAACTTTCACTCCACCCCCACGCTTGTGTCCATGCTCCTTAATTTTTTCGGATGCAGGATAAACAACCCTGGGTACTTGTTCAGAAAACGAGAAGCCGCTACTTTAAGATGCAATGACAAAACTGCAACAGGACAAGTTAAGTCTACATGGCTCCATATTCTGTGGAGGAGGAGATGTTCCTCTTCCACAGAAAAGGGAAGTAGATGCTCTTCTACTAGGGAGAGGTGGAAAACCTGGAGGGAACAAGGGGATAGAAGGTAACAAAAGCAGATGAAGGAATGGGTTTGTGCGCAGCCTCTATTTCCCAGATTTGGAGGAGATTATCCAGTAGAAGGTGGTTGCCACGTAAAAGAGAAACCATGCTGAAGTGTACTTAGGCAGGACAACTAGAGACAATTTCCCTTTCCACATCTGCTGTGCAGTCTCCCTTGGCTGTAGGGTGGAGCCAGGGAGCCCAGAAGTTTCCACATGCTTCCAGTGGGGAACATGGATGGTAGCGAAGAGTTGAGAGCCAGTGGCCTGCCAGGGGTCACAGTAATAAGGAATAGGATGATATGTGGCAACTCTGTGGGAGGGAAGGCTTAAGACAGGACAGGGTCTTGTAGACAACGGGCTTCAGAGGATCCACAGTACCAGTGAGAGCCAAAGTGGAGATGAGTCCCCAAAGTGGGGCTGGCATGGAAAGGACTATTTGTCCCAAAGTCAGCAAGAGAACTGAACAGAAGTTACTGCAGCAGGGGTTCCTTCAGCAGCAGATGAAAGGGTGCCAGGATCTTGGGAAGACAGGAACACCTTACCCAGAACCAGGAAGAGGCAGCAGAGACAGAGGTAAGCAGGCCAGAACCACCTACAACATGTTCCTCAAGGGTGCACAATCCTTGTGTCACCTGGGTGCTACAGAGAAAAGAAGAGAGGAAAAGAGACCCTCTGGAGCACAGAAACAGCCCAGAGAGGGAGTCTGAATTTTGGGCCAACTGGATTGGACACTTATCCCAAATAAAAGCTTCAGCCCAACACAAATTGAGCTACCTTTAATTACAAGCTTTCATTTGCCACCATCAGCCTGAAGGCAGCATCTTAAAGTTTAGCTCTTTTCTGGTTTGTCATTGTGAGATGAAGCCACTGGGTAGAGCACACAGAAGTAGTATTTATAATACACAAAGCTTTGATATTAAGATTTAGTAAGAAAGAAATGCCATCGTATTGAGGTAAAACCCCCTATTCTGCATCATTCCTCTCAGTTTACTGGCGTAGAATTTGTAATAGTTCTAATAAGAAGGAAGGTCAACATTTAAATGGATGGGCCTTGATATATATTTTTGACTAATTTCTCCTCTTGGGTAGCTCATTTCCCAAGAAAGCTTTAAAATCCTCTAACATCAAGGACAGTACTGGTTCACCTACATTGTAGAACTGCTCTGATCACATATACTCACATTCAGATTACAGGCTTGCAATGATTAGAATTATTCTTAGAGTAATTTTACAAAATATTTCCAGGGTAGTTATGTGGGTCAGGTGCTTGGCATCACAGAAAATATGAGAATAACGAATTTCCATAGTGATTTTCCAATAACTTTAAAAAATGGATTTTAAAAATAAAAATGAAATGTCTATGAATAACTCACTTGCATTTTGTCTGTATCAGCCATGTTTTCAACATCTGTAGTTTAATATAAAGGCTTGTTATATTTAGATTTCATCAATAGATAACATCTAATTCAGCAAACTATGAAAAATGTAACATTTTGAGGCTGCGAGTCCCTGCACTCAATATATGCTATCATTAATCTACAACAATGTGTGTGTGTGTGTGTGCATGCTTTTGTGTATTTGGTGTGTAGAAGTTACTCATCTCTTGCTCCTTTTAAAGGTTGTTTCTTACTTTTAGACCATTCACTAGGAGTCTCAAGAAAAAGAGTCATTTTTGATTCTCTTCCCTTAATTCTGAAGTAAGTATAACCAGGAAGATTCTTTAGGCATAGGAAACAAATCCTCAATTTGAAAAATACTGCTTTTTAACTATACTTTTTTTTTTTTCTTTTTATTGAGACGGAGTCTCATTCTGTCACCCAGCTGGAGTGCAGTGGCACGATCCTGCCTCACTGCAACCTCTGCCACCTGGGTTCAAGTGATTCTTGTACCTCAGCCTCCCGAGTAGCTGGGACTACAGGCACATGCCACCATGCCTGGCTAACTTTATTGTATTTTTAGTAGAGACGAGGTTTCACCATGTTGGCCAGGCTGGTCTCAAACTCCTGACCTCAGGTGATCTATCCGCCTCAGCCTCCCAAAGTGCTGGGATTACAGGTGTGAGCCACCACACCCAGCCTCCATTTTTATTTTAAAACAAATTGAGGACTTCTCCTGCTTTCATCTAAAACCTCTTTTGCTCATTTTCATCATAAAAGGAAGTGAAAAATGCTTACAATTTATAATAAACAGTGCTGACACTTGAATATGTTACTAATGTAGAATACAAAGTTTAATTTAGCATTCAGAAATCAATATACATTTTCAGTGGAAGGAGAGTTTATCACTTGATATAGTTTGGATGTTTGCCCCCCAGAATCTCATATTAAAATGTGGTCCGCAGTGTTGGAGGTGGGACCTGTTAGGCGGTGACTGGATCGTGGGGGCGGCCTTCTCATGTTCAGCACCATCCACTTGGTGCTCTCACCACCCTGCTCCACATTTTTTTGTTTGTTTTAAGGTTAAACTAGTTAAACAGATTTGTTTATGGGCAAATAATCCATGTCTAACATGCTACACTTGATATTTCTGGAAACTTTAGTTTATTATGTATTAATGAACTAAGAGTTAAACGGAGAGCTTTTCACTAAGTTTTAATCAATCAATCAATCTATCTATCTTCTCTTTAAATTAGAGATTACTGGAGATCTTCCTCTATGGTCATTGTTGAAGTTACAGGAATGTAAGCTAGAGACAGAGATTGTACTACTTGGTAGGTCCTAAAACTTCTTATAAATATGCAAAATTGATTAAACTTAAGAGAATTACATATGTTCACCAAACAAGAAACTGATATATAAAATACTGTTTGAAATCAGAAAGAATAAAACAAATTTTCATGCAACCTAGTCATCACTGGAAACTCTGCCTGCAAACTCTGGTTACAACGAGAAGGTTGCTTGGCAAACACAGAATCTGTTTTAATGGCTGATGCCTTACAGTTCTGAAGCTCCCTGCGTCCTCCTCCACAGTAGGGTGTGCTAAACAGACTAAATTTATAATGACTGATTCCAACTCCCTCTCTGATGGATAGCTAATGGTACAATAATCACATCTTTTCTTAGGTTCCCTTATTCTAACCCCCATGTAGACTATTCCTTTCTTGGTAATACTATATATTCTTTATTTTAACTAGACACAATAAAACTGTTATAGCTTTTCATTTAATCATTTTCTCAAATGATGCCTCAACTCCTTGAAGACCTTCTCTTCTTTTCCTTGGCTAATAGAGACTCTAAGATAAGCTAGTTACCTTTTTCCAATGTTATTATCAATCAATCCCCATGAAGGTCAAAATTAAGCCTATAATTCTACCTCATCATTCTACCTTATCACCTGCAAGATTAAAATGTCAGCAAAACTAATCATCAGAAGTTGTGCTCTTAGCTAAAACAGCATTTTCATGTATTATGTCAACACTCAATACATACTTGTTGATTTGATTCCAAAAATTTTCCTGGGACTACTCCTTTGTCACAGGAGTACTATATCACAGAACGCTACCCATTTTCCTCATTAATGAATTAAATATTAATGAAGAGGGGAATAAAAAATGTTTACTTTCTGCTCTATTTAAAGTTGAAAGTCAAAATCAATGCACATAGAATTAACGGATGGGTCTACCTTAATTAAGAAAGTATGGCTGTTAACTACAATCCTTGCTTTGGAGTGTTACTGTATGGTGCCATAGTTGGAAGGTAGGACCCATTCTTGAAGGTAGCGCCAGTTGGTGGCTTTAGCTCATCATGCCCATATCCCTATCAGGTCCACTCCCCCAGTCAGCTCAATCTAAATAAAACAGTGTTTGCCATGTGTGCAGGGTTTTAAGACAAGCATCCCTAGTTCCAAGCAGGTTACTGCATCTGAACTTTTCCTGGGACAGATTTCATTTTCTGAGGCAAAGAGTTGAGATGCATAGATTTATTTCATGTCTAAATAATCAATGGGTTTGGAGGAAAGTGGACCATTGTTAGCAGAACAGAGCTAGTACCAGAAACCTTCCACCTTACCATGGCTGAATCCTGGGGCTGGAAAGCTACACAAAGAGGTCATAAAAACCACTGCTGCATGTAGCTCATGAAACAAAGAGCTGCACCATGATCTGCCAGACCACTTGTGGCATTCTCTGACCCACAGCTCACTGAAAAGCTTATATTTGTATTTATTTCCATTTTCTCTACTCTGCTCTGAGGTAGCCAGTTTTCTGGCACTCCCACAGTCTGTGGGATGCAGCTGTCCAGGCGTTATTATGACAACACCTTTCTTATTTCAGTTCCCCACCCAGAGGCTCGGCTGCCAATGATCTTTAAACACAGTAACAGTATGGTTAGAATTCACAAAGGAAGCCAGAGGCTTCCTAAAGGTCACATCGTCATTGGACCATTCAGCTTGCAGTCTCTACTATAACCTTAAATAATGTGTACAAACTCTGGTACAGAAACGTTCGAATACAGTTTTAGAGAACACCTCAGTCTCAGCCATCCCCTGATGCTCCTCCTCACTTAGTGCCCTAATGAGCCCAAACAAATGAGAAAGTTATGTTCCCCATGTTGAGATACTATGAGAGAAGATGTAGGTGAGAACTTCACAGTTGACAGGTGTTAAGAGTGGCTGCACGGGGATGACTGTATTTCCTTTTGGTGAGGACATTAGAGGCGTCAGGGGCTATGACCATGGAGTCACTGAGCACTGGCTGCAAGAGCAGCAGAGGAGAGACCACAGCAGTGAGCCACAGAGAAGGAACAAGAGCATCCATGAAGAATCCAACAGGATCCATTCCCAAGCATATGTTGAGCATCCCCAGCTGACTCCCAGAACTAGTTGTGAATTTGAGGGAGCTAAAATTTTAGCAGAGTAGATAGTGTTTGAGCCAAATAAATGGTGATTTTGCTATTAGTTATTGTGATCTCCTTTTATCCCAGACTGAGGCAATGCAGTTCTAATACTCTTACAGTTTTCAAAGCATTTTAATACATGTTATCTTATGTGAGTTTCACAGTAACCCTGTGAAATAGGAAGGGCAGGCATTATTACTATTATTACTATTCATTTCACACATAAAGAAACTGAGGCTCTGTTAGGTTATATGATTTGCTCAAAGCCACACAGTTAGTGACAGCAGCAGGATTTAAAAATGAATCCTTTGACTCTAACTTGAAGGCTGTTTCCTTAAACCTACAGGTTTACTAAGAATTACACACAAATACATGTTTAAACAACATACAGGAAAATAAATTCCTTATTTTCACCCAATACCCAGGGAATATATGGCCACCAACAAAATGACTGCACACAGCTCAGAGAATGTCAGTTAAATTTTAAAGGTTGAGGATATTAAATACGTTATGGAAAATTAAGAATACTGAACTATGTCTTTTGGGTAGCTATTTTCAAATTTTCTTTTTTTGAAAAGGAAAACATACTCAGACAGATGTATCCAGTTAATGATTTGAAATCTCAAACCACAATTTAGAGAAAAAAAAATCTGGCAGGGATTCCTAGGACTGGACATATGTTCTCGTACATTTCTTCAAAACTCCCTGGGAAAGGAAAAAAAGAACATTTCACAGTGTGAGCCATATGTTTATAGCTATATTGGACTCTCATTTCAAATATGAGCTTACATGCCATATTCTGTGTTATAGAAGTTCCAGCTTATCAAACACCAATATATTTGAGCTGAAACAACAGGAGTAAGGATCAACATTGGGTACCATGCATGGATGTATAGATAACGGTCTGAGCAAATAACGGTCTGCATCTTTGACTTAGTTATTAATTTATGCTACACCTTATTCCACAAGGACTTTGAGCAGCTTACAAAGACACAAAGAATAAAACACTATTACAAAAGTTAAAAACAGAAGGAGGGAAAAAGATGGATGAAGAAAGAATGAGAGGAAAAAGAAGGAGGAATCAAGAATGAGGTTTTAGAAGTATATACCAGAGGGTCAAGGGCTCCTGTGTGCATGATTCTGGGGTACTACTGACAATGAGCACACTGTTAATGCACCACCCCAAGTGAGTAGCATGGTGGGCTGGGTATACCAAATACTTCTTATGGGTACATCACAATTTTGGCTTGCATTTTCTAGCAAGAAAACCTAGTCAAGTCCGTCTTTAACAAGCCAGTTGTTCAGAAGAAGTATAATATTCATGGTGTGAAGATCAGATGGGACTTTTTGTTGTTGTTGTTGTGGTTTAAACAACAACGGCCTCCTTATGATGAATGCAGTAATGAGTTTCACTGGGCTGCTTTTCACGAAGACTTCAGTGGAGACCAATGGCATTGTGCCAAGGTGCAAGTCAGTAAAAACAGTTGTGCAGAGAACAAGTTGGGAATTTAAGTTCAACACAGATTTGAAAATCACACTTTACAAACATTCCTTAAAATGTTTATTGAGTCATCTCTCCCAATCCATGTTTCGTCACTCAGTGAGTGATTATATGCCTTCTCAATGTACTCTAATTACAATGAGGAAATGACATCAACCATATGGAGGACTTACATTTCCAAAAGCAAATTTCAACACTGTTAATGACTGAAGAGGTATAGTCTTACAGTAGCAGCATGATAACTTTAGGCTGGAGTTAGTAAATAATTTCTCAAAAGAGAACTGTTAGATATTACAGGATTGGTTGCAAGAAAAGTTGTAATACTTACTTACAGAAGTCATAAACATTGATAGTAATGTCCCTACAGCAAAATGAGGTGATATACTAGATCATTTTTTGAAGACCCTCTCCATTGTAAAACAAATATGGAAAAGAATATGTAACATACAACAGTTAACATTTGTTAATGCACAGAACAGACATTTTCTGGGGTTAATAAGAATATATGTTGGCTACACTTAGTAATTCATTTTGTTAAAGGTATTAGGAAACCAAGTAGTTCATTTAGCATATAATTGATATATATGAGATGTTTTAAAATGTTGTAGAGGAGAAAATTTAGTAATACTATTTCAAAAAATTATTGCAGTAGTCTATCTCATTTCTGGAATCAATTGAGTTATCTTTACTTCTCTTTTTACCTCTCTGCTTCATTGTAATTTTCCAGAAAATCAAATCTTTCTGAGGCAAGTGAGTCACGAAGAGTGAGTTGAAGTTAGTTATCAAATGGTTTATGGCTCAACGATGGGATGGAATTATAAGAACTGTGATGGTATGTTAATTCTCACTCTAAAAGAGGCAGATGCCAGAAAATCTCAAAGCAAACTTTTAGAACACATTTTAGTTCACTTAAAATCTGGCAGGGAACCCAATGACTTGACTCATGTGAACACTGCATGTAAGCTATGGTCAACTGTCATCTTGAAATAGTATCAGTTTGTTGCATTCTCTCCTGAGAGTCCCTCAATTTCTAATGGTCTACAGATAGTCCATACACAGGGGGAGACCATTACCAAAGGAGAGAAAAGAAAAATGGAAAAGGGCAAAACAAATATATTCTGTATGAAGTGGAAGCAGTGAGGGACAGGGATGGTGGAGAGCAGAGGAGAGACTCCAGAGTTGACAAAACACTACCAAGTAAAAGGAATCGGTTATTAATCCTTTGACTGAGTGATTCCACTAGGAATTTGTCCTCTTGAAATAATCAATGATGGGCACAAATATTGAGCCATAAGTGGGTTTCTCACAGCATTGTTTACAATAGTGAAAACCTGAAAATAATCCAAATGTCCCAATATGGATGAAATAAATTGTGGTCATCCATGCAGTGGATCATATAGCTAGCAAAATGGTGTTGTGCAAAAAATATTTAAAGACATATAAAAATGTGTAAAAAAATTTTAACAAAATTTTAGAAATAATATATAACATCTAACCTCATCTTTTATTTTTTTTTAATTTTTATTTATTTATTTATTTTTGAGATGGAGCCTCACTCTGTTGCCCAGGCTGGAGTGCAGTAGTGCAATCTTGGCTCACTGCAAGCTCCGCCTCCCAGGTTCAAATGATTCTCCTGCCTCAGTCTCCCGAGTAGCTGGGACTACAGGTGCCTGCCACCACGTCCAGCTAATTTTTGTATTTTTAGCAAAGACAGGGTTTCACCTTGTTAGCCAGGATGGTCTCGATCTCCTGACCTCATGATCTGCCCACCTCGGCCTCCCACAGTGCTGGGATTACGGGCATGAGCTACCGTGCCTGGCCCATCTTTTAAAAATATACTACTTGGGGCCAGGCACGGTGGCTCACACCTGTGGTCCTAGCATTTTGGGAGGCTGAGGTGGGTGGATCACCTGGGGTCAGGAGTTCGAGACCAGCCTGGCCAACATGGTGAAAACCCATCTCTACTAAAAATACAAAAATTAGCTGCACCTGATGGTGCACACCTGAAATCCCAGCTACTCGGGAGTCTGAGGCAGGAGAATCACTTGAACCCAGGAGGCAGAGGAGGTTTCAGTGAGCTGAGATCACTCCACTGCACTCCAGTCTGGGCAACAGAGCAAGACTCTGTCTAAATAAATAAATAAATAAAGAGTTTAACATAAATCTATGTATTACTTGGGTGGTAGGATTACAGGTGATTGCTTTTACTTTCTTCTTTTAAATATTCTACTAAACATAAATACTTCTTTCCTTTTTTCAAAATATTTAGAATTGCTACTTAAGACAACTAGAAGTGAACAGGACATTACTCTGGCAGCTTCATAACCAACAAACCCCTGGGCAAAAGATCTAGCCTGATACCTTCATTCTCATAAAAAAATAGCACATTAAAGCTTTCCCTAGAACAACAATGTCACCTTACTAACAGACTTAGAACAAACTTTGGCATTCACTTTGCAGATGACTTTGCTGAAAATGCATCTATTCTAAACAGCAAGGACATATTTTAAAAATCAATACTATTTACGCCCATTCTTATTTTGATTCAATAGGTTAATTGAAAGATTTGCAAGTTATACTTAGGGGAACTTTGTGCTTCATTGCTGCCAGTTTTTTCCCTTCTGATATTAGCTGGTTATTCCATCTAATATATAGTCCTTCTAGATAGCTGTCATACTGACAGAGCAGGAGCCTGCACAGAATGCAGCTGCCAAGAAGACTGCTGTTTCTCAGAGGGCTGCAGCAGCTAAAAGCAAAGATAAATGTGCTTAAGCGGGAAGGGAAAACACAAACAAAGATATAAGAGCTCTGCTGGAAGAAATCTTTTACAAGGGCCAGTTGCCAACTTTTGGTGGTTTACAAATTCAAAGAGGAAAGCCAGAGCTTCTGAATTCCATATAATGTTCCAAATATTACTGAGTAAATATGTTTAATTATCACTTTAAAAAATTTCATGTGGAGGAAAAATTATATCTTTTGATGAAAACAAAATCCATGAAAAACCTTAGAAATCCTAAAATACTCTGAAGCAATTGAGATAGGCGTCCGAGATTAGCTTCACAGCACTGACCTCTATGGTGATCTTGAATACTAAAGCCTTCATAAAAGAAAGGAGGCTGTTTCTGCAGCTTCCTCATTACCTAAGGTATTGGAATGCAGAACATCAATTTTCCCCTAAAATATTACCCAAAACACTTGTCACAAAAACAGGCATTCTTTTTTCAATCTTCAAAACTCAATTTCATAGGAGCAATCTGACTGAATCCCTCAGGTACCTAATGTCTCATTTTCTGAAGCTGATGTCAATCTGCTGTATCTTTATTCCGGACAGCACATGCAATTATAAGGGTTATTGCCACAGTTTAAAGGGAAAAATGTTTCCCCTGTACCTCCAAATTACCTCACTTTAATTTCAAAGATTTCCCCATGAAATCATCCATATCTTCACATATTGCCAATAACAGTTGCTCTATACTTCTGCAGAGCGGTTAAAAGTAGTGGCTATGGATCCAAGAACACTTGATTATCTTTTTATATTTTTCAGGTTCTAGAAATATGCATACATTTATATCATCTAGTTCTTTCTTCACGGGACTTTTGTAAATGACTTCTCCCACAATCAGCTGACGAGGTGGGGTGTCTCTAGTTTTACAGGATATGAAACATCCTAGCATCATGACTGCAACTTTTGATCCTCAAAAACCATTCATTTCTTTTCCTGCATGATTACAATTGGACTTTTTTGTATGTTTCTTTGAGACCAAGATTGAAGTAAGAAACAGGTGCAATGGCTACTTGGAAAGAATTTAAATTGCTTCTGTTGAGGAGGAGGAGGGAAGATTAAATCTAAAATTAGTAAGTATTCCTGATAAAAGTCAAAGCTGGTTACCAGGACATTAAATAGATTCAATACAGCATCCAACCATTTAGGAAAGGTGATGCACTTGGGGCCTGAGGATATGATACTATCACATTTACATGGTCATAAGTACCTTTGAAATTCAGATTAGGTCTGCTTATCAGCAGAGACTATTTCAGCACTAAATCTAATAAATATTCCAATCAGTGCAGAAGACCTCCTGTGTTCCATAGCTCATGTCACTAACTGCAGCAGCTTCTGTTGGGTACACTTTGGCATGATTCCAGCTATAAAAGGAGGTGGAAGATAAAGTGGGGAGGGGTGGGAAGGAGCAAAGAAAGATGAATTATGGGGGGAACATATAATAATAACTAGGTCAATTTATTTCTGTTCCTTAAATGGAAAAACAACATTTGATGCTTTTTGGTCTTGACATTTCTAAAAGCCATTATCAGATTTCATTTTTGAAATAAATTAACAGGCAAAAAAATACTTCGTTTTGTTCTGTGCCTCTGTTGTCTGAATGCCCCTATAATAAGCCATTCTTATCTGACAAACATCAGAGAAACTATGCCCCTCTGATAAATATCTTCACTGTGACTGAGATTTGGGGTTTTTATAGTGGGGTACTGGGCATTTTGCCCATTAACTACATAGTAAATATTTCTGTGATTAACCTGAGCCCCATACTAAACAAACAAAAATTCAGTGGATCCTTATTACTTGTGGATTCTATGTCCACAGATGTGGACTGCAATTGGAGATGCCTGATGGGCATGCACGCGAGGATGCTCTGTTTCTTGTTTCTGCTCACAGAGAAAACAAGTATCCTATTTGCAGTTTGTTTGGTGCTACAGATGTTCTCATTTTTGTACTTTTAGTTGGTAATTTGGCTGTTTAAAACAGCCTCCCGAAAACAATGTCAGTGTGCCACCTGGTATTCCTAAGCACAAAGATGCTGTGCTGTGTCCTGTGTAGAAAATCCACATGAGATAAGCTTTGTTTGGGTGCGAGTTAACAGTGCTATTGGCCCTGAGTTCAATGTAAACCCATCAACATTATAAGTAAAATAAAGTGTCTTTAAAGAGATAAATGCCTAAAACAAGATTAGGTTGGTGCAAAAGTAATTGCGGTTTTTGTCATTAAAAAATCGCAAAAGCCGTGATCACTTTTGCACCAACCTAACATTTTTCTTCACTTCTCTTGACGCAAATTATAGATTCAATCACCCAGCACTTGCAAGCAAGCATTTCTTTATCTTAGGTTGACGTTAAGAACTTCTTTATATTTACTCACTTCCTTTAGGACGCCTCCTCTTTTGTAGTAGGACGGCAGGATGAAATACAGTGATGAGGGTGCCGTATTCTAAAGATAAAGCTGAATACCACACACCTGGCATGATGAGAGGACTATAAAGAAAAACAGAGCTTCTGAGGCTTCTCTATGCCACACAAGGGATGAAGGTGGCCTCCAACAACTGTGACCTCCAACCAGTGAGGCTCATGAGTGATAAGCCTTTTATGTCCTTTAGCACACTTGTTCCCCACAATAACTTTACAAGCCAAGTATTATTATCCACAATTGCTAGAAGAGGAAACCAAAGCTCCCTAAATGCTCAATATCATGCTCATAACTCTTTCAGCTCTGTATGGGATTCCCAAAGTGAACCTCCTGTATTTATGAACTTGGCACTCTTGGGTACCACGCAGCACCCCTCATTTTCTGCGAGCTCTGCTTGCTGAGGTGAAGACTCTGCTGCAAAGGGGCCCCTGCTCCTGTGAAGCTGGTCCCCCTGCTGTGCCTATTCTAAGGAATGGCCATTGCTGATGACATTTGCTGTTCTATGCCCAGGCATGGTTTCCTGTCACTGCAGAAACCACTGGCTGGTAATCTGCCTACAAGTGTCCACAGACCCTCAAGTATAGAAATTTGCCATCCTTGAGTTTGACAGGCATTTTAATGGAACGCTCTTTTAGTGTATCTCCCTAGCATTCAGGTATGCATTTCAGGGGCCAGGCTGGAGGGTGATCTAAGTGACAGGCATGGTACAATGGTAAATTTTGCCCACACCATCAACAATGATCCTCTACTCTTAGGCCATACCAAGGTGGCTTTTAAAACATTAATATATGATAATAGTACCTATTTATGGGGTACATGTGATGTATGGATACATGCATATAATGGGTAATGATCAAAGCAGGGTATTTAAGATATGCACCACCTCAAACATTTATCATTTCTTTGTGCTGGGAACATCCCAAATATTCTTTTCTAGCCCTTTTGAAATACACAATACATTGTTGTTAACGATAATCACCCTGCTGTCCTTTCGACCATTAGAACTTATTCCTTCCAGCTAACTGTATGTTTATAGCCATTAGCCAACCCCTTTATCCCACATCCCAGCCCTCCACACACACACACACACACACACACACACACACACACGCACACGCACAAACACACATACCCTTCCCAGCCTCAGGTAGCCATCATTATACTCTCTACCTCCATGAAATCAAACTTTTTAGCTACCACATGAGTGAGAACATGCAATACTTGTCTTTTGGTGCCTGGCTGATTTTTAACATAATGTCCTCCAGGCTCATCCATGTCACTGAAAATGGCAGGATCATTATTTCTGTCTGTTTTATTAATAGTATGACTTCTTACAACTTGGATGTAAGCAGAGGCCCTTCTACATACAGTTGGAATTTTATATGTCCACATTTAAAGAGAATTACCTTGGGATTGATAACATACTTCTTTTGCTCCTAAGTAAAAATTTTTATTACTATAAAATGTTTCACAAATGTATCAAAAATACAGTAATTAAAACGACTACTCTGATCAACACACTTTCCTGCTCTTTTGTCTCATACAGTAAAAAGTTGGTCCTAGAAGACCTGGATTCATTCCTGTCAGTCACTTAATTTCATCCTGGATGATCACATACTGTTTACACTTGGGATTCCTTATCCACAAAGTAAGGGACCTCTCATAGTACCAAGGGACCCCTCTGGCCCCCTTCGTTCTAAAATTATTTTCTTTTCTTTTTCTTCTTATTTTTTGAGACAGAGTCTTGCTCTGTCGCCCAGGCTGGAGTGCAGTGGTGTGATCTCAGCTCACTGCAACTTCCGCCTCTTGGGTTGAAACAGTTCTTATGCCTCAGCCTCCTAAGTAGCTGGGATTATGGCCACACGCCACTAGGCCCAGCTAATTTTTTTGTATTTCTAGCAGAGACGGGGTTTTGCCATGTTGGCCAGGCTGGTCTTGAACTCCTGGCCTCAAGTGATCCATCGGCCTCAGCCTCCCAAAGTGCTGGGATTACAGGCATGAGCCACTGAGATTGGCCAGTTCTAAAATTCTATGACACATTTAATATATTATGAGCAAGGTTCTTGAAGCGTCCAAGCCATTCCCTTTAAAAGCTACCACGTGACTCTCAAAGTGCAATCTTATGCACTGGGCCCCCATCCATTCTGATAAGCAGTTTATCTGGGCCATTTGAGGAGTGAGATGAAAGCAAAGCTCTAGACTCAGAAAAAGGAGATGAAAAGGTAAAAACTCTGAAAAGAAATGTGGAAGAAATTCAAGAAACTCCCATATTGCTTCAGAGAAGGAAGAAAGGAGAGAGACAGGGTGGGGGAGATTGGGGGAAGGAGGGGGGCTGGGGGGTGGAGAGACAGAGGCAGAGAGAGAGAGAGAGAAAGAGAGAGAGAGAGAGAGAGAGAGAGAGAGAGAGAGAGAGAGAGAGAGAGAGAGAGAGAGAGAGAGAGAGAGGTGCTTACGCCACCATCACTGCTAGTATAAACAGCTAGCAGGTACCTGCTGCCTACCATGTGCTAGGTGGTGAGCCAACCATGTCACAAACCTGAGGTCATGTAGAGAAGGCTGGTGAGGCTAAAGGATAAGGAAATATAGGGGATGATAAGCTTTTAGAACAAAAAATAAGTTTTCTGTGTTCTAAAAATCATGCGTGTGTCTACACAGGTATGGGGAAAGACTACGACAACAATTCACCAAATAGTAGCTGGCTCTGGAAAGGTCACTTCTGGTATGTCAGGCAAAACGGGTTTCCTCTGCCCCTGGAGCTGGCACAAACAAAGGCTAATAGAAGGAGACATTCTCATAACAGGATTGTATCCTGGAAATGCTAGCAGGGTTGAGCTTGGCAATATAAAATGGCTGACTGTCCTCTAGCCACTCCACCTGGTCCCCTGCCTGCTCCTGGGGAAACTGAAGAAGGGCAAGCCTGGTATCCTGGCTCCCAGTCTGGTGCTCTCCTTGCCAGGATTGGCAAAGTGTTGAGTGGCTTGTACATGAAGCGCAAGTTTTGCCAAACAGCACAAGTTGCTAAAGTGCTGGGATCAAAGTAGCATTTGCTTCTGCACCAACACTAGGTAGCCAAGTCAATAGATGCCACATCTATCGTTACTTTCCTAAAAGAGCTGTCACACCTGGCCGTGGCCCAGGGGCTGTCAAGCCAGTCCACCCTTCAGGATGCAGGAAGAGGCAATACCACAACAGAAAGCATGCCACAAAGCTCAGGCTCGAGTGATAACAGCTGCATACCAGCTGCTTGCTGGCTGGTTCTATTAAGCTTTTTTACCTAGAGAAACAAGTGTGGAACACCCAGGGGAGAATGTAGAAACACAGAAAAACTTAATTTTAAAATGAGAGAGACCTAGGAAGACATCTAGGTCTCAGGTTTTCAAACTTGTTGGAGGAGCCCAGGAATTTCAAGAAGGTGCCAAGAACAAAAGTATAGAGTTGTCTAGGAAGTAACTTGAAAAAGGATTCTGGGGCTTCTTGTGGTTAAAACAAGTTAGAAACATTGACAACTCTCTCTTTTTCAGATAAGAAAATTGAGACTCAGAGGGGAATACGGAAGAGCAATACCCATCTGACCCCACTGTGTGCTCGGAGAACTCACACCATATTAGGACAGAGACACAAGAATCAACACCACTGTGTGTAGACTCACACATTGTATCTTATAACGGACACTGATGGGAAAAATAAGACAATTTATCATCTTGCAGGGTTGGCTTTGTCTTATAACATTTTGCCTGGTATCATAACCACTCGTATCTTAGTTACTCTGGCTTTGGGTGAATTCTTCTGATTCCATTGTATATCTGCTTAAAGTTTTACAATCATTAGAATACAAACAGTAAGTTCCTTCTGACTACTCAGGTATCATATAGCAGATATTTTTCTTTTGAAAATGGAAGGGTGCATGGGGTGGAAAAATCGAAATATGCGCTCAGGTTGGTATATTATTTTCCTACTGAAAATTTGGTCATAAGAATAACTTTTTTTTTTTTTTTCCTCCGAGACGGAGTCTCCCTCTGTCGCCCGGGCTGGAGTTCAGTGGCGCGATCTCAGCTCACGTCAAGCTCCGCCTCCCGGGTTTACGCCATTCTCCTGCCTCAGCCTCCCGAGTAGCTGGGACTA
>NW_012118487.1:14440131-14447660 GCF_000951035.1 Colobus angolensis palliatus
CCACCGCGCCCAGCCAAGAATAACTAATTGTCCATATAAACACTACTTATGATAAAAGTAATTTGGTAAAGGGGGAAGGCTTTGCATGGAATAGCTTTGCAGATCTTCCAAACCAATGAGCTGGCAGTTTGGAACTTAGGTAATCAGACTAATGTCTGATCACAGGTCTTCATCATGTAAATATCATTCATCTTATTTTATGATGTGTTTATATTTATCTTAGCACTATCTCTAGACTTTAGAACATACGGACAACTTTTGGGAACCCTGTTCAATGAATTCTTGGCATTCCAAAAACAATCATTACAAAATACTGATATTATAATGAAATACCCAACTAATAAATCGGTGAATCTTGAACTCCTGGGTTTTGTTCCCATGAATTCCTTTAATTTTAATTAATATGATGATGGTAAATTACTCCTTCCAGTTTGGAAGCTGGTTGCCTTACACCATTTAAAACCATTTTAGTCCCACGAATATTAAAGCTGACCAATTTGCTATTATTTTATCTATCAATCCCAAGTAATTAGTGTAGAGATAGGATTTCAAACTATCCGGCCATCTATGCTTTTGCAGATGTGGCTGCACTTCTGCAATATAAAATCAAGTTTTTCTTCTGTATCAGTTAATTAAAACAGAGCTCAATACAATTTTGAGTAAGTGAGCATCTTAATTATCTAAATCATTACGAAGCACAGAATCTCTGAAATTACCAATAAATCAAGTACAAGAGATCGAATTTTACTTTATAAAATAATGTTGTATTTGTCAATAATCAAACTGGAAGACTGGTGATGACAAACTTTTTCTGAGGAAACTTATTATTCACCTTCTACATTCTAAAATCTATAGCAGTGGCTTTTTCAAAGTATGATCCACAGATTTGTGGGGTCCCCAAGGCCCTTTCTGAAGTTTAGTGAGGTCAAAATTGTTTTGCTGATCATATAAAGATACTATTGTTTTTCACGTGTGGATATTTACTCTGATGGTAGCAAAGCAAAGTGGGTAAAACTGCTGGTGCCTTAGCATAAATCAAGGCAATGGCACCAAATGGTACCCATATTTATGGTATTCTTCAGTGCATACACTAAATATAAAACACATACCACTTACACTGAATGACCTTGATGAAGCAGTAAGTCTCCCTTGATGATTTATTAATTTTATTAAATCCCTTTAGTATATACCTTTTTAATATTCTGTGGGACGAAATGGGAAGTATGCATAAAAGACTTCTATTAGATCCTCAACTATGATGGTTGTGTCAAAGAAAAGCGCCTGAGACTGATCTGTATGCTGAATAAGTTTCTATGTTTTTTTTTTTTTTTATAGAATGCCATTTTCACTTGAAAGAATCAAAGGACAAACTATGGTCACTGAGACTGGTTATCTGCAGTTTTTTGAACATGAATGAAGGGAGCCTGTCACTTCAACAAAAACAACTGACATCACTTGTTGCCAATGACAAAACCTGAGTTTTTAGGCAAAACTAAGAAATATGGAAATATGACAGTCTCTCAGAAGTTAAGGCTTTTCCAATGAGACCAATGATGATGTTAACAAATGTATTATTCTTATCATTATATAATGAAATTGTCAGTATTTAAAAGATCTGCATTACTTGGGAAACCATTATTTTCCAAATGACCAACTCCTGATGTTACAGCATCATACAATCGTAAAATGTCTTGTTAAAGTGCAAGACAGACTAGAAACAGTACTAAAGGTTGATTTTTATGCCTTCAAATTCTCTACTGCAACTAGTTTTTTAAAAAACTACCACTTGTTGAGTTTTAGTACAGTATCAAAAAGGAGTATCCACAATTACCTGAAAAAAAGCTATTAAAATGCTCCCACCTTTTGCAATTACATATCTGAGTGAGGCCAGATTTTCTTCATATATTTCAACTAAAACAACCCAGGGGCATAGACTGAAATGCAGAGGTAGGTGTTGGAATTCAGGTATCTTCTATAAGGCAGACATTACAGAAGTTGGTAAAAATCTAGGACAACGGGCCGGGCGCGGTGGCTCAAGCCTGTAATCCCAGCACTTTGGGAGGCCGAGACGGGCGGATCACGAGGTCAGGAGATCGAGACCACCCTGGCTAACACGGTGAAACCCCGTCTCTACTAAAAATACAAAAACTAGCTGGGCGAGGTGGCGGGCGCCTGTAGTCCCAGCTACTCGGGAGGCTGAGGCAGGAGAATGGCGTAAACCCAGGAGGCGGAGCTTGCAGTGAGCTGAGATCTGGCCACTGCACTCCAGTCCGGGCGACAGAGTGAGACTCCGCAAAAAAAAAAAAAAAAAAATCTAGGACAACGACATTCTTTTCTTTAACTTAAAAAAATTTATTTTTCATAAAATATGTAATATGTAATGAATTTGTTCTTAAATGAATTAATGATTAAAATGTTGTTTTAATTTCAAGGCCATAAATTTTGATAGTTAACCCACATAAATAAAAGCCTAATAATTTGCAGCTATCTAATTTTTTTTTTTTTTTTTGAGGCTGAGTCTGGCTGTGTCACCCAGTCTGAAGTACAGTGGCATGGTCTCAGCTCATTGCAGCCTCCACCTTCCGGGTTCAAGCAATTCTGCTGCCTCAGCCTCCTGGGAAGCGGGAATTACAGGTGCACGTCCCCACACGTGGCTAATTTTTTTATTTTTAGTAGAGACGGGGTTTCACCATGTTGGCCAGGCTGGTCTTGAACTCCTGGCCTCAGGTGATCCAACCTCCTTGGCCTCCCGAAGTGCTGGGATTACAGGCGCGAGCTGCCACATCCGGCCGCAGCTATTTATTTTTTAAGCACATTAAAGGTTGGTCTGTAAGCTCTGACAAAACCTTGTTTTGTTTTAATGCTGATAAGAAAAAAAAAAAAACTGATGCGACTGCCTGGGTAGAGTCTGCACACCCTTCCCTTGTCTGCATGGGTTTTCTCTGGATATACATCCCCGAGCTGTGCCCACTAGGTGAAATGCTGTGTCTACATAGCCCAGGGTGAATGAGTATGGGTGTGTGTGAGTACACCTGTGATGGGATGGCATCCTGGCCAGGGAGGGTGCCCATATTGTGTTTTCAGCTGCCAAAATTGGCTCTGGCTACACACCACCCTAAACTGGAATGAGTGGATAGCAAATTATATGAATAAATACAAATTACTGTAAAATAAAAATGTGTAATGTAGACAATAATTATACAGATGCAGGACAATAAGTGATGTGGGACAGAAGTACTCAGCAAGCTCCCCACGTTTGTTATTGCTTGTTTTTGAACTGCATGTTGGTGCAAGGTGCTCCTGACAATTTTCGCTTTGTAAATGTTTACTTGTTGATTAAATTCACTACCACTATGACCACCATCACTCATGGGTTCACCAAAAATTGAGTAAATCATCATCTTACTTGTTTTTATTAATCTTTCTTAAATGTATGTATACTTCACATTTATTTTAATATTTAATATTACAAGTAGTTTGGTCCTTACTTAAAGTTTGGTGATACTTCTGTGACCAGAAATATGCCATAGGAACTTGACTCTTGTTTATGTTGTAAGGCAGAATAACAAACATAAAAAGGCATGCTCATTTCTACTTGCCAACATAATTTCACAAAGCTCTGGATTCTGTGATGACATACAGCTCTGTAAAAAATACTTTAAAGACAAAAAAAAACACATGGTCCCACCACAACGCTTGCCTCAGTGACTACATTTCTTAAATGATCCTAGTCCTTGCCTTTTCCTATACATAAAATAACATTTGACAAAATTAATGATTATACTTCTATAATCTATCACCAGATATACTCTTACACTGAAACTTACACATATTAAATCTTCACCACCTACATGTAAACTATAAACTAAAATACTGCCTTAAAACAGCCTGACAGAATTGTTTCTGGGTTATAAACCTTAGTCTATAGTCCTCAGTAAGACTTCCAAATATAACTAACTTTAATTGTTTAAAAACTTCAGTTTTTTTTCCTTCAGTCAACAATATCAATTTGCCTATGGTAAAATTAGCTTCATTGTACGTCCTCTCTCTGAACCTATAGAAGACACTGAGCAAGGACTCGTAGTATTGTTATGTGCTTTGCCTTTGTATAATTCATTCTGGCACTTGATGGTATGTAACTACAATATTTATAAGTGAATTTCTTATAACAGTCCTGGTAAGTATATTGTAAAATTATCTTCGAAGGTTAATAAAATAAGCATTGTTGATATTTTTCTTGTTGCTTCAAATAATTTCCCCCCACCGGTATTAGCAATTCTTCTAATTAAAAATACAAGAAATGGACTGGGCATGGTAGTTCACGCCTGTAATCCCAGGCACTTTGGGAGGCTGAGGTGGGAGGATCACCTGAGGTCAAGAGTTCAAGACCAGCCTGGTCAACATGGCAAAACCCCGTCTCTGCTAAAAATACAAGAATTAGCTGGGCGTGGTGGTGGGCGCCTGGGATCCCAGCTACTAGAGAGGATGAGGTGGTAAAATCGCTTGAACCCAGGAGGCAGAGGTTGCAATGAGCTCAGATCGTGCCACTGCATTCCAGACTGGGCGACAGAGGGATATACACTCTCTCAAAAACAAAACAAAACAAAACAAAAAACAAAACCAAGAAATGGAAATAAGAAATAAGGGGGATAATTCAAGAGGAGAATTAGTTTAATAACTTAGAATAAAGTTTGGACAAATATACACCAAATCCTGAGACGCCCTCAGTGGCTACCAACTGGCCGAAAGGTAGAACTAGAGAAATAGCAGGATTGGATCTTTTCTCTTGTATAGTGCAAAAAGGGTGGCTCCCTCCACTCCACTCGTGGTATTTGTTATTTAAAAAAAAAGAAAGAAAAAAGAAAAGCGGGAGGAGGGGGAAGAGAGAAAGAGTTACAAATGCATCTGTGAATGATTACGGTACTACCAGCAACAATATTCAGATCTGCCACGATGGAGCCTGTGAACCTTCATGTAAGCCTCCACTAATCTAATAACTCTCTTCACCTTACTTAGGACAAAGTCCTCCTATCTATTTGTCCCATTCCATCAATCTGTTCCAATTCTTCCCCTTAATCCTATAAATGCATCTCTGTTATTTTCATTGTGTCACTCCCTCCTCCCACAACATTACCTCGATCAACCCTTTAGGGCAGTGATTTTTAATCAGGGGTGATTTTGCCCTCCAGGGGGCATGTGGCAACATCTGGAGAACTGGTTGTCACAACTAGGGAGGTGGAAGCGGGTGTACGTGTCCCTGACATCTAGTGGGCAGATGCCACAGGCGCTGCTAAACGTCCTACAGCGTACAGGACAAAGAACTGTCAACAAAGAATTATCCGGCCCAAATGTCAAGTGCCGAGATTATGAAACCCTGTCTTAGGAGGCAGGAAAACATTCTGCAATAATGACACACTAAACCTTTGCCTTTTACCTTTTTCTAACTCTCCCTGTAAAAAAAAGTCAATGTCCTGTAGCAAACTGGAACACAACCTCTTGGCTGTTAGCATCCCTAACAAGGCAATGGGTGTATATGCCAGAATTTGAGTCCCAGGATATCCATCTTCGAGTTAGATGACCTGCAAGTGTTCTACTTCTCTGAGCCTCACTTTCATCACCCAAAAGTATAGTGAAATTGAAAATACACTATCTCAGTATGGTTATAAGCATAGAAGATAGTATATTCAAAAACCCAGCATACTGCTAGACATATAGATGTAACACAGGGACAGTGATGCTGCTGATCCTTACTGTCACTGACTGAGCCCCCCTCTCCCAACCCCGTCTCCATCAGCTGCTGCAACAGAGAGATAAGAAAAGCAGCAGTCACAGCACAGAGTTAATTAGGTGGAAGTGGAAGACACAGTCTAGACCTCATTTGAAGTGACTGAGAAGTGTTCCTGAAAACCATATAAAGAAGTGTAAATAAGTACACTAGGGCTGAACCCTGCTTTTCTGGGCCACTCTACGTCTATTGGTGCGCCCCCTTAGCACACTGTTAATTCCAACCCTTCCGGTCATCAGCCTCAACATCTGGCATATGACCCTGGAGCCAGAGACTAGTACCACAGTGACAGAAGACGTGAGGTCAAGAACCAACCAAACAAACTCTAGTCTAGGTTATATTATTGTCTGCCCAGAAGATAGGATAGATTCTTCTTTGTATTTGATTTAAATAAAAATACCCAAGCCTGCTTTCTTAAGTAGTTGTGTTTACACAGACTTCAACAGAAGCTTTCAAAAGAGTTTCTCTGTCCTCCTTTAATGCCCCTTCCCCAACTCAGTCTCACTGGGAGAAGAAATCAGCCTTAAATATCTTCCTTGGATGCGGACCTACTCCAGCAGGCCTGCAGCTTACCATGTGTGGACTCTGGAGGGAGCTCCTACCTCACAAAAGATGAAGTACATCCTTCTACGGAAGACTACAATGCTTTCCTTTAAAGTGCCAGTTGTGAATCTCCAGGGTCTTAGGAATGCGGAGTTTAGATTCTCAAATCTTTCTCTAGAGCCCTTATCATGGTTTTGGTTTGCTCACTGGGCCTTTCTATTCTGGAGAATGCATGGATATTTTCCATTTGATTAAAATGGCAGTGTTCATTCTAAAATAAGTCACCGGGCTATTAAAAATGTGATTTTTCTCCTACACAATAGCTACATTTTGAAGAGTGGAATCTCCCCTAGGATTCAGCGAAGAGGGAAGCAAAGCTACAGGTCATTTCCCAGTGACAGACTAAAAGTTTACTGAATGTAATTAAACTATATTATTTATATAATTTTAACTCATGTAATTAGCTTGGCTTTGGTGTTAAGCCATTTTTCCTTCTTAGCACTTTCAACTTATATCTTGCAAAAATGATGAAAGACTAAATCTATTTATGATACACCAAGTGCACCTTTTACATATTCAGCTTAAAATGAACAAAGATAATCAACATATTTATAAGTGCATTCAAGAAGTTATGTAACAATTATTCAACCATTATTCATATTACTACTTCTACAATCCTTTCTGAAGAAACAAAACTGGTGTTTATGATCCTGCTTTACAGCTCTCTCCAATGACTTGTCTTAACGATTCCTTTAGATTAAGGAGTTGAAGTCAATTTTAAACTCTGAATGAGAGGAAGGAAGCCTCCCCTCATTGCCTCTAACCTGGTTCAACTACTTTTAAAGATCGCCTTCTCTCCAGCACAGGTCCTTTGACCGGATATTCCAGAGGTAAAGATCTACATGTGTAAATGTAAAAAGGGTGAAGTCATCTGGAGTTTTATAGCCAACTATGGCAAAAGTGAATACTGGCTCTAAATTGGGCCAAGTTTCTCCTCATTGTGGCCATATGTAACTCCTTGCTGTCTATTGAGAGTGGTCTATTTTTTTAAAATGGTTGCTCTGCTTCTAGAATAAATGGAGAGGTAGGGATATTCCTTCTATATAAATGTTGGTTTATGCTTGGATTACCAGCTAGACAGTGTCATGTAAATTATTAATCTCAAATATAGAAAATATCTTCCATTCTTCCTTTTATATTA
>NW_012118487.1:14448120-14451465 GCF_000951035.1 Colobus angolensis palliatus
GGAGGGAGGGAGGAAGGGACAATAAGACTGAAAAAAAAATAGGGATAGGAGCAGACCACACAAAACTTAAGGAACTTGGGGACCAGAGCCCTAAGGAAACCAAAACCAATCAGCACAGTTAAAATTGCCACGAATTTTTGCATTTCGTATCACAGTTCATCTTTTGCAAATTTAACAGCCATAGGCTTGTGTTTTCCTTTTTGTAGGTCTTTGGAGACATTCATTTTTAATACAGAGCAATTTCACCAAAATTAAAAGTATAATCCAAGAATAGCCTTCCTCATCAATCAATTTCCTTCTCAGTTTCTTTGGATGCACGTGCAGCTTCTTCAGACAGCTAAATACAGCGGCAAGTAGAGTGAGTGGGTCTTAAAGCCAATAAACTTCCCATTTCTTTCACTAAAGAAAAACACTTCTGCAGAAGATAATTTTTGTCCCCTTTAGGTCTTCATAAATAATTTTTATGGCTATCTCTTTAGCTGTGAGAAACCTTATTCCTGATCACTTCTAAACATTACTATGCGAGAGGAAATCTATGAACCACAAAGACTTACACACTGAACTGATATAATTTCCCTATTTACCAAATGCACAGGAGTCAATATGCATCAAAGAAACACATATTGTAGTAGACAGACTGTATGTAATGGTTCTGGAA
This sequence comes from Colobus angolensis palliatus, assembly GCF_000951035.1. NCBI lineage: Eukaryota > Metazoa > Chordata > Mammalia > Primates > Cercopithecidae > Colobus > Colobus angolensis. Next base: position 14,448,779 of record NW_012118487.1, read on the forward strand.
TAGTCTGAGCTAAATTACCACAGGTGACCATGCTGACCCTCTGCGGGAAAGGGGCGTGTCTTCCACGATCCACACTGCACTCTAGCATGTCTGGGTCTATTGGCACAGCCTGTCTTTTGGAAGGAACTGATAACCTTTTGGCAGAGAACAATGACTAAATACTTTGAAAAGACTGTTAGCTCAAACACTGAGACACTCTAGGAGGAAAGGGTGCAAAAAACATCCCTTAATCTCTGTTAGTGTTTCCCATGCGCAAACGACTTATTCTGAAGAGAAAAAAAGAGTCAAGGTTTTCCTGAAATTGTCTGTTACTGGGGTGGGATGTTACGGGATATCTAGTGGTGCCACCACAAATATTTTTCAAACTAGTCTCCAGGAAACTTATTGTAAATTCATAGGTGGGGGTAGAGGGCTGTGAAAATATAATAAATACAATGTGAGTTTATAACTTTTTATCAGGCATACTTTGTGATTTGTAACATTGGTGGCAAAGCTAGAGGGATGAAGGAGAGAAATGAAGATAAATCCTCTGTCAATAGAGCAACCTGGACAAGAACCAGAGAGTGGGAAGGCCCTCATCAACCAAATGAGGTCTGGGAGCAGAAGGACGTTTCCACCAAGGGAAGGGAGCCATCTCGAACCTATCAAGGGTAAGAAGGCACTTCAGGGAGAAAGGGATTCAAGACTGCTGCTACTCTGCTAACGGAGGTTTAGAGAAACAAATTACCTCAATTTCCAGTTTTTGTAGCCTCACTGAAATAAATACGGTACCTCCCTAAACTGCTGTGGAAATGGGAGTAATGTAAGTTAACTCCTGTTTTTTAAAATAATTTCAGTTTGTCTAAGTACGTCTGTTGTTAGCCAGAACCTTAAACAAAAATCAACTTGAGAAAATTCTAACACGCAATGTATATATGTTTTTGTGTTTATATGTGTGTGAAGACGAAAAATAGGCATCAGAACACAAGGACTTATTTTAAAGTAAATCTGGAAAACCCCTGAATTCACAAAGTACTCTAGTTTCCAAGAGTCAAAATTTTCAGGCCAGTAACCAACTTGGGTCATCTGAAACTACTTTCAAATGTGTTTTCTGAACATGAGACCTAAAGTTGCCAAACTGTAGTCTGAAAATCGCAATATATTTTGGGCAATCTATGTAAAAAAAGGATTGCGTGTGAAAAATTGTTATCAATTAGTTTGGATGGTCAGATAGAGCCACCACATATTCCAAAAACAGAAACTAGGGCAAAGTACAAATACCTCTGCATAAACATGATTCATAAATGTATGGGTATATATGATTTCTATATATTCTAAATATTTGTCTTAACGTTGTATGAGTAGCTTTAAGGTTTTAGCTCTAGCTGAAATTTATGGATAAGTAAAAACAAATTAAAAGGAAAGCTATAGTATTCCAACTAAATCAATGTTTTAAAAAGAGCAACCATTTTATAAATTATAGCAATACGTTCTAAATAGCTTGGTAGATATTAAAGAGAACCTTTAACATGGATAGAGAAGAAAACCTCACAAACACAATTCATGTTAGGTAAAATTACAGTATAAGAATCAATATGTATTTTGGACTCAGGTAAGAGGAGAATTATCTGGCATATAAGGCATGAGTGTAAATGTAAAATATATTTTTAAAAAATATTTCCCATAGACAAGAAAGATATTAACAATCTTACTAACATGTGCATAGCTCTTAGAATTTTCAAAGTACTTTTACATCTATCATCTCACTTTATAATTGCAACTAAGATAGCTTTCTACAAAACAGAAATGCAAAAGGTGTGTAGGTGGGAGAAAAGGTTAAATATTAGAAGCAAATGAATTCATTCAATAAGTCAAAACATTTAATTCACTTGTTTGAATCAAAATACCTCTGATTGTCTGCTTTGTTGGGCAGAAAAAAAGGGTAAGAATAATTTCCAAGTGTTTGCGTCAGCAGTTCACAGTAAAAGGAAATAAAATCCCAAACTTTATCAGAAGAAAATCTAACCTATCTACAAATAGAACTTTCTACTTCTTCCCACAAACAGGCTCCTCATCCTGACTGGCTCTGCATGAATTCATCTAAACCAGGGGGCAGACCAGTTCAGGTAAATGAGTTTTGGGCAGAGTGGCTTGTTCTATCCTAACCAGCCTCTTTCTGTTAATGGCATCACTCCTCTTTGTGTTACTGAGCTTCAAAGCCTTGGATTTATCTTGGATTTTCCCTTCCACTCCATCACCTCCCAAAGCCTACTGCTTCTAACTCTTTTGTTCTCTTACATTGAATCTCCTTTTTCTGGTTCTATAACCTCCACTGGAGTTCCCACTCGAATGCCACTAACCCTCTAACAAGTCTCCACCCCCTAATCTACTCCAACACCTCTACTAGTTTGAAATCTCCAAAGTTCTCTTTATAAACCTTCAATGGGTCTTCCCAAATACCAGATTCAATGTAGGCTCTGTGAATGGCATGTAGTCTTCCAATGCCCTACTATCTTCCCAGCTGTATTTCTCTCCACATAGCTCCAGATCCAAGGAAACCGGATCCATGAACTACGTGTTCATGTCTTCTACTACATGTTCACGTGCCCTCTTCCTAAAGATACCCTACGCATCCTTCAGGGTCTTCCCTAGTATTCCCCTCAACTATCATTTTCTTTTCTTTTCTTTTTGAGATGGGCTCTTACTCT
>NW_012118487.1:14452841-14453447 GCF_000951035.1 Colobus angolensis palliatus
TGAAGAAAATTATATTTGTATTTTATAGAAAAAAAGTGTGAAGGCAGGTGAAGTCATTCTTGGCTCAAGTCTTTAAAAAAGAAGTAGGCCTCCAGTTCACTCAAAAGACTGTTACTCACCCTTTTAACAAGCAATCAACAGCCAATAAATTACTCAGTCAGTGAATGTAATTCAAAGCTATCACATACAGAAGTGTGAGTCATGCCAGCAGCTGGACACTTCCCTCCTGCTTCTAGGGAAGAGAACATTCATCTACAAAGACTACAGAACAGCCACAAGAACGAACAAGCTAACCACAGCGTCAGATGTCACAGCTGGACAAACAGCCCAAGCCTGGTCTCTAAGCTATGCAGGTGCCTCATTTCTATGACAGACAGAGGCAGGAGAACAAGGCGGTTAGGGCCTGTGTTCTGAAGCGGCAAGAAGCCAGCCACAGCAAGCCAGCTTCTGAGGCGCTCCAAGCACATTCCCCACGAGGGATGAGGATGAGGAAGGGTGCATCCTCATGTGCACAATACGGATGTACGATATGTTTTCAATATGTTGCCAGTAAAAGCAGACAAGTGCTAATATGCATATTAGGTAATATGCAACTCTTAGGCGATT
>NW_012118487.1:14454172-14464740 GCF_000951035.1 Colobus angolensis palliatus
GGGTGGGAGGAGGACTCAGAGATGCGAGGTTCCCATGGAAATCAGTGTGTCTGAAATTTTTAAAGGAGATGAAGGCTTTAGCATCATGGAAGGTACTAGTGGAAGCAAGAGGATGTAGATAAGGCAATGTGTGACATTCATATTTTCCAAAAAGCAACAGAGCCTATCAAAGCTAAATAGTAACTGAAAACATCTGAACGTTGACAACAAGGTAATGAAGAAAATACCATGGCAGTAAAAACAGCTAATAATACTTAGGTTTCTAACCAACAGGCTAATAAAAGACTTTTTGTAGTCAATTATGTCATTTAACTCTAATGCTAATCCTGAGAGATTGGTATTGTTAGATCTGTCTTAAGGTTTAGGTAACTGAGGGTTAGAGAGGATAAGTAACTGGTCAGAGATCTCACATCTAGTGATGGCATTAAGGTTTGAACCCTGGTTGATTTCATTCATACATTCATTCATTCTCGACGGATATTTACCAACTGGGTACTACTACTGAGTTCCTACTTGTCAGCTACTAGGCTTACAAATAAGCATGGTTCTTGCTCTTAGGAACTTATCTAATGAGAAAGACAGCCAATAAACAATTTAATAAGCCAATATCTAATTATAAAATTTGATAAATACCATGAACAAAATGGCTAAAGAGAAGTAATAGAGAATAAAGTGGGGCCTTAGCAAATAAGACAGCATGGTTAGAGAAGTGCAAGTGAGCCTAAAGGCTGGGAAGAAGCCAGCCAGTCATGGGAAGAAAGGCAAGCATTCGTGGAGGACGGAAAAGCATATGCAGAGAACCTGAGACAGGCCAGCACAGCTGGACTACATGGGCAAGAAGTATAGTAGCAAGAAGAGGTCTGCAAGGCGGATAAGGGGCACAGCATGGGGGCTGCTGCACCTTAGGAGTTTGGGTTTTAAGTGCAATGGGAAGGCACAGAATGGTTTTAGATTTGGGTTTCTGAAAGACCACACTGATTTGTGTCTCAGTAATAGATAGTAAGAGGCAGGAGCAGAAATGGAAAGACCAGTAAGGAGACTTCTGCAGGATTCCAGGAGAGACGATGGTTGCATGGCCTCAGGTGGAGGCAGATGAGAGGAAAGAAGCAGACCTCAGAAGTGATCTGGGCTACATTTTGGTGGTAGAACCAAGGGGCTTTGCTGATGGACTGGATGTGAGGGGTTAAGGGAGGGAGGCGCAGAGGATGTCTCTAAATCCTGTGCCCTGTTTTAAGCCTTGTACGTCGTTTAATTTTCTTAATGTATCTCTTATATTGAAAAGTTAGCTATATTTATATTGGTGTTTTAAGTGACATATTTTTAAATAAAGAGTTCAAGTGCTAAAATCTCTGTTTCCGAACTGCTAAGCTAACCCTCTGACTGTAACATCTGTACTGAGGCACACTACTTAGAGAGAGATATACCTCAGGTGTGCAGTGATGGAAATGAAGGGGCTTTCACACCAAACCACCTAGGGGTGACTCGGAGTTTTGCCATTCTTCTGGGTAAATGCAAAGAAGTCACAACTCTGAGCCTCAGACTTCACACACTCAGGTAAGGGCTCTCTCACAGTTTGGTTGTGAGAATTCAGTAACTTATACTAAGTCCCGGCCTGCAGCAGAAAGTCTTCCTTCCCTTCTCCCCCATTACAGTGATGAGAATGCCCCCAGTCATTTTGTAAAGCAGCTGTGTAACCAAGATGAGGGATCTGACTGAGCGCTACACTGAAGATAACTGAGACACGCTCTAGATGCGGGGCTCTAGATCCTGTTAGGGGTCCTAAAGGGTTCTCATATGGCAGCTCTGGCTCTTTAACAGCCATCTTTATCTCCTAAGACCGCCAGATAAAACACAGAACACCCAGTTAAAATTGGATTTCTGGGAAATCCAATTTAAAAAAATTTTTAAGTATGGCCCATGCAATATTTGGAACATATACTAAATTTTTTCACCGTTTATCTGAAATTCAAATTTAATTGGGCATCTTGTATTTTTATTTGCTAAATCTGACAATGCTATCTATGACTAGGCAAGTCTCTACTGGGAATAAATTACTCCAAGATTCTGCCTTCACAGCCCCTGGAGATGTTCTGACTCTTCTCTCTATAAGAGGTTGTATCTCTCACCATCACCCTACTGTACTTCCACTCCTATTTTCTTTGCACATTTCACTCATCTCTTCTTACTTTTACCAATAAAGGTACAGGAATACTCAAAGTCCATTGAATGGCATTGTATCAGACACAGGATTTTACTTAGCGGTCATAAAGAATGCTGGTGAGCAGGTGTATGTGTATGTGTGTGAGTGTGTGTGTGTGTACATGATATGTGTATGTGAATAGGTATGGGGGCGTGAGCACCTGCTGTATTAACCTTTTAAAAATTAAGATGATGCTAACAGTACGTCATCAGGAATACATTCTGAGTGTTTTCTAGTAGCAGTGAATTAAATTTCCAACTACATTCATGAAAGCTATGTAGATCCTATAGTAGTAGAACCAGTTATTGAATAAACTGAAAGAGAAAAGTTTTGAGTTCATTCAGTAATCATTATCCATCAAAAGTTAAGAGCTGAAAATCTTTCATTTAAAAATCATACTACGTGAAAAGAATTGGAAATCTTAGGTCACAGTTTTATTTATCTGAGTGTTCCTTTTGCTGATAGTCAAGTGTTTCAATTCCCAGTTTCAGTACTGAGGAAAAAAATTAAAGGAAACATAAATCTAGTTCATTATGCGAGATACCCAGAACACTGTTACTGTTTGCTATTGTTCCACAACAAGATAAGGCACTTGCTCCAGAATGAAAATCAACAAATCAAGGAAGTATTTAATAATGTAGTTGACTTACATCCTGGTGCAAGCTCATTTTCTCACTGTGGACTAGTAACAAAAAATTCATAGACCAGTGCCAGTCTGGGGACCATAGTTTGAACAGCACTGATGTAGAGGGCCCCAGAATTTTATACAGCCTACCTTCAATACAATGGCATAAATGTAGGGACCGCCTCCTTCTGACCATTTTGCTGTTCAAAGATCCTCTTATTTCCTTGAAATAAAGGCATCAATAATTTCTCCATTCTAACAATCTAACTAAACCTAAAAACCTATGAAAACAACAGCTGCCCCATTGTTAGAAAGAAGAGGATGTGTGCTTACTCTTCTTGGCGTAAGTCATTGACGCTGCGGTCCAGTGAGATCATGTCACTTGCCACCATGTTAAATCCAAACTCTTTAATGCTGGCTTGAATTGCATGTTTGAATTCTGGTCCCAAAACCAATGGCTTGGCTTTCTCTCCAGGGCCACCAACCACTCCAGGAGGCTCAGGTTCTTTGGGTTCAAAGTTACCGAGGATCCCTGGGCGAAGCACAGGATCACGGTAGGTGAATGTCTGAGGCTTAAATGTGAGATACTGCCTCTGCATGATATCTTTCTGGGAATCTCCTCCAGCATGGCGCTCTTGTTCATTTTTGGCCTTGTTTTTTCTTCTAATAGACTCTAAGTCCACTTCTACTCCTTCAACATGAGGCCATGGTACCACAGGTTTGAATCTGTCCTCCCCAGGAGCTAGTCCATTGCCGCCTCGGTTGGGCATGGGGTCATTGACATCTCTGTCTTCCTATACAAAAGGGAGGGGATATACAATGAGTATATGAAGGCAAACCACCACAGTAGAGTTCATGAGACCAATTTTCAGGTTTATAAAAAGGCTGAGGCAACAATAAAACAGTTTGGAAAACAAGCGGGACATTAATCAGGACTTCCCATTAGAAGATAGCTTTCAGAGTAGAGAGGAAATACCAAGAAATAGGCTATCTCCTCACCTTACTATTTCAAAATTAATGAAAGGATGCATTTTTACTTCTCCCTTTACAAACCTACCTCTCTATCAAAGGCCCCTTAATAAAGCATATTTTTAAGGGTTAGAGCAAAGAAGTTCTAGAATCTTTGATTAAAACAGATGCTTAATAGGTCATGTTTATACAGTATGTGGTTTTCCCAGTTGGCCCATGTGTGATAAATATAACCTTTTGTCGGTAGCACAACCATATGGTGGCAGTGGTATTAGATGGATGTCACTGTCAGCAGGCTGGCTCAGTGCCCCAAATGGCAGAGGAACAAGGCGGGGATATGCAGAGTCCCAATTTGGTATTTTTTACTCACTGAGAGTTTATCTGAATTCAGAAGTATAAAAAAAGCTAATATCTGTAACTAAGTCAGCGTGGGCTTTTAAACCACTCCCCCATACCTAGTTTGCCCCATTCCAGAAGCAGCATGGGTCAAAACAGATTCTTTGTACAAGGATATTCATTCACAGTAAAGGGTGCCTCTCTTTCCTGTTTGGACCGTCTTCATCACCTATGCAGATCTTCCAGTCAGATATGATCAGTGCTTTTGCTTCTGCCAGTACCATTCTTTGCACAAGACACTGTTTCTCAACATTGGCATCACCTTGATGGCTTTGAAAAATGCCAATGTCTGTGTCTTACCCTCAGACATTGTGATTTAATTGGTCTAAGCATTTCGATTTTTAAAAGCACTCCTGGTGATTTTAATATACATCTAAGCCTGAGAATCACTGGCTTAATGGGAGGGCTGCTCATTATAGTTAGACAAGAGGATTCTAGAGGACGCAGCTGGGGAAGAGGCAAGGTGCACACAGAACAATTGCAAAATAGGCTGATGGGTCTGCCACTTCCCTCCACACTAAGACTGTGTGATTCCCCAGAGATAGAATTAGCTACAGATAGATTCCCCTACAGTCATAGTATTAGCACCACCCAACCAAAATCTTTCTACAGGTTTAGAGCTACCTTGAAAAGGAAAGTTTACTAGTTTGCCTTAAAAAATACAAAAGTAAGTCTCTAAGTATGATGTTGATGTGTAGGTGCTCTCTATGAGTAGTTTATCTAGAGGCAAAAATCTTTATAGAAAGTCAGTTATTTCAGATGTGAAGTTAGTAGTTAAGGGATGGCAAAGACTTGATTTTCAAAAGTTCAAAAATAGGCATGCAAAGCAAAATTCAAAACATCCAAAAGGGCATGTAGTGAAAAGCAAGCTTTCCTGCCTTTCCTTCTGCAGAGGTGATTACAGCTACCAACTTATTGTGAACTTTTCTAGAGATGTGATATGCATGTATAAACATACATGTGTATATATAACAAGATAATTTTTTTGGAAGACGGGACATAGATTTTAACTCACTCATTAAAAAAGGAACCTGTAAGATATTACAACTGGTTCAAAAAGAAATCCAAAGGACAAACATAAATATCAAGGATATTGCAAAAAATTTACAAATTGATGCAAATCTGGTTAAATTGGTCACTCTGCGTAGGGCAATAATCAATGCATTCCACCAGAACAACTTGCATTGCAATGGACAAGAGTCTTTTGCATCACTCTCAGTTTTCTGTAATTTCCAGGACTGTAAAATAGGAAAGGGTGAGATAAGTTGGAAAGTTGAATTAGACAGTCATCTTTTGGGACCATTTCAAAGTTTTTCACAAGTTCTCCCCTAAATAGAAAAGGCAACACAGCCTGATTGTATAAATGTGATGCCTTTGTTCAGGTATGTGTGGTACAGGGTTGAGAAAGCCTCTGGATCAGCCTTCTGATTGTCACATCTCAGGGTCTTAGCTTTAGCCTAACCTGTGAGCCCTACTAAGGGTCAGAGTAAGTGAGCAGAAGGCTGTTTTGCTGGAAATCATATTCAAGAAGGACTGAAGATTCTCTTGGGAATTAACTAAGTAAAGTATAAGGCAAGCATGACTGTAAGAGAGAAGGGGTGATTCTGATGATGGAAAAAGTGTTTGTTTCTCCAATTTATCTCCTGGCTCCTTCCAAAATTATACTTACTTATGTTAGTGTTGTCAGTAAATTAATATAGAGATATCATTATAAAATGTTGCAACAAACTGGTTCCAAATTGTTGATGCTGAAACAAGTATAACACAAAAAGGAGAAAGACATTCTCCTCCACTTTAGTTTTTCCTATCACAGGCTCAAGAGTATTGGTAAACAGGCAGGTAAGGAAATGTTATTAAATACGTAAGAGTAGTTTGAACAGCTCCTACGATGTCAGCATCCAGAAGCCATAGCATCCACTAAGTTACCTAATGTTCCATACAGAGGAAATTGAATTTTAGAAGAATATAGAATATGATAACATGAAATCAAATTGTGAAATACATGCTATAGTCTAGGTTGGCCTATGCTAATACCAAAATTGCAAATTTAAATATTTTTCAAATTCCACTACTTCAATGAGAGAAATTTTAATGGATTAAAAATTCATGTTTATTTTCCTCCAAAAGCTGGTTTTGTTTTTTTTTTTTGACTTAATGGTTCTTTGTCTAATCTTAAACTGTTGGTGTTCTTCAGGGTTCTGTTATTAGTCTATTTGTCACTCCATCCTCATGCTGGGTTATTTCATTCTCTTTCAAGCTCAGTGACCAGTTTTATAGTGATCACTGCTACATCCATTTCCCCAGCCCATATCACCTTTCTGAACTCTAAACCTCATAGGCAATTGCTTCCTGAACATTTCTATTCATCTCTCTCTAGTAGCTAAATTTAACATACCAAAAACTGAACCCATCATTCACCTCACATCACAAGCCTGTTTCACTGACTGTCTCCTTACTTCAGGGACTGAAACCACCATTCACTCAACTGATGAAATCCAAAACCTGCAATCATCCTCAACTTCTTATTCTCTTTTATCTACCCTTCTGACATCCAATTAATCATAAATTCCTGTCAATTCTATCACCTGCGTAGAGCATCCATCTGGCCACTTCTTTCTGTCATCCTCACTGCTGCTGCCTTAATTCAGGCACCCTCACCTCTGAACAAGATTACAATAGGAATAATAGTGATGATGGTAAACACTGTGTCCTAAGTGCTTCACATATATTAACTTAATGAATCCCATGAGTTAGGTACTATGATTGCCGTGTCTATTTTATAGACAGGACATCTGACAGGGAAGTTACCCAAGATTAGAATCAGTATGTAGCAGAGTCAAAATTTCAATCCAAATAGTCTGGCTCAAGAGTCCATACTCTTAACCACTATGACCTAGTGCTTCTCACCCTGACACATGTACTTCCTACACAGCAGCCACAGGGACTTTTCTAAAATTCATATATCAACACGTTTCTTTCCCTGCTTACAATATTCCAGCAGTAGCCCACTGCCCTCTGGAGAATATACACTCCTCAAGGGGGTTGGCAAGGCTTTTGAGCTCTAGATTGCATTTATGAAATGTCTCCATCACTATCCATGAGAGAGGAGTCAGCTAACTTTTTCTTCAAAGGGTTAAGTAGTAAACATGTTTGGCTTTGCAGACCACAGGGTCTCTGTGGTAATTATTCAAGTCTGCCTCTGCAGTGTGGGAGCAGCCATAGACAATATGTAAATGAATGGGTATGGCTGTGTTCCCGTAACCCTGAATTTAGAGACACAGGTGTTGGGCTGGATTTGGCCCCCCAATCCCTGCACTAGACTGTAAGTTCTGTGAGTGCACAGGCTATGCCCATCGTACACACCACTGCATCCCCAGTGCTTATCCTGGCACATAATTCTTCAATAAATACTCACTGAATAAACGAATGAATCCTAAAAGTTCTGCTTTGGAGGTAAGACAGACTCTGAAAAGAAAAGCGGAGATAAAGAATGGAAAATATAAGATGGGAGAGCAGGGCTTAGATCAGATAGACCCGTACTGGCAATACCTTATGAACTCACCAAGAACATAACTCTATATTCCCTCCACAGCATTGTACTTTTAATAATGCTATATAATAGCACCAGAAAAATTGAATTTGCTCACTTCTCAAAGGCTGCATGTCATTAAATCTGAAGGCAAAACCAAATGTAAGAATTGTCTGTCTAACCCCAAGTCAACTAAGAATAATCACATCAAATCTTAATTATATGATTCGAACAATGGCTATAAAGTGGTGTAATACTTTACTCCCCTGAGGAGGAAAGCTACATACTCCTTCTGTCTAAGAGTGAATGAGAATCAGTAGATGCCTCTGTGACTCACTGATACTATAGTACCTTCGTAAACACCAGCTGATGCACTCTACAGTCCAAACCAATGAATCACTGTTAAACAGAAATGGAAAAGAGGATGAGTAGATAATTTTCCAAGATCAGTATGTTCATAAAGGTGGAAATGGAAATGGACTGAAAAATATAATCACTTATGACTGGATGGTAATATGGATTACCAGAAGTAAGGTCAGGGCAGTCTTACAACTTACAAAGTGCCCCTTCTTACCTCCAAATCCTGCTTATACGTAATATTTTTCCAAGATGGCCATGCTTTGGTAGAGATAATATAAATCCAAAGGGATTTAGAAAAATGGTCTTTAGAGCAAATGACAGTAACTTAGGCTTGCTTGAATTTGAAATCGTAGGTGAAGCCTAGAAAACTAAGCTTTTAATGATGAGCTTATGCAGTCACACGATCTCTTGAGAAATGACTTAGCTTTAGGAAAGGGCCACTGCTTGAACGACATGCACACTATTTGGTTATCATTCTTCATGAGCCACAGAATTTAAAGGCATAACAAGGCAAACTTCATTCTGTGATTTTTAACTCTCTTGATCAAAAACACCTTTCATCAGAAAAATCCTACCAGCATCCTTTCTCTGGCTGCACTTACCTAAAAGGAGCAGAAGGTATGGGCACAGAAAGCAGAGAGGGAGGTGGTAAAAATAAATAAGCTCCAGAAATGCAGAGGGAACAAGGCGTGCTAGTAGGCTGGGGCTCCCTAGACTCTCACTAACATGTGGCAGGATGTGGGTGGGAATGTGGGGTGCACCAGCCTCAGGACCCTTCTTTCTCTCTGCTTAGTTACAGCTGGATGGACTAGACATTTCCTGCTGACTGAAGACCTCCATGTCTTGCTCCTTTCAGAGCACTGAGCGATGACTGCATTGGGAGCTGTAGCCCTACTGGGCATGGTCAAGGAATTTGTTTGTGCTTAATCAGGGCTTAAAATGGATAAGCCCAAGATTAAACAGAGACCTTACCAGTCCTTGAATATCTAGAATGTCATCTATTCAGGAAAGGACCCATTTCCAGGTATATTTTAATATCCCTAAACTAAAAGGAGATGAAAGGCCACTTTCCAATGGCAATGCCTCTGTTAGCAACTACGGAAGAACTGAAAATGGATAAAGTATGCTTTCAGGCAACTTTACGGAAATATAAAACTTCTACATAAGCTGTGGGTGTGGCTTAAAGTATGACATTCTGGTAAAAATTATCTCCTCAAAGAGATAGACTAGCTTAGAGGAATTCCTATTCCTTGTCTTTTTTTTTTTTTTTTCCTTTCTTTAAGTATCAGGCCAAGATATAAACCAAAGGGCAACAAAATAGAGAAAATAGTAGAGTTGACATCATAATGCTCCACTAAAAGAAATCCAGGTCAGCAACTCTAATACTGTATATTAAACTTAAGCAGGGTAACCAGGCTGAGTACTATACAGTAAACCAGTTCGTCCCAAACTTACTTTACAGATTGAAACACTGGTACTCTTGACAATGGAGTGCAGCCTATTAAGTAACAGTTAATAGTTATACCTTTTATTTTTATCTCAAGACTTCTGATATACTATGGCAACTGCAGTTACAAGTGGGTAAGTCTGTGATGCAGTTTTAGCCACCTACTGGAAAGATTTTATCAGGTTTCTAAGGGGGCATTTTGAGCCAATTAGATGCCACCCTCTTTAACCAAATAAGCAAAATATATAATACAGTATATAATAATACAGATCTATCCTGTACTATAGTGAAGAATACTGAAATAAATAAGTATCTTCCTAGGCTGCAGGGATCCATGACTGTGCCACTGCACTCCAGCCTGGGGACCACAGCTGTGACCCTGTTTCAAAAACAAAGGTATCTTCTTAAAAAGTTGTCTATATCACATTTTTGAACACCTAGTCATCTGAATAAAAGGAAGATTTCCATTATATAAGAGCCTCCCAATAAATCTCACAATTTTGCAACTTGTTAACTAATCTTAGGATTTTTATGCATACCATTTGCAATTCTTAAAAGAAGTCCCCATCTGTATCAACACAATAATTTTCTAAAGATCTCTGTGCATTCTGTACAGTAATTGTGATCAATCACACAACATCTAGACGGGGTAAGTTTTAAGTCTTGGGCTCTTTTCCCCCAGTTTTAATGCAATTTCTCCCACACCATTAGGATAATTTCATGATTTGCCTGACTTAGCAGGAAAATTAAATGTACCAAAAACACTACAGGCTCATTAGAAAAATACCAACTATTTCTTTTCTTTTTTTTTTTTTTAATAGAGATTGGGTCCCAGTTTGTTGCCCAGGATGGTCTTGAACTACTAGGCTCAAGCGATCCTCCTACCTCGTGCTAGGAGGATCCTCCCAAAGTGCTAGGATTACAGGGGGTGAAGTACTGTGCCTGGCTAATCAACTATTTTTTGTCATCTCTTTGAGTTATTGAAGATAACCTCATATGAATATTATCCAAAACCATCTACACATTCTGATGCCTGCTCCAA
>NW_012118487.1:14469547-14470702 GCF_000951035.1 Colobus angolensis palliatus
CCCGTCTCGGCCTCCCAAAGTGCTGGGATTACAGGCTTGAGCCACCGCGCCCGGCCACCTGTTAGTAATTTCTAACATTGCACTTCTGTATTGCCTTAGTATCTGTTTGTATGTTTCTCCCCAATCAGAAGTGAGGGCTCTTTGAGGACAGATAGTGTGTATTATTTATCTGTGTGTCCCGAGTACCTAGTAGACAGCAGCTACTCAGTGCATGGTTTGTTCATGGATGAGTAAATGGAGAACATCGAGGTGTGGCTCATCTATTACCCTGCTGGAATATAAACTGATTTTGGGTCTATTATCTTATGCCACTGCTTGCCTTGGTTTAAGCTAGCATTTTGGGAATCCAAATGAGATAAGTGAAAACATTATTTCCCTACAAATCTAAAATTTGAATAATCCTTTTTTTAGTTTCTTCTCTTCCTCAGATTTGGATAAATCATGTTGGCACTTCATGGAAAATGAGTACTTTATTTAAACATGAAAAAGTAAATCTGCTGATGTTAGTCTTAGTTCTCTTGGCCAATTTATCCTGCAAACAGTTTCCTGCTAAATCAGGTCAGAAAAACATGAGTTAATACTCAAGTGGGAATAAATTTTAAAAACAAGCAAGTAATTACAGGACCAAAATACAGGTTAATTTTTGCAACAGAAAAATAAACAACAAATTGATTATCGTTTTACAAAAAAAACTTTTATTCTTAAGACTGTTTAATTGGAGCAGATCAAAGTTATCATTGTAAACAATAGAAGTCCATGTAACACATGAAATTTGAAAATATTTACGAAATCTATGTAAGTTCTATCTTTCAGAGACCTTATAAAAATTCATGCTTTGGCTCATAAACTGAATCATAAATATGCATCACAGGTTTAAAAAATATTTCTTATTGTGAATATTTAATATTAACTCTAGCTGATTTGAACTGAACTTGAAAAAAATTAAACATCAATATTAAATAGTCAACATATTGTGTTGTAGTATATTTCAAAAGGTGATAAAACTGTATTTGTCAAAGTTTATGCCATCATTTCAGTGGTAAGAGCACGTATGTCAAGACAGGCCTATAAATACAAGGCACATGAATGCCACTGAAAAGCCCATCTCCCACAGGTAGTAAAAGGCTGATAATAATACTTTTTAGAAATAATAAA
>NW_012118487.1:14471517-14476497 GCF_000951035.1 Colobus angolensis palliatus
CTTCACATCTGGCAAACCCAGTGAAACCACATAATGATTTCCAAATCTTCCTAAAAACCTTATAGGAAATTAAAGTCACCAACAGAATTATTATGACACTAAGAAAAACATTTTACTGAGTGAGAGCAGAATGAGGTCAAATGTGGCATTTGTGTTGGGGGAGAATGTTTGTTATATCTTTTGAAAGGCAAAAAAGCAATGTCCTATTATCCCTCTAGGGGAGAAACTCGAGAATGAATATAGCACTGCCACATGAAATGTTACTACTTTCTGCAGCTGGAAATGCATAAAACGGCTCTTCCTCCACTGCATCCCTGCTTTGCCCTGAAGCCCGGCTTACATAACAGCTCATAAAAAAAGTATTGCAATGTGTCGCTTTACAACACATACATTATGATTGGTATATGATAACCTTCTCTCGGAAATCTGAAAAAATAACCACCCCAGGGAAAAAAATACCTCAAAGCTTTCAGGGCAGATGCATCATTTTAAAGCCTGGAACAACATTTTATTACCATGTGATGACTAGAAATCCATTTTAGGAGGGTGTGACAATGTACCGTAATTATGTGAGACAGAAAAATACAGTCAGAGTAGATCAAGGTTATTTATGTAATAAACTTTTTGACATTTTACTTTTTAACTATCAACAGGCCTGTTCTCAAGAAAGAACGCTTATTCATAGTGATACTCTGGTTTATCATGAGTGTTATTTGTCATTCAGGTTACTATTTATATGCATCATTAAAAGATAAAAGAACTGCCCTTTTAGTTATCCAAATATTTATTACAGGTCTACTATATGCCAGACACTCTATATAAAGTGCCATATTATAGAAAAAGGCCCTGCCTCTAAGGGAGTCACAGCCTGGAGGAAGGGAATGCCTGAGCAGGCCTCAGTGACCTGATCTGGGTTTTGAAAATAGTAGAGGCTCCCCAGGACATAGGCGGTGGGGATGTAAGGTGGGGCATGAGGAAAAGGCACAAAAATCATAAAAATATGGAGTGCTCAGAGAATGCCAAATCATTTGCTATAACAGAAGGGCAGAAGATGAAACTCGAGATACTGGCAGTTCCTCAGAGGGCCTCTTAAGAAACGCTGAGGGGTTCAGACTTTATCCTCTTACATGGGAGCCATGAGATCAAAGCTGAATTTTGGAATGAGTACTCGGATAGAGCAAATGAGTGGGAAGAGAAGCCAAGATGTTGTCAGAGACATAAGAATAAACTTAAAAATAAAATACTACAGAAGGCAAAGTGGGAGAGAACTTCAAGACAGGAGTGGTCAACAGGGCTAAAACCTACAGTCATGATGTCAAAGTAACAAAAATGACAAAGTCCAAAGGTACAAGCCAGGGAAGTATGGTAATGGCAGTGCTGCAGTGGGGCCCGCTCGCCAGCTCTCTCATAGACAACAGTGGAGGCCCCAGGAGCATGGAACTATAAAGGCTTCCGGACTCCTCGCAGCTCTCTCCCACTCAGCTAGAGGATGGATCTGTCATACTGCTTTCCACCTTCTAGAGCACACAAAGCATTTTTGTGATCCCCTTGTTGCTATGCCCTAGACATTCCTTTCAAACACCTAACTGATGGTTTAACAAATATGTACTGAGTACCTACTATGTACCAGGTTACAGAGATACAAAGGTAAGCAAATACATCCCTACTTTTGTTGCTCTTTCTGTCTAGTGGGGCAGACAGATAAACAAATAATCACATAAACATGGTGCTGTAAGAAACTTCAGGGAGAATTGATCCAATTTAGGAAGTTAGAAAAGGCTTTCTTGCGACTAGGCACGGTGGATCACGCCTGTAATCCCAACACTTTGAGAGACCGAGGCGGGCGGATCATGAGGTCAGGAGATCGAGACCATCCTGGCTAACACAGTGGAACTCTGTCTCTACTAAAAATACAAAAATTGGCTGGGCGTGATGGCTGGCGCCTGTAGTCCCAGCTACTTGGGAGGCTGAGGCAGGAGAATGGCGTAAACCCAGGAGGTGGAGCATGCAGTCAGCAGAGATCACATCACTGCACTCCAGCCTGGGCGACAGAGCAAGACTCCATCTCAAAAAAAAAAAAAAAAAAGAAAAAGAAAAGAAAACGCTTTCTTGAGAATGAGTACATCACTGAGCAAAGATCTGAAAGAAGAGAAGTTAGCTAGGTAAAGAGAGGAGAGAAGAGTGTCCCACGTAGAGAACATGTTGTGCAAAGTGCCTGTAGCAGGAAGCCCATGCTAAGCAAGAAGGACTAGATATGGCTGGAGTACAGAGTGAGGCGTGCCTGGGGCAAGGTGAGGCTGAAGATTAGGTAGTAGCTAGATCAAGCCAGGCCTGGTGTCCATGGTAATGCAACTAGACTTCATCTGAGAGCAGTAAAAAGCAAGTTAATAGCTTCAATGCACCTTGGAAGGGACAGAAGCATTTTGAAAACAATCCCCTGGCTGAGTAATAAGACCTGGAAACAGGCCAGAGTGACCAAAGATAGATTCGGGAACAGATAGTAGTAGTCTCGATGAGAATCTTGGTGGTGGAAGAAAAAAAGTGGAAAGTGGACAGATTCAAGGGTAAATTAGTGTCTTAGTCCATTTGTATTGCTATAAAGAAATACCAGAAGCTGTGTAATTTATAAAGAAAAGAGAATATTTGGCTCACAGTTCTGCAGGCGGTATAAGAAGCATGGTACCAGCATCTCCTTCTGATGGGGCCTCAGGCTGCCTCCACGCATGGCAGTAGGGAAAGGGAGTTGGGTGTGTGCAGAGATCACATGGCGAGGGAGGGAGCAAGAGACAGAGAGAAGGAGGTGCCAGGTTTTGTTTTGTTTTTATAATCAGTGCTTTTGGTAACTAACAGAATGAGAACTCACTTATTACAGTGAAGATGGCACTAAAACAATACATGAGGGATCTGCCTCCATGACCCAATCACTTCCCATTAGGCCTCATCTCCAAAATTGGGAATCAAATTTCAACATGAGCTTTGCGGGGACAGACATCCAAATTATAGCAATTAGGAAGTAAAATGAGCAAATGTGATGATGGATTGGATATATGTGATGAAGGAGAGGGAGGTATGAAGAATGACTTTAAGATTTGCAACTTATTCAACTGGATACTGTTCACTGAGAGAAGAAACACTGAAATAGACCAGAATTGAAGATGATGAGTTCTTTTAGATATGCTGAATTTGAAGTGCTTCTGAAACATTCAAGAGGAGATGGAAACACAGAATTTATAGCTCAGTGAAGAGGTCTGGACTGGAGAATATAATTTGGCAGAAATCTTTGTGCACATAATAATTGACTCAAGAGCTAATAAAATGAATGATGAAGAGATTATAAAGTGAGAAAAGGAAAGGACCTTGGATCCTGGCCTTGAGGAATCCAACCCTTACGTGATTGATGGAAGAGGGTGAGACCACAGAAGAGACAGATGACTAGTCCAACATGTTGAAAGAAAAACAAAAACCAAAACAGTGTGTTCAAGACAGAGGGCATGGTGAAGTATGTCAAGAAGCCAAGTAAGATGAGGACTGCATTTGGTAACGTGAAGTTGAAGTTGACTGATAACTTTACTGACAGCTGTTTTGGTAGGGTAATGGTATCAAGAGCCCAACTGGAGTGAGTGGAAGTGTGGAGCTGGGAGATGTGGAAACAGTACAAATAAGAATAGACAACATTTTTGAAATATGTGCCTGTTAAGTGATGAATAGAGATGAAGAAGCAGCTGGAAGAAATATTAAGTGGAATGAGAAAATTTAGTTTGTTTTTAATAGGAAAAGCTTGAAGATTTTTAAAAGCAAAGGAAATGGTGAAACATTAAAAAGCATGTGAGAGAAGGGATAATCAAGTGTAGAAAGTTACTGAGAATGTAGAAGGGATGGGAGCCAAACCAGTCATGGGGACTGGCCTGGTTGGGAGGAGGATACCCCCTCTGCTGTAATAGGAAGGATGGAATTGGCGCAGATATTGGATTCCAAATCCTTAACCACTGCAGTCTGAATTAATCCAACAGTGTCTTCCATTTAACCTATTCTATATATTGCATTTAGACTTACCTCTGTTAAACACTGCAGATATATGAAAAAATACTCAACATCACTAATCAGGGAAATGCAAATCAAAACTGCAATGAGGTATCATCTCATCCGAGTCAGAATGGCTATTACCAAAAAGACAAAAAATAACAATGCTGGCAAAGATGCAGAGTAAGGGAACTCTTACACACTGTTGGTGGGAATGTAAGTTACAACAGCCATTATGGAAAACAGTATGGAGGTTTCTCAAAAACCTAAAAATAGAACTACCATACGACCCACCCATCCCACTACTGGGTATTTATCCAAAGGAAAGGAAATTAGTATATCAAAGGATACCTGCTCTGTCATGTTGACTGAAGCACAATTCACAATAGCCTCTTACGGAACCAACCTAAATGTCCATCAGTGGATGAAGGGATAAAGAAAATGTGGTATGTATACACAATGGAGTACTATTCAGCCATAGAAAGAAATCCTGTCATTTGCAGCAACATGGATAGAAGTGAAGGTCATTATGCTATGTGAAATAAGCCAGGAACAGAAAGACAAATACCACGTGTTTTCACTCATATGTGAGAGCTAAAAAAGTGGATCTCACTGAGGTAGAGTAGAACGATGGTTAACAGTGGCTGGGAAGCGGAAAGGGGTAAAGAGAGATTGGTTAATGGGTACAAACATATACTTAGATAGAAGGAATAAGTTCTAGTGTTCAATACCACAGTAGGGTGACCATAGGGAAAAACAATTTATTGTACATTTCAAAATAGCTAGAAGAAAAGATCTGAGGCATTTCCAACACAAAGAAGAGGAATGTCACAAGCTCACACCTATAATCCCAGCACTTTGGGAGGCTGAGGGAGGAGGATCTCTTGAGGGTAGGAATTTGAGACCAGCCTTGGCAGCATAGTGAGACCCCCATCTTTACAAATTTTTTTTTTTTTTTTT
>NW_012118487.1:14478275-14481025 GCF_000951035.1 Colobus angolensis palliatus
GACATACTAACTATATTATATGTAAGACCAGAGTTCCATTTTTTCCCTCCCATAATGTAAGAGGTATCAATGAGAGAAAGGGGGAAAACCCCTCACAGAGTACTTATCCAGAAATACAACCAACAGTCTGTTTTCTAGGACACATGAGAATTGTTCACTATGAAACCCAAGTGAGGATTAGGAGTGACATATCAAAACACTAAACACTACTTTCATAGAGAATAATAGGGAATGTTTTCCTAATTTAATTTCTGATTCATGTAGTAAACAGATTATACTTATATTAAAACATTAAGAATATGACAGTTAACTTTAACTTCCCATTACTTTCTATTTCCATTTCTTCATCTTGCTACCTACCACCTTTTAGATGAAAGCAGCAATATTCTAATTTTATCATAACCATGTTCACAATACTAAATAATTAATCGTTTTATTTCAAAAAACTTTTTTGGCACTTTGAGAGAAGGAAACATAGCAGTAGTTGAGCAACAGGAAGCAACTCTATCAATTAACTGAAAGAAGCTAATCACATATGCTTAAATTTAGCTGATATGACACATTCCAACCAACCTCAGTTGATCACACATAAGCTGCTGAAGTGGTACAACTGAGATTTGCTATCTCTTTGCAACAAAAGGTGAAGCTCTGGCAAATAATATGCAATAATTTATTGGAAGACTACAATGGCAAGTCTCACTGAATACCTCAGTTTTATTTTGCCATACTCTTCTGATGACCCTAAGTCATCCAGGTTTTTTAAAAGTTTCTCTTCTTTTACCTGGTAAAATGAAGGTAAGCAGCACATTTATCCTGGTATCTACAAATAAATGAAAAAGGAAGCATGTTGTTACTACAGCACACACTTAAGACAGCCTGCCAATGTGTCAGTCAAAGCATTGCCAAAGTTGTAACAGAACCTCCAAAGGCTTACCAAGAAAAATGGAAGGGATAAAAATGAAAAAAAAAAAAAAAACAGTAGTAAATCAATTTATCAGAGAAATTATTTTATTGAACACTGACTTCCATCATGATGACTACTACAAAGACGATGATAACAGGATGAGGAGAAGGTAGAAGAACCCAGAAGAACCCACACAATGAAACAAGCATGATTCTGCCAGCATTATACATCTCTCTTAATTCCTGCAACAACTCTTTGAGCTAGATACCACTATTATCCCATTTTGCAGTTGAGAAATCAGAGGCACAGAGTTTAAGCAACTTGATAAAAGCTGTGCTCCAAGGAGGCAGTAAAGGTGGGATTCAAATCCAAGGTCTCTGGCTACAGATTTCATGTTCTTAACTATTGTGCTCTCTCTAGGTAGAGGGAGGCATCCATGCTTTTCAAATCCTTAACTAGAATTTCTAGGAAAATTCTAGCTAAATAAATTGGTAGTTATCTTTGTAGATTGTTTAAATGCTAAAACATAAATATATTCCTTAGAATCACTGTTAATTTCAATACGATTATTTCAATAAAAATTTCCTTTATTTTCAAACCAATAAAATACTACTAACTAGAATTCACAATAAAATAGCTCAGGAAAGGCTACTGTAATAGAAGTAAATTTGTAGAAATCCAATTAGTATTTCAAAAAGTAGTAATAACTTACTATGATGCCCCCTAGCACAGGTGAATACTAAGATGTAATAAACTGTAATATACTGGAAATGATATATTCATCTCACATGACTTGATTGCTACAGAGAAAAAAGAAACACTTTATTTTCAGCTAGTCACTTTGGCACCTAGGACCATTAAACTGAGCTACTACTGTGCTTGCTATTCTGATTTCGCAAAAACACACAGAACGGTCTTCAAAAATCTACTGTTTGTCTGCCACTGACAATATGAAGTAAATAAAATAAGGTTTTCAAATTGACACCAAAGAGGAGTTGCCACCCTTTCCCGTGCCTAAGGCATGTTAGTATTCCTGAAAGGCATTCTCAATTTTGGTCACATGCAGATCTCAATAAGATCATTATTTTCAACACATTTCTTGCACATCTACTTCAGGGTATGCTTGCTGGTAGGCTTCCAGGAAGTTAAAAGGCAGTGATGACCTCAAGAAGCATAAAATCTGTTTTTCAAAAACACACCAGTGGCTCCTAACCTTTTTAGGATCACAAAGATTTTAGATCCTCCTAGTGGGGGGAAAAAATAGTACAAACAATTTAATGTTGGTAGAGTCTTTTTGTAAAGCCATCTGGTTGTAAGTATTAAAATCTTTAAAAGCATTCATTCCTCCTGACTACAAAATTCCAGACCTGTGAATTATTCTAGGGACACAATTCTAATTACAGAAGAGGCATTATGCAGAAATGTTCACTGCAGCCTGTATACCAGTCAATCTACTAGAAACAAACAGAATGCCCTTAATGAGAATAGTTAGAAAAATTATGCTAACTGAACTTAACACAACTCAACAGTATATAATTATAACATTCAAAAAATAATTTTTGTGGAAAATCCTTACATATAATATTAGTTTTAAAAATATACACATTGAATACACATACTGTTTATACCACATCTCCTCGAATATGCAAAAATAATGAGGCATAGAAATGACTAGAAGAAAAGAGAGTTAAAGCAGTTTTCTCTGGTGATGAGCTTTGGGTGTTAATTTTTCTCATCTCTTGGTTTTCCTTATTCCCTACATTGAGCACATGCTTGTACACATTTTCAAAAAATTGTTAAGCTTCCTGTTAAATTTGTTTTTAAAACAATTTATTCAGAAAAAAAA
>NW_012118487.1:14481690-14493254 GCF_000951035.1 Colobus angolensis palliatus
GGTGTGGTGGCAGGTGCCTGTAGTCCCAGCTACTTGAGAGGCTGAGGCAGGAGAATGGTGTGAACCCGGGAGGCAGAACTTGCGGTGAGCCTAGATCGAGTCACTGCACTCCAGCCTGAGCAACAGAGCGAGGCTCTGTCTCAAAACAAAAACACAAACAAAAACAACAAAAAAAGAAGGAAACAAATGCTCTACCTTACACTTTGCTCTTTAGTGATCTCTCCTACTTATCTGCTCCCAGATTCAATCTTCCTCAAGATACTTCTTTAAATGGAGTTACATTTTAAAATTTTTAAATTAAATTAAAAATTAAGGTGAAATTAACAGTTTTTCTCTCCAAAGTGGTAGATATACATGGTAAATTGGAAAGAAGCAATTAAAAGGAATGGCTGGAATAATTTTTAGGTTATTTTTCCTTATTAGATTGGCTTTTAACCACATACTAAAGCATATTTGACATATGCATAACTTTAAGGCATTTCATTTCTAGTTTAGAAAATATTATTAACCAAAGAAAATTATGTGGCTGGGTACTGAGTTTCAATATACTCAGAAATGATTTATTTTTAAAAAACTATAGAACAAACATACTTGAAGTATTTCGAGGTCTTCCAATAAAAATGAAGGCCAGAAATACTCCCAAAGGAAGAAGAGAACAAATAGTACATTTATAACATAGCCTCAGCTAATTTAAATGGAAAAATCAGGCATTTCTTTTGCTGAGAACACATAATCCCATAAACAAGGGACCAGGTACACCAGAAGCAGAAGGAGGTGGACGTGTTTCTCTGCACCAGGGGGTAATAGGACATGCAGCCCTTCTGCCTCCAAGTTCACACAGAAGACAGACACTTGGGACAGTCAGCCAGCAAGCTGAGAGTGAGTAATTTTCTCCATCAGAAAATCATGGGATGAAGGATGCATGCTGAGTGTCAAAGAGGATGCTTTAACAAAGAAGGGGTTGAAATTGAGGAGAGCCTAAGCATGGATTAATATGAAGACTTTTTCCTGCATTGCCCTCTTTGAGAACCTTCTCAAGAACGGCTGTAAAGACAAGCAGAGTAAAATGTTGAGGACTGGAGATGCTAAACATCGGATGTTTAAAAAAACAGCAAGTTATCTGCATAAAAATATTTTGGTTTATCCAATGTAATATAAGGCAAGGAGTTAAAAGCTGATATGACTGGGTTAAAAAAGACTTTCAGTTTATGGTGAATGACATAAGAGCTAATATCTCTGAATATATATTCTTCAATGGGAAAAATAAGAAAAGAATAGCCAATAGGGAAAAAGTCTTTATCAAGAAAATTTGTTTTGAAGAAATTATAGCAAATTTATTGGCGATATGGTGGACACTGTGATTAGTGATCACTTCTACCCCAGAAGCCCTTTCAGGATTAAAACACTTATTACTCTGGCTGCAGAGAGTACCAGCAGAAGAGGGTGCCCATTCAAGATCAAGCCTCTTTCCAAGGACAGTCTGCATACAGCGATGGGTCAATGCAGAGGTAAAAAGGCCAGTCCTCCTGCTCCAAATTGGAAAGACTCTGAACAACTACCCCAGTTCCAGAGCTCTCTGTGGGGTTGGCTCAGGGCTTGGTAGGTGAACTACTTCATAGCTCAGCCTCACTGAGTGGTTGTAGTTGCATCGCCTCCCTTCCAAAAGTATTGATCCCCAGGAATCAATTCTGTTAGATTTGTCAGTATCTCTAACAAAATAAAATATCCAAATCTCAATCTCAGAGTCCACTTCCTGGGTAACCCAACCTGTGGCAAAGATAAAACCTGTGTTTTCCTTAGAAAGTAGCTCATTAAGCAGAGTACATATATTTAAGTCAGTTTCCTCATTTACAAAATTGGAATATTAATATGTGAGCACAATAAGGTTCCTGCAAGGATTAAATGAGGCACTGTATAAAATACTTTGAGTGCCTGGCAACGCTAAATATGTAATAAATGCTAGGTCATTATTAAATAAGTCCTGTTTTTTAAAACAAGATTACTGTTTAAAATCCTCTGAAGAACTGTAAGGAAGATATTGAGGACAATGATAGCCTATGAAAAGTTACTGTTCATGCCAGTAGCTTCTAAGCTCCCTATATCACCTTCCTGCAAATTCTTGATCTTTCTTTTTACTTCCCAGTCAACCCTTTTCCCATTTCCTTAAACATTTCTCCCTGTGCCAGTAATTTTATCATTACATTAGAACAAAATTATAAAAATGTCTAAGAAGGAAAAAAGAGAGGAGGGAGGATTGAGAGATATGACCCAAAGTAAAGCAGATTTCACATATTCCAGCAGTCCTGAGGCTGACTAGGGCAGGAGATCATGGATTTGTTATTTTAAAAACACAAATCTGCAATCTGACAAAACTCTCTCCCCAGGATTCTAATTCAGAAGATCTTGGGGAAGTGGGCACAGGTATTTGTATTTTTAAAAACTCCCCAGGGACAAAAAGAATTGCAAAGAAATCTTAAACTTTGTTCAGAATTTTAATGTAATTTAAAACTATATATGTATATATGAATCAAATAAACAAATATATTGCAAGTTGTAAATGTGACATACAAATATAATTTTTAAAATTAATGTTAAATTTAAATTACAAATATTAACATGAACTCATGATTAAGAGAAATACACTTATTTCCCTGCACCGTACACTGAAAAAGACTAGAGGCAATGATACAAGTACAATAGGCATGCTTAACACTTAGATCTTGTTTTTGTTTTTTTCTGTTTAAATATTCTTTTTTTTTTTTTTAATACTTTATGTTCTAGGGTACATATGCACAACGTGCAGGTTTGTTACATATATGTATACATGTGCCATGTTGGTACTATAGAGCTTGATTTCTAAATACCATCCCTCACTAAAAAGAACTGAGGTTCCTTGAAGAAATGGCTGATTTGGGGTCTGGGGCAGGAAATTGGAAGGTGAGCAAATTTAGTTGGGTCAGAAAGAAAAGTAGCCCTGAAAAAATAATGGGAAAAATTCGATATGGTGAGATCCACTTGAAATGTGGTAAAGGGGAAGGATTACAAATTTACCCTAACTTTTTAGAAGAAACTGTAGTCGACCCACAGTTGATAAGGAAACGCTCACCTTTACAGAAGAAGGCCAGCTAATCAGTGAAGATATAACAACAGAGTCTGATGGAAAAACAGGTTCTGGTAGGGACAAAAGGATGGTTTCCTTTAGGTGAAATGTTAGCAACAGGATATTCACATAGTACCAGAGTATCACCCAGGCATGTTTGTTATTTACAAAAAAAGAGATCTGCCAGTTACCACCATGAACAAATGATTAAATACAATTACCAGCGATGAAACAACCTGATGTCATTTGCCACCTGATGTAATGCAATATGAAGTACCCACATCAGTGAAGAAGTATTTTTAACAATAATGTTTTACCTAAACTCAAATCAAGCCAAGACTTCTACAGATAGGTCTAAGTATATACACAGAGAGGGAGAGAAAGGCAGAGAAGAGAGCAAATTTGTTAAAATATCAACAACTATTGAATTTAGGAGGTACTTGTATGAATGTTCATTGTACTAGTCTTTTAGTTTTTTGTATATGGGAAGAAAATTTTAGTTATAAAAAGCTTAAGGAAAAATAACATTAAAAATGTTCTTTAGGTGATTTTAGTGATCATTCAGCTTGACAAATTTTGGACTGCAGGGGGACGGTCTCATTTATGGAAAAGAGTTAAGTTTATTCCAAGACTGAAGGAATTCCTAAAGAAAATATGTATAACAAAGTGCAAAAATATGTATAATTAAATGCATTCATTTAATAACATTATTATTACTGAATAGTTATGCTACCATTACAGAGTTTTTATATAAGAGCTAGTATGATTTGCTTCTCTAAGATCAAAGTGAAATACAGATATAACTCAGGCTGAGAAATCTTGCTAATTAAAAAAACTCTATCACTTAATTTATTCACCATATGTATTGAATAATTAATATAGGTTAGAAAAAGGCAGGATATGGTATGAAAAAGGGAGGGGAAGTTTACTGCATTTAAAAGGCA
Source organism: Colobus angolensis palliatus (assembly GCF_000951035.1). NCBI lineage: Eukaryota > Metazoa > Chordata > Mammalia > Primates > Cercopithecidae > Colobus > Colobus angolensis. Next base: position 14,485,735 of record NW_012118487.1, read on the forward strand.
ATGAATAGAGTCGTATGCAGAATAGACTGTGTGATTTGACTTTTTGATGACTACAGTGCGTCTCAATGGTTATAATTCTTGCACTCACTTCTCAGGCAGCTTTCGAAAGGCTCATCTTTTGTTAAAAAGATTGCTGGTCTTTAGGAAGCTCCACCTAAGTACAAGTGTTTCCTAGAATTGATGTAGAGAAGTGTTGAGGCTACGATGGATTTTTTTTTTTAGGATGATTTTTACTGTGAAAAAAAATTATCCTATTATTGGCAAAAATGATCCATTGGCAGAAACTAGCAGTCTGATACCCTAACCTTAGTAGTCATTTTATTTAAAACATCACTGCAGATCAATGATAGAAAGGATTAAGCTCAGCTGTAAAGTGGGAGTCACAAATCCCAGTTTACAGCTAATGTCTTCCATCAATTAGCTATATAATCATAGATAAATACCAGTTAACTCATTGATAAAATAATAGGAAGTGTCCAATATCAGTCATAGAGCTGTCAAGAAGATCAAATGAGATCATGTGTGGGAGAGCATTTTATACAAAAGTTCGATCTAAATATAATAGATTAAGGAAGGGCAGGCATAAAGTTTCTAAATAAGTGTTTAGAATGGCTAACTCTTCATTGTTTCAAAAGCATAATTTTTAAAGAACAGCTGACTTTGGAGCTCGAGACCAGCCTGGCCAACACAGCGAAACCCGTCTCTACTGAAAATACAAAAATTAGCTGGGCATGGTGGTGGGCGCCTGTAATCCTAGCTACTCAGGAGATTGAGGCAGGAGAATCGCTAGAACCCAAGAGGTAGAGGTTGCAGTGAGCTGAGATCATGCCATTGCACTCCAGCCTGGGGGTCAGAACGAGACACCAACTCAAAAAATAATAATAATACTAAAATAAAATTAAAAATCATATTTTAAAACAAACCAATACCAAGCATAAATATGGGGTATAGATTATTAAAGTAATGTTGAAATCATCACCGTGCAACAAATGCCCCCACTCACACAAAGGTTTACTGAGGGTCTGCCAAGCATGCACTGATACCATGGCCTAGCATGACTCAGTGAACTGTTATGGTTCCTGGTTCTATCATGAGGCAGGGGCAGAAAGTCACACCAATGCTGAGAAACTACAGCATCCGATAGCTTAATTTTATGTCTTCTGAATCTAATTAGGACCTGTATTTTGTATGCTTTTAAAATGTTCACTTTGTTATTAAGGTTTCTGGCCCCTGTTCGGAGTCATGCTAAAATAGTGTATCTCTCACAAGAACAATCTCTGAACAGTAGTAATTAAAGAATGGGTGAAGTGGAATAAATCTGAATTATATATCCCACTGAAGTAACTGTAATTAATTTAAATCTTTGCTTATGTAATAAAGTCTAGATGTGACAGCAAAACTTAACCAAAATTTGAGTCAGAGCTGAATGTTAAAACTGGAAATATCTGTCTTTTAACTTTCTCAAAGAAAGTTAAAATAGTTCATTAACTATTTGATAGATAATACTATTGAAATATTAAAGTTCTCTATAAATCAAATGCTAAGCTAATTAAGGAATATTCTAAGTCTGAATCTAGAAACTACAAATTTAGAATGTAGTTTTATTCTATTGGTTGTTCCATAATTTCAATTAGTCTCAAAAAAACTTCTAATTTTATTTCATTTATTAATTAGTCTCTCACCAAAGGATTACATCTCTGACCTAATATGATTAATAGCTCTACTCTATTTGAAAAATTCAGCTCAGCATTGATTGCTTCTCCATTTTATTCACGTTGACTTTTATTTCTAGGCTAGAGAATAATTCCATAAGGGAAGAAACTATTCCTGTCTTTCTTCTGCTGTAACTCCAGCACCTAGTACATCTCCTGAAAGAATATTTATGAAAAGAAATAAAACCAAAAAAGAGCCCACATAGCCAATTCAAGACTAAGCAAAAGAACAAATCTGGAGGTATTACATTTCCCAACTTCAAACTATACCATGAGATCACAGTCACCAAAACAGCATGGTACTGGTATAAAAATAGGCATACAGAACAATAGAACAGAATAGAAAACCCACAAATAAAGCCAAATACAACTGATCTTCAACAAAGCAAACGAAAACATAAAGTGGGGAAAGGGCACCGTATTCAACAAATGGTGCTAATTGGCAAGTCACATGTAGAAGAATGAAGCTGGTTTCTCATCTCTCACCTTACACAAAAATCAACTCAAGATAGATCAAAGACTTCAATCTAAGACCGGAAACCATAAAAATTCTAGAAGATAACCCTGGGAAAACTTTCTAGACAATAGCTTTGTTAGGCAAAGACTTCATGACTAAGGACCCAAAAGCAAATGCAACAAAAACAAAGATAAATACACAGGACTGAATTGAACTAAAAAGCTTCTGCACAGCAAAAGAAATAATTATCAGAGTAAACAGACATCCCACAGAGTGGGAGAAAATCTTCACAATCTATACATCCAACAAAGGACTAATATCCAGACTCTACAAGGAACTCATACAAATCAGCAAGAAAAAAACAAACAATCCCATTAAAAAGCAGGAAAAGTAGGCTAAGGACACAAATAGACAATTCTCAAAAGAAGATATACAAATGGCCAAAAAAAATATGAAAAAATGCTCAGTATCACTAATTATGAGGGAAATGCAAATCAAAAGCACAATGTGATACTACTTTATTCCTACAAGAATTACCATAATCAAAAAACCAAAAAATAATAGATATTGATGTGGATGTGGTGAAAAGGGAACACTTTTACACTGTTGGTGGGACTGTAAACTAGTACAACCACTATGGAAAACAGTGTGGAGATTCCTTAAAGAACTAAAAGTAGATCGACCATTTGATCCAGCAATTCTATGCCTGGGTATGTACCCAGAGGAAAAGAAGTCATTATAGAAAAAGATACCTGCATACGCATAGGTGTTTATAGCAGCACAATTTGCAATTGTGAAAACATGGAACCAGCCCAAATGCCCATCAATCAACGAGTAGATAAAGAAAACATGGTGTGTGCATACACACCACGGAATACTACTCAGCCATAAAAAGGAATGAAATAATGGCATTTGCAGCAACCTGGATGCAACTGGAGGGTAAGTAAGTGAAGTAACTCAGGAATGGAAAGCCAAACATCGTATGTTCTCACTCATAAGTGAGAGCTAAGCTAAGAGAACACAAAGGCATAAGAATGATATAATGGACTTTGAGGACTCAGGGGAAAGACTGGAACAACTAAAATGACCAAGAATTTGGTAGTTGGTGGCTGCTTGAGGGGACAGACCATGACTCATTTATCTTTGCATACCAAGCATCTAGCACAGTATGGATGGGGAAACCCAGAACCAGCAGAGGGTCAATAAACGCTGGTTGAAAAAAGTAAACAAGTGATGAATTAATGGAAGCACCGGGCAACTGACAAAATTTAAAAGAATACATGTGCTTATCACTAAGATATTTTGATATTTATCACAAACTCTAAGCAGAAATTCTATTTTACTATTATTATTTGTAGTGGACACTATCAATCATTATACAGTCAACACAATGTGAAGAGCAATGCTTAACTTAAAGAAACAGGAAATCTAAGTGGCTGGGACACTTGCCTGAGTTCCTCTTTTTAGGTACATGTGTATAATTTCCTTCAAACGACTGTCCATAAAACACCCACCCCCACACACCCTTCTCAGTGGCCTTGCTTGGATGCTGTTTCCAAAGCAAAGGAAACAAAATATTGAGGGAGAATTTGAGGTAAGGGCGATACTATCTTATTTTCCATAATCTAAAAAATCCTCTCAAATTTACTTTAAGAGCTTTTTAGCTTTTCAGAAAATCTTCTCACATTTATTCAATTAGAGTAGTAGTTAAAGAAAAACCATTTACCCAACTCCTAAATTCCAGCAATCTTTTCTAAGCCTTAGGAAATTTAATAAGATTCATTTTTCTTTTTATATCAGAAGCCGTATTTTGTTCACAAATGAAATGACTTCTAATCTACAGAAAATGTCTATGCTAAGATTAGAGGATAAACCAGAATCACTAATCTATCTTTATTACCATTTAAGCTGAAGAAACTCTCTCAAGCCCAATGAATAGCATAAGGTATTGAAATTTAATGTCTCCCTACCCTGTCTCCAGAAGCCAAGACAAAATTTAACAAAGTGATTCAGTCAGAGAAATTATAGTTATTATGCAATTTAATCAGAGAACTCTCTGGAGCCTGATGTCTTTATGACTGTATTTTATAAACACTTGTCAGTACCCTTAGCATTTTTTTATCTTTTGGCTCTAGAGGGAGTATCTTACAATAGGCACAAACTTCTATAAGCAAAGTTGCAATGCAAGTTTATCAACCCACTCCTTAATGACTCACAGAGTGAAAGCAGGCTGCAAAATATCTGTTTCTCACCAAGTCTGCACAGAAGTTTGATGTGTATTAAATTTCATCTTCACTGTGTGCCTTAAAGTGCACATAGCTAAATGTGGGTATGAAGGTTTAAGAAAAATTATGAATGGCAAAAAACATAAACCACCCCCTATTACTTAGGCAAAGAAATGTGGAAGATTCCAAGAGTTGAATCTTAAAAACTAGAAATATTAAGTTCAATTTAAATAAGAAAGCTGTGCAAGGTAATTTTGGTTTTCTTCTGTAGAAAATTGTTTAAAAATGCACAAAAATATCACCTGGGCTGCAGTGCAGGGCGTGATCTCACCTAACTGCAACATCCGCTTTCCGGGCTCAAGCCATCCTCCTGCCTCAGCCTCCCAAGTAGCTGGGCCCACAGGCCTATGCTGCCATACCTGGCAGTTGTTTTTTTTTTTTTTTTTTTATATACAGAAGGGGTTTTGCCATCTTGCCCAGGCTGGTCTTGAACTCCTGAGCCCAAGCAATCTGCCGCCTTGGCCTCCCAAGGTGCTGGGATTACGGGCGTGAACCACTGCATCCGGCCTTTTAAAGCCAGTTTTGAAGGTCTGAGTGTAAAAATGTAGTTCATATTTTCTAGCTCAATCTTAATTACCAGAACAGCTTCAAAATAATTGACAAAAAGAATAGTGGATTTTATATGGTTCTATTGTCAGAATGCTCCTTGAAAGGATTTCTTGAGCCTGATGAAATTCCACATCCTGAAACTTCTCAAAGCAGGCCAGGTCTTAGGGTCAACAATGGGCCTTCCCCCAGCTCACCACTGTGATCCTCAGTTGGGTTCCCCAAGACTTGGGAGCATTAAAAGGAGAAGAGCAGGCTGGGCTTGGTGGCTGACACCTGTAATCCCAGCACTTTGGGAGGCCGAGGCGAGCAGATCACCTGAGGTCAGGAGTTCAAGCTTGGGCAACACGGCGAAACCCCGTCTCTACTAAAAATACAAAAATTAACCAGGCATGGTGCCACATGCCTGTAATCACAGCTACTTGGAAGGCAGAGGCAGGAGAATCACTTGAATCCAGAAGACGGAGGTTGCAGTGAGCTGAGATCTTACCACTGCACTCCAACCTGGGTGAGAGAATGAGACTCCATCTCAATAAAAAAAAAAAAAGAAAAAAAAAGAAAGAGCAGAGGGTGGTGGGGCCAGTGGGTATTCAGAACCTCTTGAATAGTTGGATTTGTTCTTTCCACTAACTTTCTTTGTGTATCCACCATGTTTCTAGCCAACATGGGTGTGGGAATACAAGAGCTAAAAGTCATTGCACTTACCTTCTCGGAGCTTAGATTCTGGCAGGGAAGAAAGAAAGTAGGGGATCATGATAGGATTACAGAAGGGAATGGGTCCGTGTGTCCAAGCCACAACTTGACTATAAGAACTGGCATTTGGCCATCACTGAGGCAGTCAGTGTATTTCTGAAGCACGACCGTAGGCTAGATGCCAGGATGTGTTGGTACTGCCTCTGCTATTTGAGAGGTTTCGAGTAACATTTTGGAAAATGCTGTCACTACTAGGGCTGGAAGGAGCATTAAAAAAAAAAAAATCCAATTCGTAAATTTGGAAGCAAAAGGAAGACAAGGAAGACAGGTTACTACTTGATTCCATCAAGACATTCTGTAAACTCTCTGCTGCCAAGTGCCAGAAATTTGATTCTACCAGGCTTGAGAAGCTGAATTTGGACTAGTGGTTGAAATGGTTCTATTGAGAACTTATAGAGTATATACATGCACCAAGCACCTCACTGTTCCCACGGCTCATCTGGATCTGTCAGTCCCTTTTCTCTTTGCAGATTTCTTAAAATCTGGAGTTTTCTTAGGGCTCTCAGTCCCCTGTGGACTCAATTTAATCACAGTGATCTTGTTCTTTCTCTCGGAACACACTTTCTGCCCCAGTGGGCAGGCTAGTTAGCGATAAGGGGCCTGAAGCTACCATGACCTTACAGAGTGATCTGGGCCAAATTGCAAGTTAATGACTCCTCAAAAGAAAGCTTCTAGTTTATCAAAATCCAGAGGCTGAAATACTTACCACAATGTGGTCTCTTAAAGGTTTTTTTTTTTTTAAGAGCTTTGTATTTATTGTCTTTTGAACTGAACTTAATTGCTTAAAGGACACAACACTTAAACTTCTTTAAAAACATCAAGATTAAAGAATACACAGTATAATGATCACTTCTCTACTTAGGTCTTACAAAAAATAATAACAACATTGGGTTGTGTGTTATTTCCAGAGGCATCTTGATCTTTTTGCAAACCAGAGATTGTTTAGGTTTGCCAGGAGCCATTGAAAAACCCTTACATTAACTTTATAAAGTGAAATGTATGTTAGTAAAGTACAGGGGCCAACATTTCAGAAACATACAGTAGAAGAATCTATTTAAGTCTATCTAAAAGCCCTCAGTATAAAATCAAAGGTGCTATAAAAAAAATTGTGAGGAATCCTTTGGAGTAATAGGAAAGGATGTTCATGTAATTTAATCAAGGATAAAGATGGAATGTTTAAAACTAAAGCTGGTGAAAACATAACGGCCAGCAAACAAACAGAACTGAAGTGCTGTATGCCTGTCAGTGCTTGAATATTTATCTAAACAGTTGTATTTTTGTAATTTAATCTTTAATTTCATAAGAGTGAATTTTATTATAATTTTTTGGTTAGCAGAGCTTCAAAAATTGCTAAGAAATAATCACTATATAGTTATCAAATCACAGTTTTCAGGATTTGACTGCAAAGTATAACAAAAATATCAATCCGAGACTCTTATAAAACAGTATATGACTACTCATATTATGCATCACAGCTCAATTGTATTAAACCCTACTATCTAATTGCCTAACCAGGCAATTGTTCTACAAACACTGGCATAGAAATAACAACTCTTTTTTTTCTTGCCAGAGTGAGTTCTTCACTCTTTTGAATGGCAATTGCTTAAACCTGATAATGTGCTGAACAAGGTACCTTCTAACAAACTCTCAAGTTTATGTGGAGCAGCTCCTCATGGGGTAAACAAAATAGCACAGAGCTGAGGGATCAGGTTTATCAGTTTTAATTCTACAATAAAATCACTGTTCTACATAAGAAGAAAAAAAAAA
>NW_012118487.1:14493564-14508107 GCF_000951035.1 Colobus angolensis palliatus
CACTAGAAAGGAGGAGAATGTAAAGTGAGAAATCATTATTTTTTGTTTTAAGGGTCTTGAACACTTAAGAATACATCAGGGAACTCCAAATAAGGGGTTTTCCGTTTATCATCTTGTCAACTTAAAATTACAAATAAAATACATACATTTTTCTCATATATTTAATACAAATTAATCAATAGTAACTCATACTTCCCAGTGCATTACATATACAATTACATCCACTTGTCCAAAGGGGATTTTTTTTTTTTTCATGAAGTCAGCAATTATGTTAAAAGAGAGAAACAAGGTTGTGGTTCCAAGTTTTAGTATTTTCCACAAAAGGTATTTTTAAAATTTGGATCTTGTACTCAGCTCGAAGGAACCTATTTTTGAAGAAATGATCATGCTCTTTAATGCCCTACGGTAGACACGTGGAAGGAAACACACATGGAACTCAGAAGCACTGAAGTCATGCTGCTAATGTCTTTGTTCTGCTGTATTGGTATGTCCAATAGACGTGTCAAAATATTTTAAATCATTTTATTATAAGCAAATCACTACACCTTAACATGCTATTACATTCTAGCAAAAGAAAGTCATCATAGCTGATTTAAAAAAAAAAAAAAAAGCCAACTGAAGTGAGTCAGAAGACAGTGGCAAACTAGCACTGGAAGGGAATCTCTATGTGAGTGGAGTTAATCCCTTCATCTTTTTGGATCTCTCTGAATTTTCCATTTGTACAAAGACAGTCTAGATAATCTAAATAGAAGCCTCCTTCAAGTGGGTGTAACATAACCATCCTGATCACTGTTAAATAACCTGTTTAAACATTCTGGACAGTTAAAATGCTTTTTAAAAATTCTAGTAGTTATTTGTAGGCTATTATGGATACCATTATTTTATTTAACAGGCCTTGTTAATTACTTGTGACTTTTGTAGACTTAAGTTGATTTTTAATAAGGATATGGATTAAAGAACTATGAACATATTTAATGGTTAAATTCACTTGCATGAAATAAAACTGGATAATCTAAGTTTGGTCACTTCATACAAAATTAAGTGTCAAAGAGCAAACATTTTTCTCCATATCTCCAACTCATCAAAAATAATCCTCGAATTACCTTTGGATGACCTTTCTGAGACTTACTATCCTTCAGTATAGCACGTGTGCTGTCCTTGTCAGCACTATGTGAAAGAAAAGAAAGCCATTGTGATTCACCTATAAAGAATTCCCATAAAATTACAGAGTAGTCAACCACACTGCCTGCTGATATCTGGCAGCCTTGTTATTAGTTTAAAGACATGAAATTTTAACCTGAAAAATCCAGAGTTGACACTTTGAAAACTGACAGGCTGAAGAACTTTTGTATTTCGTCATGATGTCCAGAGATATGCTAAAATAATTGTAATAGCCCTTGGTATCTATTTTGATATAGATTTTTAAAAGCAGTTTCAGAAACATATACTCTATGAGGTGAGTCTAAAAGGTATCAAGAAAATGGAAATACATATAAAATTACACAGTCATGCCCATCGCAATGAAACGTCAATTAACAAGACTATTTGACAATGTGTGTGTGTGCGTATGCACACACGTGCAGGTAGGATATTTTACATTTAATTTCCTGACAATCTAAAGAGTAACTTGAAAATCCCTTTTGTTGCTGACTCTTGTTATTGAACAAATCTGTGTATATTAGTCTACATTCTCATCCTATACGTTAGAAATGATGAGGCAAAAAGGACACCAGATTTGCAAATGGAAGCCTGAGGTCTGTATCATTACTCTCTGTGGGAATGCTGTTTGATCACACAGGACGTGTTTAGTCATAGGTAGAACGGAGAAGCTGGACCATCTTAGTGGTTTTTAATTAAATGTACTTGTCAATATCACCTATGTACCTTTCTCAAGACACACATGCCCAGGCTCACACAGAGCAGAGATTTTTACCTTAGCAGATCTAGTGAGGGTACAGGCAGGAATGCATACTTAGAAAAAGCTTCCAGGTGATTCTGAACATGCATCCCCAGTTAAGAACTTCTAGATGTGGTTATTTCCAGTATAAAGACACTAGTGAAATCACTCAAAATTCGGAGGTAAAGTGATTTCATATGTAGCTATTGAGTACTTGAGATGTGGCTGGCCCAAATTGAGATGTACCAGAAGTATAAAATACACACCAGATATCAAATGGAAAAAAAGAATGTGAGGCATCTCAATATATTTTAATATTGATTACATGCTGATACATTCTTTTGAATATACTAGCTTAAATGTTAAAATTAATTTCACCTGGGTTTTTAAAGCTATTTTTAATATGGCTACTAGAAAATTTACAATTATAAATGTTACTTGCATTTATTTTTCTACTGGATAGCACTGAAATAGAATTTTAATAAAGTATCTTCTACAAAAGATACTTAATATTTAACATTTTAATTTTTTGTTGCAGGATCAAAAAGAAGGATGGGACAAAAATCAGCAAATGTAAAAGGAAAAAGTAGGCTGGGCATGGTGGCTCATCCTTGCAATCTTAGTACTCTGGAAGGCCGAGGTGGGCGGATCGCTTGAGCCCAGAGTTCGAGACCAGCCTGGGCAACATGGTGAAACCTCGTGTCTACAAAAATACAAAAAAATTTAGCCTGTAGTCCCAGCTGCTTGGGAGGCCGAGGCAGGTGGATCGCAAGAACTCGGGAGGTGGCAGCGCAGTGAGTCAACATGGCGCCATCGTACTTCAGCCTGAGCAACAGAGCAAGACCTTGTCTCAACAAAAAAAAAAAAGGAAAATAAAAAAGTAGTAAAAGGGATTTTCTGTTCTCCCTGGCTTTTGATAAAAGATTTGTGCAAAGGTGCAAAGGTGACTATTTTTCATTTAGCTCTAAGTATGTTTAGGAAAGAGTCAATGACGGTGAGTTTCCGACGGTTGAAATTCCATCTGCCTCAAACACAGGCTCTGTGCCCACAGAGACTCCGAAGCATAGGTTTCTTGGCATCCTTCCCTCCAGGAAACAAGTACTCATTCTTCTGGCTGGAGCCAGTTATGTTGATGTTACAATGTTTCTAGGTAAGCATAATTAAATAAGTATTTCTTTTTCTTTTCTTTTTTTTTTTTTTTTTCAGATGGAGTCTCCCTCTGTTGCCCAGGCTGGAGTGTAATGGCGCGATCTCGGGCTCATTGCAACCTCTGCCTCCCCGGTTCAAGCGATTCTCCTGCCTCAGCCTCCTAAGTAGCTGGGATTACAGACATGCACCTCCACACCCAGCTAATTTTTGTATTTTTAGTAGAGACGGGGTTTCACCATGTTAGTCAGGCTGGTCTGGAACTCCTGACCTTGTGATCCACCTGCCTCGGCCTCCCAAAGTGTTGGGATTAGAGGCGTCAGCCACCGCACCCAGCCATAAGTATTTCTTAAATTGCTAGGTGCCTAATTCTGCCTGAGCACAAAGGCACCTGAGGTCACAAACTGTCTGTGCTGACACCCAGGAAGGCAGGCAGGCAGGCAGGTCAACGACATACTGGCAGGTAGGGTGGGAAACAGGAAGCCTGACGAAATGGCCTGAAGGCCATCTACACATTCCTGAGGGAGGCAGTGATGGAGGCTGGGTCAGATGCCAGAGATTGGGAGATCAGATTGGGTGACTGGGAGGTACCAGCAGGTATCAGGTAGCGGAAGGAGGCGTGAAATGTTGAGAGTGAAATCTGGCTAAGTGACCATTTTCCTTTTGGCTCCAAGTAACCACACAAATGTCAGTGAAGGAATATGTTCACAGATCAGAGAAGACTAGAATTATTGGCATGTACTGCATTTTCCAGTCCTGGACTTGAAAGCAAGTGAAGACAAAACCTGGGTGGAACAGGGAACTAGTATTACACAGACGTTTTACTCTCTCTGCCTAGCTGGAAAGAAATACTGAAGAAGAGCTAAGACGTGGGCTGACCAAGGCAGCCTCATTCAAACATGTATACTACAGCAAACTTCTCCTTCTGCAGCAGGGAAGAGAGAATACAACATCAGCTAAGAATATTTTGATAAAGAACAATGATGGGGGAGGATGGTGGTGAAGTTCTGCCCTCCAGATATTAAAATTCTGAAATGGCAATAATTAAAAGTTGGCACCAGTGTGCCTCAGAGACAGGTTAAAGAAGCAAAGCTCAGCAACAGGCACAAATATATGTAAGAATTCAGCACTTCAAAACTTTGTATTATTTAATAAGTGATACTGAGTAGTTGGCTAAACATTTGAACAAAAGATAAATCTCCAAACCATTCTACCCACCAAAATAAATTCTAGAAATGAACAAAGATTTCAGAGTAAGAAATAATTCACAAAAGTACCGAAGAAAACATAATCTTAAATTGGAGAAGGACTTTTCTAAACATGGCACCAAAGGTAGAAACCAAAAGGAATCACTTGCAGGTTTCATCACATAAAAATTTTAAAACTTCTATACATCCAAAGCATTACAATGTTCAGCTCAAGATGGCAGGCTAGGCACATTTGCCTTTCATCTTTAGAGAACCATTTAAATAAAAAGACAGAGGTACAATGAGGAAAACCTGTAACAGGGAAGAGACGGGCTGGAACGACAGGAAGCAGATGAGCCAGCTGGGAGATGAACCAGCTGAAAGAGCTGCAGTGGAGATGAAAGCCTGTCCTGTGCAGACTATGGAGGAAGGAGAAACTCCTAGAAATGCTCTGGGCTCAGTCTGCGGGTGCAGAGGAGGGGATAAGAAGGGATAAAGGAGCTAATGTTCTCATTTTATAAAGCAGTGAGTCAAGAGATGCCACTGAATGATAATAGAATACAAAACAGAATTAAGTGAGTTACTTCAAGTCATAAGGGTAAATAACAAGAATTTTTAAAATCTCAAATATTAATAGGATAAGAGGCAAATGGCAAAGGGTAAGTCAAATTCACATCTTTTCTATCAAGACGTGCATAGAAATTTTCTATTGCTAAAACAAAAAGATAAAGAATTGTACATTTTCTAATGCTGTTAGGTAGAAAGTATGAAAACAGTATGATTATACTTTTCATTTTTAGCTTTTACATCTTCTGTAACCTTAAATAGTATTTTAAAATATCACAAATAAAATAAAAACAAAAACAACTAATTTTTATTTTTTTAATAAAAATTAAAAAAATTTTTTTTTCAGATGGAGTCTCCCTCTGTTGCCCAGGCTGGAGTGGGGGGAGTAACTAATATTTATGACACCCGAATTGTTAATATTCTTAAATCCAAGTTCCCTCCCCTAGAGAACTCTTACAATAGGTACACATAAACACATCCATGGTAAAAAATAGGAAAAAACAAACAGGCAATTTACAAAAGAAGAAATATCCACATGACCAATTTGTAAATAAAAAAAGATGTTCAACTTCACTAGCAATTTAAAAATGTAAGTCAAAAACAATGAGATTCATTTTTTCACCTATGAAGCTGACAAAATCTGAGATGAAAATATCCATCATTCACAAAGGTTTTCCATTATTGGTAAAAGAGTAAACTTACATAACCTTTCTAAAATGCAAATGACTTAAAATTTTGCATACTTTTTGATCCAACAATTAAAATGCTAGAAATGTACCCTAAAGAAATCATGACACTGTGGATCAGTAGGGAGAGCAACTTATATATTCTTACATATATTTGTGAGTCACTTCCCTCATTTACACATATTACTTAAAAAATAAACCAGAAAGGGGAGAAAAGTGTAATATTTAAGAATGTGCACAAATAATTAGCTACATCAACTCTTACCACAGAACTGTTTACAACAGCAGAGAGGTGAGAAACAACTTAATAGAGGATTAGCTGAACAATTTTACTACTAAACGATATGAAAATATTTAATGGTATGAAAGATAGTTTCAAGAGAAAGTCAGGACACTAAGCTACAGGTACAAAACAAGCCATTTTATTTAAAAAGTATGTTTTCTTTATGTAAATATACATACATAAATGTAGAAAATGTTGGAATAATATATACCAAATTCAGCAAGTTGTTTTTGGGTGGTATTTTATTCTTTTTTTTATTTTTCACAAAAAATATAATTTTGAATTAAGATTTTTGAAAAGCATATAAAGGGGCATTCTTGGGTAGCACACACTAGAACAGCCCCAGTTAAAAGGCAACAGATGCCCTTTGGAGAAAGTTCTGGAGCCCACTGCATAGTCCTGGTACTCAAAACAATACAAATTAGAAAAGCTATGAAAAAAAAGTGAAGAAACTATGACAAATTATCACACCTCAGACACACAGCAACATATGAGACAACGTAGGTGAAGACAGCTGATAGAGAGTCTGCTTCTTGGATGGTACACCCCAACAGTTACAGATAGGAGCTATCAATGGGAAGCTGGTGACGGCCACAGGGACAGAAAGCAAAGCACCCTTTTAAACAAAGGCCCTGGTGGCAAAAGCAGCAGTTTCCAAAGGCCTGGCAATGGTAGACAGTTGCAGTCAGGGGTAGTGTCACACCTTGGTTACAAGTTTCACGGCAGTTTGGTGAATCTGGAACCACTCCAATGGGAGAAATACTTTCAGCTGGGTACTAAGGACCCTCTCTCCACAGCCCCTCCCCAACCTTCCACAGCCCCTCCCCAACCTTCCCCAGCAACAAAACTCCTGTGGAGGGTGCAGACTCAAGGACAGTTCTCCCTCATCTATCACCGTTCTTTTCTACTTCCCATTTCTTAGAACATAACAGAGAAAGAAAAATCTCGCAGAAACTAAAGACTAGTTTGAGATTCCACATCTGCACAGTAGAAGCAAGTCACCTCTGAATTCACAAAGACTGAAGTTTGAACCTTGGCTCTCCTAAATAGTTTTGTGTCCTTGGCAAGAGATTCAAGTTTGCTGAACTTCAGTTTCTTCATCTGTAAATCTGGGACAATATGAGATAGATACCAAGAAATGGAGGAACAGGACTTTCCAGTACACATCACCTCCACCCAAGAGACATATCAATTTGAACTACCATCCACATAGAAAAACACCTTTCACATGAACTAAGGAAACCAAGTGAGAGATTACAGCACCTGGATGTAGCACTGAAGAAGGTAGGAATGATAGTTTGACATCACTTGCATCACCTCCTCCCAACCCCAGGCACCACAGCTTAAAGTGAGGTATCCTCAGCATGGGGGAAGGAGATAGAAATAAGCACTAGACTTTGCTTTGGACCTGCTGGCAAAATGAAACTTGCCTCAATAAAAGCCAGCACGAGCCTGTCCCCTGCAGCCTGTCATCAGGGTTGCACCTGCAGACCCTGCTTCTGGGCTGCAGATACAGGTTCCAGGCCCACCCAGTGCCAGGCCAGCCCCTGAGGTTCCAGATTCCAGGTTCCAGGATGCTACCTACCTGTGGACTGAGCGTCCAAGTCCTTCCCAGCACCAGGCAGGATCCCGCAGCCCCAGGCTCTAGGCCAGCCTGGCAGGCTCAGTCTCTGGACCTGCCCCACCACTAGGCCAACCCCAACAGTCCCATTAGCCCCAGACTTCAAGCCCACCCAAGCTACCAAGCTGGCCCTGAAGCCCTAGTCATGAGGTCTGCCTCTGCACGTATAGGCTCCGTACCCACCCAGCACCAGGCCAGACTCTATGACCCCAGGTTCCACCCCGGGTTTCAGACCATCCCAGAGCCAGGTTGCCCTACATAGCCCCAGACTTCAGACCCAGACCAATGACGGGCTGGGTCTGTCATTCAGCTGGCTAACCTGTCATTGGACTGGGTCTGAGTCACCAGGCTGGCACCTCAGGACACAGGCTTCAAGATTTCCCAGTGCCAATCTGGTCCCTGCAGTAGAAAATCAAAGCATATCACTAGACAAAGCCACCTAATCATAAAAAAAGACAGCAAGAGCAAAGAACAAAGTCCTTGCTGCCCCACACTCCATCAGACCCAGGGTCCAGGCCTAGCCCAGCAGACCCTGCTGCCAAGCTGGCCCCCATGTACCAAGGCTCTAGGACCAACCCTGCAGACTCGGGTACCAAGCCATCCCAGTACGTAGTCAGCCTCTGCAGACTCACACTGAAGACCTACCCCAGGACCAAGTCAGCTCCTGTGGCCCCAGGCTTCAGATCAACCTGAGGATATGGGCTCCAGACCTACTCTTACAGATACAATGGAGATCCAAGGCTCCAGGCCCAACCCCACAGACCCAGAGACCCAGGTACCAGGCCCACCCACCTGCTGATCCAGGCAAAGTCCAAGGGCCCCAGTAGCAAGTCTGCCAGAGGGCCACACCAGATGACCTGCTCAGAATCTTTTGATGAGCTGACTGGTGAAAGGCTTCACCAGAAAATCCCAGTATGCAAAGACTGGAATAAGTCCTTACTTCTTCAAGTGCACAGATTATTAACATAAAGCAACAAAAAACATGAAAAACCAAGGAGACATAATACCACCAAAAGAACATAATAATCTCCCAGGAGCTGCCCCCTGCCAAAGTGGAGATATATGAACTGTCTGACAAAGAATTCAAAATAATTGTTTTAAGGAAACTTAAATGCAGAGAAATAATTCAGTAAAGTCAAGAAAACAATAAATGATCAAAATGAGAAACTTAACAGAAAAAATGAAAGTATCTTGTAAAAATCAAACAAATATTCTGAAGCTGAAATATACAAGAAGTTAAATAAAGAACACAATAGAGAGCATCGGCAGCAGAACTGCTCAAAGCAGAAGTAAAAATCTGTAACATTAAAGGCAGGTTATTTGAAAATATACAGAGGAGAAAAAAGAAAGAAAAGGAACAAAGGAAGTTTCTGGGATTTATGGGAAACTTCAAATATTTGAACTGAATTGAAGAAGAGAGTCAAAGGCCCAGAGAGCTTATTTAAAGAAGTAAAAGCAGAAAACTTTCCAAATCTGGGGAAAGATATAAATATCCAGGTATAGGAAGGCCAACAGTCTACACTCAGATTCAATCCAAACAAGACTATACCAAGACATACTATAATCAAACTGTCAAAAATCAAAGACAAAAAGAGGCCATGAAAGCAGGAGAAAAGAAGCAAATAACATATAAGGGAGTTCCAGAAGGACTGGCAGTAGACTTCTCAGCAGAAACCTTACAGGCCAGGAGAGAGTGAGATGACACATTCAAAGTGCTGAAGGAGAAAAAAGTCACCAACCCAGAATACTGTACCTGGCTAAGCTGTCCTTCAGAATTAAGGAGAGATAAAAGACTTGCCTAGACAAACAAAAGTTGAGGGAGTTAATCACCACTAGTCTTGTCTTATAAGAAACAGTAAAGGGCGTTCTTCAAGCTGAAAGAAAAGGATGCTAATTAGTAATATGAAAACATATGAAAGCATAAACTTACTGGTAAAAGTACACAGTTAAATTCAGAATAATACTGTGATAGTGGTGTATAAATCACTTATACTTTAGTATGAAGGTTAAAATATAAATTATTTAAATAATAATAGCTACAATGTAATTTGTTGATACACAATATAAAAATATAAATTGTGGCATCAAAAGCATAAAATGTGGAAGGAAATAGAGTAAAACTGTAGTTTTTTAATGCAATCTGAGTTATCAACTTAAAATAGCCTGTTATAACTAGATGATGTTGTATAACCACAAAGAAAATCTATGGCAGATATTCAAAATTTAAATAATACAGAATCAAGGCATAGCCGCAGAGAAAGTCACCTAATCATAAAAAAGACAGCAAGAGAGAACAGAATGAAGGATTTATAAAGCAACCAGGAAGTAGCGAACATAATGGCAATAATAAGTCCTTACCTATCAATAATTACCTTGAATGTAAATGGATTAAATTCGCCACTCAAAAAATATAGTGCTTGAACGGATAAAAAAACAAGACCTGGCCGGGCACGGTGGCTCAAGCCTGTAATCCCAGCACTTTGGGAGGCCGAGGCAGGCAGATCACAAGGTCAGGAGATCGAGGCCATTCTGGCTAACACGGTGAAACCCCATCTCTACTGAAAATACAAAAAATTAGCCAGGCATGGTGGTGGGCGCCTGTAGTCCCAGCTACTGGGGAGGCTGAGGCGGGAGAATGGCATGAACCCGGAAGGAGGAGCTTGTAGTGAGCCCAGATCACGCCACTGCACTCCAGCCTGGGCAACAGAGCAAGACTCTGTCTCTAAAAAAAAAAAAACAAGACCTAACTATTGCTGCCCACAACAGGTTCGCTTCACCTGTAAGGACACATAGACAGAAAGTAAAGAAATAAAAAAAAAAAAAATTCCATGCAAATGGAAATCAAAAGAGAGCTATACTTTCAGGGTAGCTATATTTGTATCAGATAAAATATACTGTAAGTTAAGTACTGTAAAATGAGACAAAGAAGGTCATTATATAGTGGTATAGGAGACAGTTCATCAACAGAATAAGTGTAAATATATATGCACTTAACATTAGCACACCTAAATACATAAAGCAAATATTAATACATGTGAAGGGAGAGAAAGACAATATAAATTTGGCACAATGATAGTATGTATCTCATGGAGCTGCTGAGAAATAAAAGCAAGCAAATAGTCTATATTCAGAAAAATGATAGCTTTTATTAGAAAACACCAGGCAGTCTTAAGGGTCAGGTGGTATGGTCAAACAAATGCTATCAACGGCCAGGTACAGAAATCAGTTTGAGGTGGAGTGAGCAGATAAGGCTTCCTAGAGGAGGCAGGATTTGAACTAGACTGACAGCTAGATAAGGATTGAGGAGGCAGAAAGGAGTGAAGAGGGTTATCTAAGAAAAGGCAATAATATTACCAAAGTTAGGAAGACAGATCCCTCCTCCTCCTCCCCTTTTCAATGATTTCTCAGCTCCATGGCCACTGCAGACCTACATTAGAAATCAACTTCATAGGCTCTTCTCCCTACAGTGTCCTACAAGTTTAGGTGGTCGTGGTTTCTCTGCCCTTCATAATGTATGGTAAAGAGCTGGACCCGCAATAATTTGTACTTCTCTTTCAGAGAATTTTCATTCAACCTTGATATCTGAGTAAACTTCTTTAGAGCTATGCCATATGGCAGGCACTGGGGATAAACCAGAAAAATTACTTTAAATACTGTTTGATTCTCAGTTTTTAAGAATACAGAAGCATTTCCCTTTAGCAAAATGAAAACAACTTATACAATATCAATATTGCTACAAAATAGCAATAATGATCATCAGAAAGAAGAAAAATCAATAAATACTATGAACTTCTAGACCACTACAGTCTTAAGCAAAACCAGACTTCCTAATGAACAGTTCATAAAATCAGAATCTATTGTGTTTTCTTTTGGATAGATTTTCCTCTTTTCAGAAGTATAAGACCTAGGCATCTATTGACAAAAAGACTGTCACTTTTTCAAAACTTTAAAATCTGAGACATAAAGGTCTGAAGTTATCTGCCTTCCTATTAAGGAAAGCTCACAACATGAGGGATGATGAAAAGATGTTTGCAGGGTTCTGGGCAACCTGGCCAAAGCATTATTGAGGCACTCCAAGCTAATTAACACAGAAGGGTATAGGACACAATCAGCAGTTACTAGAAAAAAAGGTGCTTTTTCTAAGAGGTCCTCTCTGATATCACCTGTTGCTCATCTGCTCTGAATGGGAGTTGGCATTTTCATTAATGTTAATACAATGTTGAATTGAATCCTGTAAACTGAAAATGACTTACTGGTTTGGCTCAATCTAGAAATAGCATATAACCCAATTCTCTTTGCTCAAAATAGATTATATTCTAGTTATACAAATAGCTGTGAACCCTTTCAAAGCACTTAAATTTTTTTCTTTATTTTTACCTCCATAAGGAAGCAAGGCATAAGGCAGCAAGGTGCAATGAGAACTGCAAGTGCTTGCATATTTATCAAATTTAGGTTTATATATTTGGACCTACCATTTCTTACCTGTGTGACTAGTTAATTCATTAAATTCATTTAATAACCACACCTTATATAGATAATGACATAAGCTGGCTTATCTAAAAACATACAGTAAAACACTATTTTTAAAATATGTGGCAGAAAAATGAAGGCCAGAAAATCAGGAGAAAAAAGATAAATACAAAATTCATTCTAAAAGGTCTTATGTAATTGTTAAAAGTAGGTTCAAAATACTGGCTTGGAATTACATGAATGTTAAATGCAAAGTAAAAAATAGTAATTTACAAAATCGCTAGGCCACATACTTAATCTGAACAAATTTATTTGTGATGGATAAATCTCACAGATCTTGAAGGTTTATTGTAAGAATTAAATACCTCTATGAAAATACCTAGTGTAACCCCTAGCACACAGTAGCTATTCCATAAATGTTCTTTCTTTCTTTTCTCTTAATCTTTTCAGTGATAAATCTCTCTATTTTAAACTTAGGTTCAAAACTGGTATTTGAGAAATGCTACTCTAATCCTTTTCTCATTCAGAATATTACTTTCGTCTCACTGAAATAAAAAGCAGCACATAACACAATCTACAATATAAAATTTCAGGATTATAGGATCTTTGTACTACAAAAAATGGAAATGGCTGTATCTTGCAAAATGTATTTGCTGCAACATTCTTTATGATTACACATTCTCCTTCCACTCCTTAGCATACCCTAAACACTGGAAACACATAAATTTTAAAAGACAAAACTGCTGTTAGCAAACTGTGGAGAATATGTGCCATTCAAATAACTAGAATAATATGGTCTTGCACATGGAATCCTAAAATAACATGGAGGAGATTGTCAGCTCTCTGATACTAGTGTGCTAATCAGGCTCCCCCAGAATAAAATGATATGTCAAGTAAGATATTTTTTTTTTAAGAGTAGAATCCTATAGATTTTGGAAAGCAGTATCCAAGAACAAAGTGGTCTTAGAACATGACAGCGTGTATGACAGATAACTGAAAATAGTTCTAAACAGATTAATCTGAGTCGCTTTCTTTCTGCCTTCAACAGTCAAGGGAAAATGTGACTCTCTGTAATGGAAAGACCTGACATTCTCATTCTCTTGGCATAAAATTGTCATGTTGCAAAAGGTGACTGACTTTCAATAGGATGCAATTAGATTAATTCCAAAGTGCTGTTACAGAAGTTAGATATATAATTGGTTAGCTAAATGGCTTCTTCCATACACAAATAGAATTTTAATAATTGCTTTAGCTTTATAAAAATCTTTTATTTATCTAAAATGGTTAGGGAATGGGTTCTTCAGGTCATGAATACTTGCAGCAATGGAGACTTTCTTATTCTATACATGGATTGCCAATTTTCTAAGAATTAGAAATCAATAATGTACTAAAACTATTCCAGGAAGACTTTAACTTTTATTGACTCAGAAGGAACATGGTGCATCTTTTAACACCTTAGGGTCATCGTTATGATAATCCATTTTTATTACAGTACTGAGGTTCTCATCTACCCTAATTATCCAGCAAGCGGTTCATTGCAGATTCTGCTTTGTTCCATCCTACCTCAACCCTGTTACCAACTATCACCACCCACCAACCACCACCCCCGCCCAAACTAGAAGACAACCAGAGATAAATCATCAAGAAACTTCTTTTTAAGAGGGTGGTTAACAAAGTTAAATTGGGTAGAAAACAGATGAAGCAAGTTTTAATCTCTTTGCTGGGTAAGAATAGTGCCCACGTGGTGTGGGTGATCATGTGTAAGGCTCTGATGGGTAAACCTGTGGCCCAGTAGGAGGGCATGAAGACTCAGGCATCTGAGCTGGACCATGGCACTAAAAGATTACAGTGATGACAACTGTAACAATGATGATGATTATGACAGGAATATCTCTAACATCATCATCTTCAATTTTAGCATATGGTCCTTATGTTCCAGGCACTGTCCTAACAACTTTTCATATACTAACAATCCACTGACAGAGGCACTAGGAATGTCCCTAATGTTCACATGCAGAGGTCAGTGGCTTGCCCAAGGTTATAAAGTAAGTGGTAGATCTAGGACCTGAACTTGGGCAGTCTGGCTCTAACCTCAGCCACTACAACATGCTACCTTTACCATGCAACTCATCACTCAGTCCCCTAGATGTCTTTCTTCTCCGAACTACTCTACTCTTTCAATGTAACTGTCATCTCTGTGTCTGGCACACAGCATCTAGCACATAATGCTCCATAAAGATTTACTACATATTCTGTATACAAAAATTTGACTGAAATACTTCTTATATAAGCTCTTTGCTCTTACTGGAACAGCTTTCCTCAAAGTGTGCTGTCAAGAACACTAATTCCCTTGCTTTTATCTCTGCATAGAACGTTCTGCCCTCCAAGATTTTTGCAAGGCCAGTTAACTTGAATTATTCAGATTCCAGCTCAAACATCACCTCTTCAAGAGGCCTTTTATGACCATCTGATCTAAAATAGGTCTCACTTCTCACCCAGAATACCTACACTGATTTATTATATTCAATGTATCCCTCATGATCTGGAACCATTATTTCAATCTTTTTACTCATCTCTCTCTCCCTCCCCTAGCCCTCCCTGAAGCAGCCTGTGATGGTGTCTGTGGCACACAGCAAGTCCTCAAACATTTACTGAAATAACACATGAATTGATGCCAATAGGTTAT
>NW_012118487.1:14512742-14526813 GCF_000951035.1 Colobus angolensis palliatus
TAATGCATGGTTTACAGGTTTTATTTCCTGGCCTCCCTACCTGCCCTCATGACAGCCCTAGAAGAGGGGCACAATCTGCATTTTACAAACCAGGAAAGTGAGGCCGTGATCTGTGAAGTAATTCACCCAGCTAATTCACCATCCTAATCCACCCAGCTGCCAAAAGGATGGACCAGAACTCAAATTCACAACCTTCTGGTCCCAAAGCCCATCCTCCTCCCATTACTGAACCCCACGTCTTTATCCCCCCACTTCTCTCCAACCACAGCCTGGACATCCCTGGGTCTGGGCTTTGGGATGACCCTGAGTGAGATGTGGCTGCTTAAGTTAGAGCAGAAGGGCCGGGCGCGGTGGCTCAAGCCTGTAATCCCAGCACTTTGGGAGGCCGAGACGGGTGGATCACGAGGTCAGGAGATCGAGACCATCCTGGTCTACACGGTGAAACCCCGCAAAAAACTAGCCGGGCGAGATGGCGGGCGCCTGTAGTCCCAGCTACTCGGGAGGCTGAGGCAGGAGAATGGCGTAAACCTGGGAGGCGGAGCTTGCAGTGAGCCAAGATCGCGCCACTGCACTCCAGCCTGGGCGACAGAGCGAGACTCCGTCTCTAAAAAAAAAAAAAAAAAAGTTAGAGCAGAAGTAGACGACAGCACATCTCCACCTCCACTGCATGTGTTTACATTGCTCCTTGTGCCATTCAAACAAGAACAGTGATTACAGCTTTTCTTAATATCCAACAACACTAGGTACTATGGAATCTATGCATCAAAACAAAACAGGAACATCTCTGATTACCAGTAGTATAACTACTTTCATCCCTTTACTATGTAAGATTTCAGAAAGAAGAGAAAGATCTTTTTCCCACTGCTGAATTAAGTTGATTAACAAGTAAATTACTTTTTATCATAAAAGTCCACTCTAGGGTGTATAAAACTTATCCCCATGCTTTCTTTTCCTTCATATACATGAAATTTCTTTACTCTTTTTAAGAGAACATAGCTCTAAATACTACCCTTTTAATGCAATATAAATTTATCTTTTAAAAAACTTCAGTTGTAGAAATCCTGCAGAGCATCACTATTTTGCGTAAGAAAGAAAAATAATCTCAGTGATGAGTCTGGAACTCTGAGGTTACTTTCCAGAACTTGCACAGAGAAGGCATTCATGGAATTACATATCTACTACCCACATCCTGACAACCCCAAATGATAGTTCCTTCTGTTTACCTGTCAAAAAAAAAAAAAAAAGAGAGTCTAAAATTTTCACCTTCTCTGAAACATGTACCTATCAAATGTACCTCTGGGTGTCTGGGTAAAGAACCCAAATTTTATATGCATTAAACTGGCTCTTTAAGCAACAGAAATAAAGATAACATTTAGGACGCAAAGAAAAATCCAAATGTGCAACTGTCTCTGACGTTAGGCCCTTATTACTCTATTGCACTATAGTTATCAAACCTGTTTTCATGACAATAATCTTCATGTTACCCAGAAAACCAAACACTGCATGTTGTCACTTATAAGTGGGAGCTGAATGATGAGAACACATGGACACATGGTGGGTAACAACGCACAATGGGACCTGTCTGTAGGGGCAGGGAAAGCATCAGGAAGAATAGCTAATGAATGCTCGGCTTAATACCTAGGTGATGGGTTGATCTGTGCAGCAAACCACCATGCCACACGTGTACCTATATAACAAACCTATGCATCCTTCACATGTACCCCGGAACTTAAAAGTTGAAGAAAAAAAATCTTCACGTTACCAAATAACAGTGCCTTATCCCTGCTCCAAATTCCAAGTTCTTTTTACAAGGTATTATAGAATATATAAAATGCTTCCATTTTAAACAGCTTAAAATACATTCTGAGCCGGGCGTGGTGGCTCACGCCTGTAATCCCAGCACTTTGGGAGGCTGAGGCAGGTAGATCACCAGAGGTCAGGAGTTCGAGACCAGCCTGGCCAACATAGCAAAACCTCGTCTCTACTAAAAATACAAAAATTAGCCGGGTATGGTGGCGGGCACCTGTAATCTCAGCTACTTGGGAGGCTGAGGCAAGAGAATGGCTTGAACCCAGGAGATGGAGGTTGCAGTGAGCCAAGATTGCGCCACTGCACTCCAGCCTGGGTGACAGAGAGACTGTGTCTCAAAAAAGAAAAAAAAATCCCAACTTAAAATTCCCTTCTCTATTAAAATACAAACTAGAAAATTGTTATGTAATTTTGTATTGTCCAACTGTTAGATTTTTTTCCCCCTATTAATTAGGGAATTTGAGAGTAAGTATCTCATCCACATCTGAAAGCAAGTAAAGTAAGCAGCTGAAGTTATTAGTCATGTCCATGTTAACTTGAAGGCAGTTATTCTTTTGACTGTATAATATTAATAAGAGGCATGTTTTAGTTTTAGGTTTTAAATTGTTAATAGAAACCACATAGTGATATGTGTGTGCACTCTCTTTCCTCACTATTAAATCCCACATGCCAGATCTAGTGTCTTCACTAAGAGACTATGCATCTGAGTAAACCAAGTGTAAATTCCTTTACCTGTCTCATAGAAGTCATCATCTTATCTGATTCACTGTAAGCATGGAAAAGAACAGAAGTTCTTGACAGTAATTATAGATTGTCCAAGGAGATTAGCCAGGTAAGGACAACTCTGCTCTTACTTTGAGAGATTACCTTCAGGATCTAGTGTTCCTACAGAAGAAATATGTCTTGGGGTTATACTCAGGTATTATTGGCAACTAGGAAGTACAGTGTTTTTTAATGTCACCTTTGTTCCTTTGCAGGACGACCCTAAGATCCTAGAGAAATTACACAGTCAAGTTTTCTTTAGAGAAGATGGAGAAACAACTCAAGCATTCACAGGTCTTCTAAATGGAAGGGCATTAGACTCCGAGAACTGTTTCAAATGTGAATTGCATTTTAAAGTAGCCTAGACACAGAGTCAGTCACTCAGAGCCCCCTTCAGGCTTTGGAAGACTGTTCTTCTTGCGTTTATAGGTCATTTTGGTACTTTTTCAGAAATAACTAAATTTAGCAACATGAAAAATAGTCACAAATTCTTACAGATGAAGATGAGGAAGTAGAAATAAAAGTTCAAACATATGACAGACTTGTTTAAGGGCACTTCATCAGGAGCAAAACACTCAATATTAATTCCAAATTAATATTTTGGGTCTTGAAATTAAAGGAAACAAATGGCTTTATAAAGAGTTTATGTGTGTGTGAAACCAAATCTTATGAACAAGTTATTATTAAACTAGCACTGAAAAGTAACATCTGTCACTTACTCACTGATTCTAAGTAGAAATTTAGCTAAGAAAATCTAAGCCAGAGTTTTCAGGTTTACAAAACCCTTCACTGATCTCTTCAACAGCAGCAAAAAGTGGAGAGGACATTTTCAGGATTCAGTCTGAATGCTACTATGGCTAAAAACCAGATTAAATTTATCTCCTATACGGCAAAATCCTAATCAGAGACTTATATGAAATCACCTCTGGAACAACTGCTTAGATTCAAAACTGATCATCAGTTTCATTTTATTATTAGTAAACTTCATCTCTCCTTTATTTGTGAACATGATAAATTCCTAAATTTACATTCAAAGCCACAGAATATTACTGCAAATGTGGATGTGTTGACAAAAAGCTCCAACAGCTTTCCAAACATTTTTTAAAATGCAATATGGCGTATACTAGCCCTAGGGCAATGAGACAGAATTTCTGAGATGATAAGTAAATTGCCTACTTTAAATTTAAATTGCCCCTTTAAACAACCTAAGACATGTACAAAGAATGCCTCTGTATAAATGCTGTATGTTAACATGTTATATTAAATCTGACAATAAGAACCCCAATTAGTTTACATCATTAGTCTCCTTAGCCTACTATTATCTCTTAATGCTTTTAATTCTCTGTACCCTAAGCAAACACTTTTAAAAAGTAATAGTTACAAAGCAATTAGTTGAGCCATTAAAGAAATATTTAATTGGTTCCTAGACTATCAAAAAGACTTTAAATCCCTTTACAAATAGGAAAGTTTGAAAACTAAAGTCTAATTGCTTTCACTATAACTACATAGCATATGAACAAAATTTACAGTAACTATATAGTAAGTAAAGCAATAAATTATTAGTATTGTCAACAACCAAATATATTTAGCCTCCTTTTTTTAAAAAAAAATAGTTTTTGGTACAATCATCTATTTTATAAGCCACTCGGATGCCTCCCTAATAACAGATTTATTTCAAATTCATTAATTTCACATTCTTTAGAAAGGAAATTAAAAATGAAAACCTTAACCACCCAAAAAAACTAGTTTTGGGATTGCAATCAAAGCAAACACACTACTCATTATTTGGGAGGTTGGTAAATGCCTTTTTCTCATTTGTTGCCTTCTGCTTTATCCCTTATTTACACAGAAATTTCTTCAAATTCCATACTATATATCACAGTTGATGATTCGTTTATTGTCAAAAATATCAACAAAAAGCTAAGTATCACTTTAAAAAACTACAGAAAAGTAATTTTATGGTTATACAAAAACACGCTTTGTCTTCTGTGAATGTGATGCCTTTAAAAAAAAAAAAAAGTTGGGTTGAGGGGAGAGAAAAGACAGACAAGACACAAGGGCTAGGCAGCAACTTCATGTATGTGATTTGAGGGTCCTGCTCAAAAATCTCCCTTTCTGGCTTCCATGTGAATTTTCCATAACAGTAAATTCCTTTAGGGTAAAGCAGGAGATTATTTCTGTATGAAGTGTATGTTACTCTAGAATGACTTATGTACAAGTTACAGAAACCAATTTAAGCTAGCTTAAATAAAATAGTATTTGTTATAAGGCTTCAGGCCTATATCACAACCTAATCAGCAGGAAGAACAGGCAGGTCTCATGGCAATACTAGAAGGTCCTCAGGCAGAGGCAGAGGCAGAGTCTTTTTGCCTGTTTGTCCCTTTCCATATCATCTTTATCTCTTTTTCTGGAAAGAAAGTGAAAATCTACTTCACTCCTTTCTCTACAGACTGGCTTCCTTGGCAAACCTTTTAGGTTTTCCTCTCCCGTAACTTTGCCTGGTATGTGACTGATGCGTAAGGAGCTGACCCTGCCTACCGACCAACTCTGTGCCATCTCTAGTGGACAACACCACATGATTCAAAAATCCCAGGACAAATAATACAGTTGACCTAGCTTGAATACTCCTGTCCCATCAGCTATGTCCATGGAACAGGGTTGAACCTTCCCACCCATGGATAGGGACAGAGAACTGAGAATGGGATGTAGCTTAAAATGAAACACATGTGTCTTACAATGTCCTGCTGAATTCAAATTTTATACATAGAGAGGATAATATTAACCACTGAACACAAACAGGAAGACCAAGGGAGAAAGGCTCAGGCAGGTGCATTCTGATGGTTTCCCAACAATTTACTTCTATAGCCTTTCAAGGCAACGATGATAATTCAAGAACTCGAGTGTACATATAAAGGAGACATGCCGCCTTCTGGTGGCATGGCAGCTGGGGCATCTTTCACTGTTTGGTGATTCTGATAGCTCTCCAGACTACTTTTCAGAAGTAGGGAGGACCCACATACAG
Source organism: Colobus angolensis palliatus (assembly GCF_000951035.1). Taxonomy (NCBI): domain Eukaryota; kingdom Metazoa; phylum Chordata; class Mammalia; order Primates; family Cercopithecidae; genus Colobus; species Colobus angolensis. The sequence goes on from NW_012118487.1 coordinate 14,518,336, forward strand.
AAACTAGAAATTGTTCTGCAAAGGACAACTTATATAAAAACATGGATGAGACGGCTTTCAGTTTGAAGATAAAGGTATTTTTTTAAAGGAGCTTGTTACTTAAAAAGTTGAATATCTCAGCAATATGGCTGAAGTACAGAAAAATCATAATGGACAGGGGGAGGGTATATATCAAATACAAACTTCTGAAACAAAGAGGACCCCTTGAAGTCAAGAAAAGAAAGGTTTCAGGGCAAAGGAATAACGCTTCTTTATACAGTAACTGGTAAATATACAGCACATGTGATCTTAATCATTATTTCTCCATCCCCTTTAAATTTGCGGTTTCTACTTGCTGCCCTCACCCACCACACACTACTCCACACACTTCTCCCTCAGCCTGGCAAAGTCCTACTTTGAAAGACAAGCACAAAGTTAATTCTCCTCAGACTTGCCTTTTTCCCCTTCCCAGATATGATCCATTTTATTTTAATATTTAACATACAATGTTAGTGTCTTCATATTCTAACATGAAGAAGATACAATGTTGTGTCTTCTACCGCAAACCAGGGTGTGACTTACCTGAGAACAGAGATTATATCTTAGTCATCTTTGTTTCCTCAAAGTCCAGTATAACAAAAGACACCTAAAAAAAACCCACTAAGTAGTTTTTCTATGAGTCACAGACACTAAAAACAAATTCAAGAAACGGTCATGGAAACTTTTGAATAATATATTCATAACAGATTTCTAAGGAAAGAAAGGAAACTCCAGGCTGCATCCTTACCTATGAGGATGAAGGGATAGAGAGCATGCTTTCTCACGTAAAAGTGACTTTGGTATATGTGCAAGACACTCCTCAAGACTGAGTAGACCACTATTCTACTCAATCTTGTTCACACCATCTGGCCCAGATCCACCTAATTTCTGTCACAGTACTATTTGGCACAATATCTTCCAGCTGAACTTTCCAAAGGAAGACTTTATACCTACTACTGTCCCAGTGATTATTATCTTTCAGTTCCAAACTCACCTTTCTGTATTTTGCTTTGTGAATCTGGCTCTAGAACTTTGTAAAAATTTCTTGCCAACAGCCTTCCCATAAGGCTTTACCAAACAGGGGACACTACACAGAAGCAGTGAGGCTGGCGGAAGAGACTTACATCCTTTTGCTTACTCACCATAGTAATTGGAGTAGTCCCAGCATTTATTCATTTATTCAACCCTACTCCTACTCCCCAAACTAGCCCCATTATTTTCAAGAGATACAACAGGCAGTCAGCCAGCCAAGAACTCCCCCATCCCACCCCCAGAGATCTGAACCCCAACTTCCCAGATGCTTTTCTGAGCTTCCAAATTTTGATAATCCCAACCTCTTCCTTTTATTGCCCTAGCCCTATTTGTACTAATTCTTCTTGGAGTCTCTGTGTGTTTCCTTAATATTTCCATTTTGTTTTTTTCAGTGCTCCAATATAACTGCCCACTGTAAGACCTACCTCTCAATGTTGCTATGCAAATCCACAGACTTTTGCTTATAACCTTCCATGACCCATAATCTTTTCCATGGTTCCCTGACTGCCAACAGCAATGGGGTCTGATAGTGATGCCAATTCCATGCCTCCTCTACATTTCTGATACAGGATACAGTTCAGATACGTGGAGTAGGGATTATTCCAGTTGGCAGAAAAAAGACAAGAGACATTGAATCTGTTAACAACCAAGCAAAGCAATAAATGTAGAATTTCAATAATCATCATAATCCAATGTTCAATAAACTTACTGAACACTAATGTTAAAAAGCACTGCTTGGTAATAATGAATGAATTTAAAAATCTTAAAGCCTGGCCCTATTCGCGTGAACTTGGGAGACAAGTCTGAAAAGAGACTTGAAATCAACAGTTAACCAAGTAATACAAAAAGTAAGAAATTTATGTTTGGATAAGATCAGATTTACACTAGACACCAAGACCATGCTCACTGTGCTAGGCAAGGAGAAGGTGCAACTAATGAAACTTAGCTACAAGTGACTTTTGACCCTTGCTTATACAACTTTATCATTTAAAAAATTATATGCTATTACCTTCTAGGAAAGACTACGATTCCTCCCTTTCTATCTCATTAGTTACCCACTCGCTAAAACCATTTTTAGCTATGCATATGGCCACCTAGAATAAAGATACTGAAAGTGATATATACAGGTGAAGAAGCAAATCCCTTCTGATTCCTTCCTTCCTACTGCTGAAATGTGGACATGGTAGTAAAATCTCAGACCATGTAGATGAAAGCAACTCTCCAGGAATGACAGAGTAACAAGACACAAGGGGCATGGATCTCTAACAATACCATAAGAGACTATGAAGTATTACCATTATCAGTTTGGGCATTTATGTAAGAGAAAAAAAAAAAAAAACTAACATTTTGGACGGCTGTTATAGTAGCCAAATCTGTATTTTAATTAACATAAACTTCAAATATGTACTATCCCGAAAAGTTCACACAGAGTCAACAGAACCAACTGAGAGTTGAATCTACTGTTCAGCTTTCATGTATTTCCGTAAGGTTGGGATAGTGGTAGAAATAATGTTTCCCAGCAGGTACCATTCAAAGACTTCCAGAGGCATTCGTGAACACTGAACAGAGAGTAAAAATGTTCAAGATAGATAATGTTAATTTTGTACACAGAAGTCCCTTGGAGCAAGGGAAGAATATCCATGATTACTGCAGGGAGTTGCCAAAAGAAAAGGTGGTGCTTTCGGTGCACACTTTACTAGACTAATATTTTAAAGCACTTCATTCAATCTTGCCTATGTAGAAAAATTTATCCAACTAATAGACACAATATGGTTCTGGTGCTTGCAAAATGTTCTTGGAAGTATATTTGATTTGGGGGACATATTTTGATATTTCCATGATATGAAATGAGTTTCCAATAACTGAAACATAATTCATACACTGGACATCTATTTCTGTATGAATAGAAATCTAATATGGGTTATACTTAAAACCATTTGACTCACAACTGGAGTCAAGGAACCACTTACTTTGGGGTTTCCTGCGTAAGAGAAATTCCTAACTATAAATACTTAGCAGATTCATCAGGCTCTGTGGCAATGTAGCAAGATGGAGGTAACTGCCAAGCTGGAGTTGTTCTAGGAAACCTATTTTAACTATCAGTAGAATTTTTCTGTAATTGTGAAATACACTGTAAACAGAAATCTTTTTTGATAAATAACCACAAGATCAGTGAGATGTATTCAGATGGAAAACAGTATGTGGAGCTTAAGTGCTGATATGAGTGTAAGGTGATCACATGAGCCCCTCAAGTTTGAGGATTAAGAAGGAAGTGCAGGGCCGGGCGCGGTGGCTCAAGCCTGTAATCCCAGCACTTTGGGAGGCCGAGACGGGCGGATCACGAGGTCAGGAGATCGAGACCATCCTGGCTAACACGGTGAAACCCCGTCTCTACTAAAAAAATACAAAAAACTAGCCGGGCGAGGTGGCGGGTGCCTGTAGTCCCAGCTACTCAGGAGGCTGAGGCCGGAGAATGGCGTGAACCTGGGAGGCAGAGCTTGCAGTGAGCTGAGATCCAGCCACTGCACTCCAGCCCGGGAGACAGAGCGAGACTCCGTCTCAAAAAAAGAAAAAAAAAAAAAGAATGAAGTGCAGGTCTCACCAGGATTCACCACCAGGGAGACAAGGAGTATTTGTAAACCAAACAAAAACCACTGGAACACTTTACTCCCCCCAGGGCAGTAAGGCCAGCAGCAGACAGGGGTATAGTATAAAGTAGGGTGTTGAAGAGTTTAGGAACTCTATAGTATAAAGTAGGCTGTTGAAGAGTTTAGGAACCAACTGGGGAAACAGCCACATGCTAAAAGAGCATTACCATCAGTCATAATTGGGTACATAATGAGGAACCTTGCTGAGGTCAGATACATCGGTGTGGACTCAAGTGGTCAGGAAAAGCTTCAGAGAACAGGTAATCCTGAACTGATCTTGAAGGATGCTAACATTTACACAGTTGGATGATGGCAAGATTTACACAGCTGGATGATGGCATGCTGCACATGAACACGTAAGGAAGGCCTCAAGGCAGAATTCAGCAAGCCGAGGCAGCCAGATTCCTCCCCTGAAGACAGGTCCATCTGTCCACAGCACTTTCTCTTCTCTCAGGACACTAAAGTTCTTTAAAGAAAACTAGATGTTCTTTAAAAACTGGATCAGTGACCAGGTCAATTTGTGAAAGATGCGCTAAAATGCTGAAGTTTCTTTTCTATAGTACTTTTCAGAGCTTTTAACATACCAATGTATGCTGTGAAATCTCTGAGGGGGTGATACAATATGCAACACTTATCAACCTTACTGGTCCAAAACCCCTTTTAAAAGTAATGCCTGCTAATACACCTTGGTTTATAGAACACAGTTCAGGAAGTGCTACTTGGTGGTACTGAATCCCACCTGAAAAGGTAGGCTCTGCAGTCAGCCTAGATTTGAACTCTAGTTGTTACCTACAAGACCAAGTGACCTTGGGCAAGGTATTTAACTTCTCTAAGCCACAAATTTCCCCAACTGCAAAATGCCAGATTAAATTAAGGATGTAAACATACCTAAGAGTTCAGTATAGGTTACTTATTAGTATTTGATGCTCCACTTTCAGACTAGAATTTGGCTCCCCACATGGGTGGGGAGTGACTGTGCTGGCCTGTTGTATTAGTATATAAGTATAAATAAATGCATCATGTCTGTATTTATTTAAGGTGCAAACACATGGAAAAGAAGGGCCCTATCACCTCGTAGTGAAATAAGTGTAGTCCAACTACACAGTGACTAAAAGAAAGGGTATTGTTTTAATTTTTAAATATTCCTAATATGAAGGAAAATGAGAAAATCCTGGAGTGGCTGAGTTGCATCAGGAGAAAGAAAAGAGAAATTATGCTTCACGACACACACACAATAGGAGTAAGACTAATAAACAAAATTAAGAAACCAATATTTTTATTAAACCTCATACTTAACCCCATGGCAGTGACTTAAATTGCTTAATACTAACTCACTAGGCAGAAGTTTAAAAGCTTTAGAGTGCTTTACAGTCCACAACTTTAAGTTGTGAACTATGTTGGGGTAAAGAATAGGGAAGGCATCATGAAATAAGTAACATCCACAAAATAGTTGTTCTTCCAGTGATGGCTTCTGTTTTTCTTCATTTAATTGCTGGTCTTTCCAGAAACGACTCAAAGTTTAAGCAATATTAATAAACCATCTTACAGAATTCAAAATCATGCCTTGGCTTTTTTCAAGGGCAGGTGAAAAAATTTTGCAAATGTGGTGTATATGACAATTTCAGATCTCTAATTCCCAGCACACAGGTTTTTTTTTTCTTCTAATGTCCTCTTTCCTTAAACCATTTCAATATTTCAATACTAAAATGACCAGATGGTTAAAAGAAAAAATTACAAATCTATACATATCCTAAAAACAATTAAAATATTTCTATAGTGAAATTAAAAAAGCAATCCACAGAGTTTATGCATACTGTGGACTATATCTATGCATAGGACATATATTTAGGCAAAAAATACAACAAATAGCTAATGATAATTATCTTTGAATAGGATGGGTTGTAGATAATTTTTCTTACTTGCTTTAACTTTTTAATATTTTCTACAATGAACATATATTCTTTTTTCTTAATGTAAATGTATTTTAAAAGTAAGTAGGCCCAGTACGGTGGCTCACACCTGTAATCCTAGCACTTTGGGAGGCCGAGGCAGGTGGATCACGAGGTCAGGAGATTGAGACCATCCTGGCCAACAGGGCAAAACCCCGTCTCTACTAAAAATATAAAAAAAATTAGCTGGGCGTGGTGGCACACACCTGCAATCCCAGCTACTCGGGAGGGTGAGGCAGGAGAATCACCTGAACCAGGGAGTTGGAGGTTGCAGTGAGCCAAGATTGCACCATAGCATTTCAGCCTGGTGACAGAGCAAGACTCCATCTCAAAAAAAAAAAAAAAAGTAAGTAAACAATAATATTTTCCTCTTTCCCTATTTGAGAACACCGGTTCATTGAAGGATATAACTTTGAAGGCAAAAGTCTAAAAGTCCAGGAGAAAAGACAATATTCAGCCCTCCTTCACTTATAATTCAAAATAATGAATTCATAATAAGTTTGCAGAACTTAAGTATTTTCATTTTTAAAGCACTCTTGAAACTATGTACAAATTGTGGTGCTCATCCAAGAAGAAGGAACAGAAGGAAGGAAAAACAGTATGTATAAAAGTGCAAGTTAAACCCTGTCATAAAAGCTCTGATAAACTGGAAACACAAGAACATTGCCATGAAGTTGATTTTATGTCTACTTTACAGATGAGGAAAAGGAAGCTCTCAGTAAGTAAATCACTCGGTCAAGCTCACTAAAGCTATTAACAGTGATTGTACCAGCATTTTAACCCATGTCAGAGTCCATGTGTACTTTTACTATATAATTATGTCAGTTTTCATTTTTAACCTTGTCCTTGGGGAGCTATATGTTACACAGTAAGGAAAATTGCATATCAATGTAATTTCTCTAGAAAATTTAGTATTCATAGGGACTAATATTCATGGTTATCGATTCAATATTTTTTTTAAAAAAAAAAGTCTGTATGTGGTTTAGACCCATTCACCTTCCTACTCCCTAACCCCACGACAAATGATTGGCTTAAGCCATGACCTTGTACTATACAGCAGGCCCCTCCTCCTTCTATGTGGAACACACTTATCTTCTTCCTACACCTTAAAAGCTCATTCTCCTTGCCCTACGCCCAAGCTCTCCTAAGGAATACCATAATCAAGTTGAATGTAATTTCCCTAGGAATCTTTTGAATTGATTAAGGATGTGTTTGGGTTTTTCAAAATCTCAATGAGACAGTGACAAGAAAACATCACTAGGATAGCAGCTTATCCCAAAACCATGAGATTGCTAAATATCTTGAACCGAAATAGTGCTTAGTTATCTCTTTCTTGACTAGCACACAGTTCATACAAACGGTAGACTCTAAAATGTATACAAGGATATTAAAAACAGAAAACAAAACAAAAAAAAAAAACACTTTCCCAGTAGCACAGATTTAACGCCCACTACTTCCTGGTAACTAGTTGCAATACAAAGTTCTGAATTTAGTATTCCTAAACTATAGGTCCTTTTTGCTTGTGCTAAATATCTACTACATTTTAATTCATTACACTGCCTGGGACAGGAAGCATTTAAGCAGTATTATAAAATCAGAAATGCAGTACCTGTATTATTTTAAGAATAAGGGATTTCTCTCAGTCAAGTATGATAGTAATCAAAACCCTAAATTATACTAGCTTCTTTTCCCCAAAATGAATTTTTCCACTTTTTCTTTTTTTTTTTTTTTTTTTTGAGAATCATTGATCTTCTTCACTCCCAGTAGTAAGTTAAGCATCTAAGAGACACTGTCCTTTCAAGATTCCAGATGCCACCCAGTGCACCATTTACTCTGTACATATACTTAGTACGTGCTGTCCACGCTGCTACACACTTTCACACAGTGGCGAAGAGAATTCAATGAACCTGAGTCTTCTCTGGGCAAGGCAAAAGTGATTTCCGACTGATAACAAGCAAACTGAAACAGACCAAATTTCTCATGCATTTTGCTTCATGACAAATCTGTTAAAACATGGTGATTTCTGTTTTGCTTTTTTACTTTTTTGGGTGTCAGTCATCTGCTACCAATGTATTTTTTAACCATGTAAAATCCTAAATAATGACAAACAGGAATATCAGTACTGGTCCATGGATTTAAGAAATTAGGTAAATCAATATGTATCTAAATGGAAAGTACTGGAAATAAATCAGGAACCTGACTGAGGAAGGCACTGTATATTTTCTGATCTTCTTTACCACTTAGTATGGTTATCATGTAAAACTGTGGCAAGTGGCCCAATGCTCATAGACAGCTGACAAGAAGTAATGGGGATGGAGTGAAGCAGATTGAAACATCATTGTTCAGCTTTCAGAATATTAACATTAATATTTCAAAGTACCGAAAACCCTCAACTAAATCAGTTTTTTTATATTATCAGGAGGATGTTCCATTTAGTAATTTAAATTTGATTTGATTTTCATCACTGCATATGTAAGGCAATTTTAAATTAAGCCCATGTCAACCCAGGAAAATTTGCAATCCTGTGATAGAAAGGAGCCTTGTGCCAGAAAACCAAATCCCTAATCTTTCTCCCATTCCTGCTCAATCACTAGTCTTTAACTTTCATCATTCATCCCTCGCAAGACCTGTGGTATTTCAAAGGATATAACAGCCTCTTAATGCAGCTTTAAAAAAAAAAAAGTGCCACGTGTGAGAGGAATAGTGGGAGAAATGAAATTTTATTTTCTCATTATCACTGGCTCAAGAGTTAAAGGTTCGGTTATCCTTAATTAAAAAGTATCAGGTACACAGAGAAAAAGCAGTGTGTGTGTGTGTGTGTGTGTGTGTGT
>NW_012118487.1:14527191-14540163 GCF_000951035.1 Colobus angolensis palliatus
GTGTGTGTGTGTGTGTGTGTGTGTGTGTGTATTATGAGTAACCTGCTAGCCTCATCATTTAAGGGCAACACGCTCTGTGTGTGTGTGTGTGTGTGTGTATTACAGTAACCTGCTAGCCTCATCATTCAGAGACAACACGCCGTGTGCCCACATGGCAAGTTTACTTTTTCTAGCTACCTGCAGTCAATAAAATATATAACTGACATTTTTTAACCTTAAAAGAATCATTCTTACATTTAGCACCCACTGGAACCCAAAAGAAACTGACCAATGAATCACTCAAACTCCAGGCCTCATAATCAGAGAAAGGAATCCACTGCCCCAAGGGAGAAAAAAAATAGATTGTAGTTATTTTTTAAAATAATTACAGGAATAATAGGAAAAGTATCTAAATTCACCAGAAAACAAAAATACCGAATGAATGTATATTACTTTTGCTGTTACCTTAAGTCTTCTAATTTTCTATATTTAAAAAAGCATCTATTCCTTAACTGACACTTACAACTTCCTTTTAGTTATTCTTTCTGCATTTATCAGCCCTTAGAAATCATAAATCATTACACAAAACATGTTACTTTTAAACATAAGTACCCGTCACTTAAGCTAAAGAAGTAGATGCAAATAAATGTTTCAAGCCATTCATTTATCTTTAGGAAGTGATTTTTGCCAACATATAAGAAAGACTGTAACACTTACTTTTACCTTACTGTTACCAGTTAACAGAGCGGTGCTCAAGGACGATAACTGCTTCTTACAAAACATTATTTTACCACTGTGAAACTATTAGACTCTCTGGCTGTGATTCGCTTTCCATTCAGTCACAGTGTATAGGCTGATCAAACAAGAGTGGCTGTACTCTTCTTGCAGTCATAATTAATGGAAAGTAAGATGAAGCCACATTCATTAAAACCTTCCTCAGATTTTCAAATAGGATACTGGGAAAAATAATCTGAGGATGACTATACAGTACATACATATTTTGACCGATACTTGGATGATACCAGCAGTTCCTTTCTCGGGTTAAGCAAACAGCATGACCTAGGAAAAGGCATGGTATTTTCAGCTCTATTATGTTTGCAGGTTGATTCCATGCTTCAAAATTTTCAAAGTTAACAACTGTGCTTTCACGTACCCTACATTTATTTTAAAATAGAAGTGTTACATGTGCCATGATTTAGAGTCTAAATGTTAGCTACAAGAAGAGGAATAATCTTAATTTCATACAGAAAATGTATTTCTTTAAAATTCCGAGGTATTTAAAAACCATCCTCTCTTAGTATATGTTTAGAATAGAGAATTTTAGAAAATTAATTACTAAAGTTTTTTTTTCTCTACTACCATGATCTCCCTGGACTGTAAGCAAATTTATTTTCATTGATCACTAAAATGGAAACATTCTCCTCCAGCCTTTCTGACGAACACTGGACTTAGAATTTCCTCTGAGGCCTTCACACAGGGAGCAACAGTTAACGAAACTGCCGGCCTGTATATTCCCTTTCCCCAATCTTTTGCTAATTGTTCAAATACAATTATGTATTTTAAGTGATAAAAATTTCTAATCTTGACAGTGATCTTTTAGTTTAAGAAAATCTACCAAAGTAGAAAAATCTGCATGTGTAAAGTAATAAAATTTCAGTCATATTCCATTACTCTAAAAAGCACTTTGTAGTCATTTCTTCCGTACCATCATTGAGAGCTTATTTGCCAAAAATCTAATGGATTTTTTAAATTCATCTTAAATCATCCTGGCAAGAACTAGCAGATATTTGAACAGGGGTGTTTAGACACTTTCTTTCAAAAGATGATGTAAAACTCTGCAAACAGATTGTAAAGGTAACACTAAGATTTACACAGCACACCTTGCTGTATTAGAGATTAAAAGATTAAATCTGTTGGGTTAGGCAATAAGAAGCACAATGATCAAACTGTCTAATAAAAATTGCATGGCAAAATACTGAACTGCCAGAAGAAAACTACCAGGAGAAGGGTAAAGATTTAAGTCTTCTCAAGCAAGCTTAATTAAAACCTATATCCAATGAGACAAACATCTTAGAAAATGCCTCAGACAAGTTTGATATGGCAATGAAAAGTATACCTTTGACTTCCAGGTACATGGACTTTTATTAACAAAGAACTGGCCAGGTGCAGTGGCTCACGCCTGTAATCTCAGCACTTTGGGAGGCCAAGGCAGGCGGATCACCTGAGGTCAGAAGTTCGAGACCAGCCTGGCCAACATGGTGAAACCCCATCTCTACTAAAAATACAAAAATTAGCGGGGCATGGTAGTGGACACCTGTAATCCCAGCTATTAGGGAGGCTGAGGCAGGAGGGTCACTTGAACCTGGGGGGCGGAAGTTGCAGTGAGTCAAGATCGCGCCATTGTACTCCAGCCTGAGTGACAAGAGTGAAACTCCATCTCAAAAAAAAAGAGGAACTCCAGTATGGAGAAATATATTGCATGGCAAATTTTTCTAGGCAAATAATTTCCTTGACAAATATGTGTTTTTCATAACAGCATTAAACAATCAAGCAAAAAAAAAAACCTTAATTGACAACCTAATTAGACTGTTCCTAAGCCATTTTTAAAATGTTTACATAAATGACCATAAACTATAAATCTAAACAGAATTAGAATCTTCTAATAATGATGCTATTTTCACATTTTCCATTTCTAAATATCATTACTCAGATCTCTTTGATATATTCTGGCAAAATGACACTTGCATGACTCACTTAAGTATACTGATAGTTTTGTTTTATGCTAGGGTTGTAAAGGAACTATTTTTGCAATAATAAATGTTAATAAACAGTATATAAAATATTTACTTCAAATCTACAGAATAAAAAATGTGAAGTACAGCAGTAAGTACTGACAACTTATAGAGAACTTCATGCATCATGACTTAAAGACTTCTTTTTTGCAATGTAAAACTGTACCTTACTGTTCTTTTTTTGTTTTGTTTTCTATTTTGGCTTTCTAAGGAATATATTTTTTAAAAAACAAATTCTCACAGAATCATAAAGATACTACATTGATGTTGTCATGACATCACTTCTCTACAAGTGTTAATTCTTAAAATTCTGTGGAACAGTTCAAAGGGGTCTCTTCATACTATATTAGGAATTGAAACTATTGTTTCACTCTAAAACTAGAATCAACTGGTTGGTTTTAAATCAAGGGTTCTCCTTGTAGAAGAAGTTAGGCATTTGCACAGTTGTAAAAGCTACTTGCAAACCTTGCTCACATTAAAGAGTATCTTATCAGGTTTGGTTTGTTTGTTTTTTAAGTGACAAGATCTTGCTATATTGCCCAGGCTTCTAGCTTCAAGCAATACTCCAGGTTCAGGCAGCCAAAATGCTAGGATTATAGGCATGAGCGACCACACCTGGCTGGTGTTTCTATTAAAAGGAAAACCAAAAGTTAAAGAATTATTATGAATACAAACAGTTTAATAAATAAAAATGCTGACATACCCAACTTCTAATAAGAGTGAACTCCCTCCAAAAAAGTTTTGGCAGTTTCTCAGTTACTGCCTATTTAAAACATACTTACATAATAAATAATACCATTTCTTTTTATAAGACACCAGTGAATACACAGTTTTCATAGGAAGCATAGCTTTACCAGTGAATACATAGTTTTCACAGTAAAGCTATGCATAAAAAATAATTTCATAAAGGTAACTACAAATGCTAAAATTACAATTAAGCCAGATAATCATTAAGCATGTTAAGTTTACTACCAAAGACGGTAGCATACCTCTTGAGGCTCAGATGTATTCCTAAACCCAGGGAATTGGTAAAAATTAAAATTAAAAAAAAGACTAGGCCATCTACACTATTCTGATACAGAATGGTTCCCAATAGTATGTGACTTAATTTTAACTCATCCAGTTTAAAATATTCTTGGTAGTAACAGATTCCTATTGCTTAGAAGCCTATTCACAGACTAGTTGGTATTGATATAATACTGCAGTTAATTGTACCTTCTAGATTTGGGAAACCAGGCTGCTCTGCACCAATTCTGTAAACCTAATTAGATAATGTAAAGTTAATTTTTCCCTCAAGTTTCAGCGTACCAGTTCTTGTATTCAGTGAAGTGAATCAGGTCTCCCTGTCCACATGTTTAAATGCTTCTTGGGAGTAATGCTTGAAAATGCTATAAAGGCTGGGGAGCCCAGAAGGGAATTTATAATGGTGCAGAAATGAGAACATTTCTCATTTGGAAATATTCAGGATTCTTAGCAAATGAAGCAACTGAAAGTTAGCTCTTCCCTCTCCAAAAAGATGTAGACTCTGGGTGACTGCAGTTCAAGTTGTCTCAGTGTTGCTTTCAGGATCACAGGGCTGAACTAGAATTTAATGATAAACCTCATTTTTAAAAACTAAGAATATTGAAATGCTGAGCATACGTTTTCTCTATGCTGAGAATAGCACAGTTTTGCTGTTCTGTTTTTTTAATACACTTCAGTCAAATTAATGTACTAAAAACTAAAAATTGCCTAATGTTCTCAGAATAAAATTTATTTTCCAATTTTAAATATTAAATTGTTTTTCTAGTCACAGCTTTTCTAATCACTGGATTTTAGACTTAAGTAAAAAAATGACTAACAAGTGTTACAGTACCTAGCTTATATAGTATTATATAGGATCACAAGTAAAATACATATACATAGGTGTCTGCATGCATGCGCACACACACACACACACACACACACACAGAGTTGTGGGTAGGGAGAGGTGGAAAGGCACATAAAGTTATGGTAGCCCAGATATAACCAAAAATGGGTTAAGTTCCTCTTCGATAGTTACAGTTCTCTAATAAAACTTTTTCTCTATTTGTATTTTTCCCATAGTGAAGATGACTCTTCATGACCTGAACTTCTTTATGATCTGAACCAGTTTTCCTGGGCCACAGTATTTACTGAGATGCCAATGATGATGCTGCTGTGGTCCCTCTCTAGACCAAAGTACTACTGGTTAGCTTAGCAGGCAGGTAACGCTTCCACAGCCACTTGTTTCAGCTTTCATTCTAGTCAGTTCTCAAATATTATAACATTTGAATTTGTTGATGGCCCTGCCCTTAAAGAAATTATTTTTGCTCACGGTTAGGCAATATTGTCTAGGTCATTTCACTTCTGTCTATGTCTTCTTTCATCTCTCCCCACCAACCTCCTAGAGCCTAAAAGAAGGCATTTTCCATGTTTCTTTCTTAATACACACATTTTTCTCCTCCATCCACACAGGCTCCTTTAACTTACCAATCCGCTCCCTGAGCTGCAGACACCACCCTCTGGCCAATGAAATGCATCCTCTTCTGATTCCATGCTGAGCTCCATGTACCTGGTTAGACACCTTCGCGTGACTGACCTGTAGTCTATAAAATACCATATGCCAAACCAAACCAAATTTTTCATTTTGCAGCCCCCAAATCTATATAACCTCTAGATTGGCATTCCTTAAAAGCATGATCCCTAAACCAGCAGCAGCAGCAGCAGCATGCATCCCCAGAGAACTAGTTAGAAATGCAAATTATCGGCTCTACCCTAAATCTACTCAATCAGAAATTCTGGGCATGGGGCCAAGTAATCCGTTTTCTCACACCCTCTAGGTGATTCTGAAGCCAACAGAAGTTTGAGAGCCAGTGCTTTGGACAGCTGTATTCCTTCTAAAGGCATCAACATCCTTTCCTTTACCATCAAGAATGATTCCTCCTCCCACTGGGCAATTCTATTACACTTCCACAATCTCTTCCTCTGTATTCAGTTTCTAGGTCCTTCTCCTTAGTTTAGGCTTCATTATATCCTTCAGACATAATTCTTTCCTCACTGAAATCTAGCTTTCACTGTTTCCAGATTATTCCTTATAGCCCAGCTCTGACCATTCAAAGTCTTTCATGGCTCAGATTCTATTTATCTTTCTAGGGTCCTCTCTTCTATTCCACCCCTCTCCAACCCAATTTTCCAGCCATGTAGTCCCCAGGATTGGTCACAGTCATTTATGCTGTTGCACACAGTCTCCTCTGTCCTCGTCTCTCCAGCATGTCTTTTTATAAGACAAGCTCTCTGACAGCATCCAGCCCCATACACTAGATGCTCCTTTCTCTGTGATCCCACAGCACCCAGTGGACTTAACTAACACAGTTTTTGTCTTACCCACCGCAATTGTTTACTTGTGCATCTGGCCCACAAACTGTGGCCAAAAAGGACTATTATTCATTTATCTAGGAACATACATTTTAAGCAAGACACCCATATAATTTACCATCCAACGCAGGACATTTCTGAGAGTGAAAGGATAATAATGGCTAATGGGCAGCAAATGTAAACTAAAACAAATAATCACCCTAATTAACAGACCACAGGAGCCACACACGCCCATCATCTGAGTCCTGACTACATCTTCAAGCTCATCCGGTACTGTACTCCCTCCAAACTCAACAAACTCCAGCCATACTGGCTTCAAACACTCCAGCCTCATTCCATCCTCAGGAATTTTGCACTTCTGTTCCCTCTGCCTGGAATGCTCTTCTCCCAGATTTGCATGATAGTCTTACACTTACTCCCGAAGTCTCTGCTCTGGCCATCGCCTTCCCTGATGTTCCCGGAGTGGTCCCCTCCATCCCATTCTCTCCTTTTTATTTTTTTTTTTTACTTTTTTTTTTTTTTTTTTGAGATGTGAGTCTTGCTCTGTTGCCCAGGCTGGAGTGCAGTGGCGTGAGCTCCACTTACTGCAACCTCTGCCTCCTGGCTTCAAGCAATTCTCCTGCCTCAGCCTCCTGAGTAGCTGGGATTACAGGTGCATGCTACCACGCCTGGCTAATTTTTGTATTTTTAGTAGAGACAGGGTTTCACCATGTTGGCCAGGCTGGTCTCAAACTCCTGACCTCAAGTGATTCACCTGCCTAGGCCTCCCAAAGTGCTGGGATTACAAGCATGAACTACCGCACCCAGCCTCCCATTCTCTTTCACATTACCACGTACAGATGCTCCTCGACTTACCGGGGTTACACCCTGCAACGAACCCATTGTAAACTTGAAAAATCATAAGACATCTTAAGTCCAGGTGTGCTCAGACTTATGACAGAGTTACACACCGATAAACCCATTGAAAAGTCAAAAATTGTAAGCTGAATCATGGTAAGTCAGGGACCATCTACATTGTCTTCAGTGTTTATCTGAAATTACCCTGCTAGCATCTATATATCCACTTTTCAATGGAGTCCATATGTGTACTTGTCTGTGTTGTTAAAAACTGTAGTGCAACATCAGAAAGCACAGCTCTGAAGTTAGAACACCTAAGATTGAATCCTGGCTCCACAATCAATTAAGTGAATAACCTTGGACGAAGAGTTCATCTCTCTATACCACAACAGCCTCATCTATAAAGCGGGGATTCCCTCAGACTTGCAATAGAGGGTGGTTGTTACAAATAAATGACCAAATACATGTAGAATATTTATTAGGCCCAAAGTAAGGATTCAATATATGTAAACTATTATTGTTGCTGTTATTACTGAAATCCTTAATTTAGCTACTTTTCAGATTGTACATTCATTCTTCAGGAATGAGAAATTCAAAATATGAACAAAGACAATTATCTAGTTTGAAGCTGAATAATCACAATCATTTTCCTGCATTCAATAGCTACTCAAATCTTGCTGACCAACTTTTTTAATAACTCAAGTTAGAAATTCCACATATTCTGTTTACAGATGGCTCAAGCTCAGAATTTTGCTTTTCATTCATGATGAATTATTTTTCTCTCTTCCTCTTTCTCCAATTTACTATCGTCTGATCTAACACAGTTTATACAGAAACCCAAATCGTATCTCACACGTTATCTCCCATCCCATGCAACCAGCCTAAGTCACAAAATAGACTGCTGTTCAACAGTTTTCATTCTCTCTTTACTAATAATTGTGCACTCCCCAAAAGGCCATTTTAAGGCTTCTCCACCTACTGGTTTGACTACTGATGAAATATATCCTTGTGACAGTTCTTATATCATTTCTTTACATTGCTACTGGATCAAAGAATAGCTCTCCCCACCCCCAACTAGATTGTGAGAGCAGGAACTCCCACTTCAGGTGTTCTCAGTATTCTTCATGAGGTCTTAGGGAGGGGAGGATGGGGAAGGGGGCAGGGGCAAGCAGATGGTAACAGGGCTGATGCCTGACCTCACATAGACCATTGGATGGGAAATATTTCCACAGAAGTGATCAATACAGCAATTCTTAGGAATTCACCAAACATTTCTGAAATGTTCAGACCTATGTGGGAGACATAAATGGATGTACCTTACTTTAGTTTCTTGTAGCATCTTTCCTGGTGCTAATTTTATAGAAGGCACATATTAAATGTTGAGGAAATATTCAACGAACAGGAAACATGAACCCTGCCTTCAAAGGGCACATGGTCAGTGGCTGGAAGCCTTGTTTGGTTTAGAGGACATTTTAGGAAACACAAAAGCTTCTGATTATCAACCTAGAAAAAAATGCAGATGTATGCAAAAGTTCGCATTTATTTCAGGAAGTCTATAAACCCCCGATTTCTCAGACTTGTTGATGTGAGATTTTTAATCATTATTATATGCGGGGGGAGAAGGGGAATGGGAGATTGAAAACAGGAAAGAAAACAAAAACCAATCCTAAGGCGTATAGCCTGGGAAACTGAGAGAACAGTGGCCATTTAAGACACTACACTTTCACTAAGTGATAGCTCCATCCCTAATAGTATAAACAGAGCTTCCATTTGAAAGACAATCTCATGTTCAAGGGCAGAATTTTTCAGGTTACAACTGATCATCACTGAGATAAAATGGCTTTGGTAAGGTGACACTTGACTGCCAGGGTAATCAGTTCAGCCACCAATCCTCATTTAAGCTATATTCCTTTCAAACCTGTTAGCTTGCCTATCATATAAAACCTCTTGGCCTAGTGGCTCCTGAATTAGTTCTACTATGTACACATCCTGAACCTAAGTGGCATTAATGACTTGACTAAAGTTGCATTTGCATATCCAGAGAGTCATTAGTTTATACACAGCTTCTCACCAGCACTGAATGTTTTAATGCAGGGGTCCCCAACTCTGGGTCATGGACAGGTACCTATCCATGGCCTGTTAGGAACCAGGCCGCACAGCAGGAGGTGAGTAGCAGTCTGGCAAGCGAGCATTACCGCCTGAGCTCTGCGTCCTGTCGATCAGTGGTGGTATTAGATTCTCACAGGAGCATAGCATGCAAGGGATCCAGGTTGCGCACTCCTTATGAGAATCTAATGCCTAATGATCTGAGGTGGCACCGTTTCATCACCAAACCATCCCCCGCCCAACCCAACCCCCCCAGTCTGTGGAATAATTGTCTTTAACAAAACCGGTCCCTGGTGCTAAAAAGGTAGGGGAATACTGTTTTAATGGATCTGTCAACATTTCCTTTAAAAACCTTTATTTTCAGAGGCTTATGAGTCAACTGTAGACAGTCACTCAGGGCTAAAACCTGGGATAAATGGTGTTAGTCTGAGACATATTATAACTTATTTAATTAAAGGAGCTTTCTGTGATTTGCAAGTCTAAACAGTCTGAATAAATGCTGTCCTTAAAATATCCAGAGGACAAAGGCGGAAAAAAAAAAGGCTTCCCATAATCATAATACAACACAAGAAAGTATATATACATTTTGCCTTGACAACTTTCCATAATGGAACAAATAATCTATCATCCTAGGCCTCCTGACATCTTCGCTACCATATCCGCTCGCCAAATCCTGATGCCTTTGCATCTTTAGGAGCTCCTGAATCAATTTAGTTTTTTCTATCTCTACCACCACCCTGCCAATCTAAGCAAGGATTATGTCCCACTTGAATAATGACCACCCCCACCAGGACTCCTGCTACCTGTTCTATAGACAAATACGTACTTTCTGTAGGCAGCCAGAGTGATCTTTTCAAAACACAAATCCACTCTCCCCTACTTAAAATCCTTCAATAGCTTCTCACTGCACTTAAGATCTCCTTAGCGTGGACTGCGAGACCCATGCTTTCCTGAGTGGCATCATTCCACTTCTCATGCTCCACGTTCCGACAACATTCATCTCCTAGTTTCTCGCTATTTCACCCATGCTACCTCCTGCCTTAGACCTTTGCACAAATTCTCCTTCTCAAGAATGCTGCCACCCACTTCCAGATTAACTACTTTTCTTGAAATGTTCAGATTTCGCCTCAAAAGTCAGAGTAGGCAGCTAGGCAGACATGAGCAGGGCAGGAAAGGCCCCTCACCACCAAGAATGTCAGGTGGCCAAAGGGTGATGGTCAGGCAGTTGTTAAACTGTCTCTCTGAAATAATAATTGGTCGCAGCCAACACCATGGAAAGGCAGTCTCCCAATAGACAGAAAACACCTAAAGCTGGTTATCAGCAGGTTCCTGCTAAGATCTCAGGAGTTAGGCCAGTGGGCTCCAGCATGTGCACTAATAGGCAAAATGGCGGCTTTTAACTAGTACTTGCCCTTCCTCTAGGAAGGCTCAAATGGTAAGGGAAAAATGCCTCAGGTGAGCATGAGTACAATTTCAGTAAACCCACTGTATGCAGCCCCTCCCCGCTGCTGGCAGGCCACTGCGCATGCAGACAGCCCACCCCAAGGGAAGAATCATGGGAGAAGAAACGCAAACCCTGGAATCATGCCAATGTATAAGACCCCAAGTCCAAGGTGAGAGGAGGTACTTGGATTTCTCAAGCCGCCCACATGGCCCTCTTCAAAGTGTACTTCCTTCCGTTCCTGCTCTAAAGCTTTTTAATACTCTCGCTCCTGCTCAAAAATTTGCCTCGGTCTCTCACTCTGCCTTATGCCCCTCCAATAAATTCTTTCCCACAAGGAGGTAAGAATCGAGTGACTTCAGACCTGTATGGATTTGCTACTGCTAACAGTCATTTCTTCAAGTAAGGCTTTTATGACCAAATTCTTCCATTTTCTTGCCCCCTATGGTTTTCACTATGAAAGCAGTAGCACAATTTTTATTTATATGTTTATGGAGGTTTGATTGCTGTGTGGTTTTTGCAAGATCCATGAGATTAAGGACAAGGAGTATTTCCTTAACAACTAGTACCATGCCTGGTACATAATAGGCACTCAAAAAATGTTTGAATAAATCAATATTTAAAATCACACAACAGAATATGATCGGAAATGTAAGGTCATTTTTCACATCATTCACCTCAGAGAAAGAGCAAGCGGCCCAGAGATGGGAAGGATATAAGAAACATGTTTCTTTCGTCTTGACTCCACAGGTGGACAGACCTAAAACAAGGAAATAGTGCAGATGAGGAAGGACCATCTCAAGTCGTCAAGGCTGTAACAGAATTTAGTGTCTTAAACATTCATAGTTCAAGATAAAAACTGGCAGAGGGTGAATGGAGCCACAAGTACAAGCTTGCTGGAGTAGAGGCAGAACCCACACCTGGTAAACTGGATCGTTCAGGCCATTTAAAGGGATCCAAAAAAGTCCATGTGTAGATCAGCATTAAAGAGAAGCAGAGATCTCAAAATGGGTGGAATATTTGCAATAATCATCCAAGTAAAAGAACCACAAGGGGGAGGAGAAACTCAGGAGTCAGAATCCTCCCTACAGGATTTGTCCTTCTAGCACTGTATCTTAAAAGCTCCTGGGTTAGTCTTTATTAAAGGAAGGTAATAATCCCTTATTTATGCTCTTATTTATAAGTTACACTTTAAATTGCTTGTATTACTATTTACCTGGGAAGCCAATAAAAGGGTCTTTCTTGCTCTTCTGATACCTAAGCATTCTTCTTAATGTTAATTATGTTAAGTCTTTAAAATCTACCTTTTGTCTTTGACGAATGATAGAAATTACACTGGATCCACTGAGAAACTTTATCAAGTACACTGAAACAAACAAAAAATCAAGATATCATCACCTTCTTTATCATCACCATATAGTATTGAAATGGGCATTATGGACCATCCTTTATTTGCACTAATAAAATATTTCACGAGTTGGCAAGTGATGCTGATGTTCCGCCACCTCTTTAAAAGACCATCAGAAGGGCGGGACATTCTGAACCTAGCTAGTTTTGTCAGTTTCTCTACCAGAAAATAGGGGGTTAAACATTTCTAGCTACATGTAAAAAGCCATTTGATGACTTAAAACAAATATCCTCAATTGCAGTATTCAGTTATCCTTTGTCAGTAAGTCATGTTGAGAACAAAATCATAAAAAGATCACCATCACTCCATGAGCTGAGAAGCTTAAAACTGCAAACGTACTGAAAAGGAAAGCTGATACTTTTTATTATCATCAATTCAGATGACTTAGATGGGAATCTATCCCAGATATTACAAAGGGATTCCACTGCTGTAGAGACTTCAAATACTAAAACTTACAGATTACATCTAATCTCATGATACAGGCAAAGAGCTGATAATGGGATCTCCTCCTAGGATTCTTACTCTTGAAAGGACGCCACAAGCCTTTTCGCCCAACTTCCTGATGCTAACTTTCCAGAAGGAAAGTTAATAAACATGACATAGAAGCGACGCTGATCACATTTACAAAAAGCACTTTACAACAGAGAGAGTGACTCGACTCCTCCGGCAGCCCCGCCGCCTCGGCGGTCGTGAGCCCCTCATACCCTCTCCTACCCCCACTGGCAGCCGGCCCAGCAGGCTGTCCCAGGCTCAGGGAGGAGGAAGCAGGGGGTGCAACGGTTCATCCGGGGGGAAGCAGGTCAGGGTTCCGGGCGAGGCCGGTGCGCGCCGCCCGCTCCCGGTCAGGGAAGCCGCAGTGGCCTCGATCCCTTCACCGCGCTGCGCGGCTCCGGGTAACTAATGTTCCGAGGCGCCTGACTAAACCCTCCAAATCCAAGGAATGTCAGTGCTAACACTCGCGCCCTGGGCGGCAGACAAATGCGTCCCAGCGGAGCTGCCGCGAGCTCCGCGCCGCGGCTCCCCTCGGCGTCGGC
>NW_012118487.1:14540978-14542391 GCF_000951035.1 Colobus angolensis palliatus
GCCGTGCCGCGACCCCGCCGCCCCCTGCTCCCTCCACACGCGGGCAAACAAAACAAGTTGCCGGTCGCTGCCGCCGGAGGGGGCCGGGCGGGTCACTCACCCTCATCCTGCTCAGCGGGCTTGGGTCGTCCGGCCGCGGGGTCAGGGAAGACCAGAGGACCACTAGCCCCAGGAAGCTTCCCACCACCAGCAAACTGCGTAAGATGAACCCAATCTTCAGCCTCATCTTCCTCCGGCGGCGAGAGACTCACAGCCCGGCGCAGCCGCCGCCACCGCTCTCCCCTCCCTCCTTCCCCCCTCCTCCGGCTCTCCTCCTCCTCCTCCTCTTTCCCCCACCCCTACCGCTACCGCTGCCGCCCTCTCCGCTGCCTGCCCTTTCCAGCTCCAGATCCGGAACTCCCCTCGGCTATACCTTTCCCCGGGCTCTTCCCTCCGCCCTCCCCGTGGCCCCCTCCCCTCCGGCGGCCACCGCAGAGCTCCGACTGACCCGTGTGCCTCGCTCTTCCAGGCTGCCTTCCTCTCTACCTGCCCCCTTCCAGATCCGCAGTCCCCTGCTCTCCACGCGAGCCGCCTTCACAGTCCCCTGCTACCTTGCAACTAACTTGCACTTTCCCCAGGTCTGGTCCTTAGCCTTTGCCCTACAGCTCAGCTCCTTAAAGCTTTCAGATCCCCAAACTTTTATTGTAATTATGGACCATAACTCCGTCCTTAACTCCTGTGCCCCCCGGGATTCCCTGACCCACCGCCCCCTCCGTTGGACCTGGAGTCGCTCTTCTCTGCACCTCTCCCTTAGACCCACTTCCCTGAGCGCCCTGTCGAGAGGCTTTCAGGAAGCCAACCAGGAAGTGGGACTACCGCTGCTGCTGCAGCAGCTCCACGTGGCTGATTTATAGCTGAAGGGTTTTTTTTTCTTTTTATTGATTGTTCTTGCTTTTTCACACGGCTCCTTAAGGTGGTGAATTTGTAACCGAAAGGCCCAGGTGAGATGTGCAAATATCACTGAATTGGAGGAGCTCATTTGGAAATCTAGTATTTCTTTCTCTTGAGCTAATGAAAAGAAAGGCTGTCGTCTTAAGCCAAAAGCAATACCAACCTTGTGCACGGGCTGGTAAATTTCAAATCCGAGGACCACGCATTTCAGCTCCGCCCTCATTGCCTCCCTCAGACCTTATTTTTGCCACTTGATTTCTGCTTTTCAAACGTCTTTTATGCCTGTGTTACCTAAATTACACAGGAAAGGATATTGGCAAGTGTTTAGCCAAATGCCCCACCCTGAGGAAATAATTTTTCTGCCCATATCTCCCAATAAAGATGTCTATGTCTTTATATCAGAGTGTATGTAATTACATTATCAGTGTACTATACCCTAAACTGCTAATTTAAATCGAACAAAACGTTTTAAGATTTTATCCT
>NW_012118487.1:14542576-14551465 GCF_000951035.1 Colobus angolensis palliatus
TCAAGCAATTCTCCTGCCTCAGCCTCCCAGGTAGCTGGGACTACAGGTGCACACCGCCATGCCCGGCTAATTTTTTTTTTTTTTTGTATTTTAGTAGAGACGAGGTTTCACGGTGTTGCCCAGGCTGGTCTCGAACTCCGGAGCTCAGGCAATCCACCTGTCTCGGCCTCCCAAAGTGCTAGGATTACAGGCGTGAGCCACCGCACCCAGGCTATCCTAAGTTTTAAGATGGTGAAAGCTGATTCTTTTTTTTCATACTGTCTCCTATCTGCAAGTTTTTTGCTTTAAAACAAAACCCAGTTATTTCAGTCATCAAGATAAAGAATTGTACCAAACTACCTTCATGTGCTTTTTGGCTTGGCTTACAATGGCTAGTATATCGGGGGGTTCTGTAGATGCCACAATTTCAGAATTTTCACACAATATCTGAAATCATATCCTCATGAACAGCATGGTTCCGGAAATGCAGAATGGATTGCAGTTAGGTGTATTATTGGTTGGCTGAATGATTGTACCTCATATTGTGGAAAAGTCCACTATATAGAGTACCTGGAAGAGGGAGTGTCAAGTGTTAAACACAAATCACTGCTTGACTTAGCATTTGTATCAGCCCCTTAGGTTAAAACCAGTTGTTTTAAGTAGAAGATGAGAGAGATTTTGCCTAAGACCACTTTTTTTGTGTGTGACAGATCTAGAGTGTGTAATTCATGAAGTATGAATCTGCTGGGTAATGTGATATGAAAAGCGAATGAACCATTCTTGGTGATGATTCAGGTCAGCGTTGGGACCCAGGAATCCCCTGTTAATCAGTACCCCAATGATTTTTGACCTGGGTAATCTGGGTACCACTTTTGGAGAAACACTGAAAGGAAGCAAGGTGGGGGGCTTGGGAAAAGTCTTATATAGATAACTTTGGAAGGCAGGAATAGGCTCATTTACGGACTCAACGTGAACTGTTCAGAAGTGAGGTGTACTCCTTTTCTTTTTTATTTATTTATTTTTTGAATCGGGGTCTTGCTCTGTCACCCAGACTGGAGTGCAGTGGCACATCCATAGCTCACTGCAGTCTGGAACTCCTGGGCTCAAGTGATCTTCCCACCTCAACCTCCCAGTAGCTAGGACTACAGGTGTGAGTCATCATGCCCAGCTAATTTTTTTTTTTAATTTTTTGTAGACACAGGGTCTGTTGTCTGGTCCTGTTGTCAAGGCTCGTCTCAAACTCCCAGCCTCCAGCGATCCTCCCTTTTTGGCCTCCCAAGATGCTGGTATTACAGGCAGAGCCATCATGGCCCACCTGGACTCCTTTTCATAGGAGACAGTTCCCTAGGCAGAGACTGGGCTTGAAACAGGTAACTTACAAGGCATCTTGTGATCATAAGAGAATAATTCCATTTGAAATCAGCAGCTGAAGTCCACGTGAATAATTAAATCTTTCACTTGTGTTATTTTCACAGGGGAGACAGTTTTTTATTCTTAAGAAGGTAGGAAGCTTTATTTTTACTGTTTTGACCATAGCTGGGAAAGTATGCAAATGGAAAGTGGTACCTATCATCAAAGTATTGAGAATGGTCAGTCCTTTGAAGGTCCTAGCATTCTGAGAACATCTTGCCACCGCTACCACCCCCTACCTTTAGTGTTACACATAGAGAACTTAAAATATGTATGAAAGAGTATATAGTTATACAGTTGTATATTGATGAATAGATATATAGTTGTAAAAGTTTATGTTTCTCTGAGTCCTAATAACTTTTAAAAGAAACTGCAAGTAAATTATCACAGGAACAGAAAACGAAATACTGCATGTTCTCACTTACAAGTGGGAGCTAAATGATGAGAACACATGGACACATAGAGGGGAACAACACACACTGGGGCCTATTGAAGGGTGGAGGTTGGGAGGAGGGAGAGGATCAGGACAAATAACTAATGTGAGTACTAGGCTTAATACCTGGGTGATGAAATAATCTGTACAAACCCCCATAACACAAGTTTACCTATGTACCAAACCTGCACATGTACCCCTGAACTTAAAAGTTTTAAAAAAGTGCAAATATACCTTAAAACATATGCCCATTGCAGTATTTGCTGGGAGGCAGCCTTTGTAGGGTTGACAGAACTTGTTTAGAAAATGAGGAGCTACATTCAAAGCTTAGGTCAAGATAAATCACATGCCACTCTGAACCTAGGGCTTTTATCTGCCAAATAGTGATTACAATACTCAACCTCACAATGTTCTCAAAAGGAATAATTGAGGTCAAGTACATATACAAATATAAAGTACAATTAGTGTAATGGAACAAGCCTCAGGTGTGTGTGGCTGTAATTCTTGTTTTATGAATGCTGCAGTTCCTGGGATAATAGTCATTAAGGAAGAGGATAGAGACTAGAACTGAATGAGATGGACATAGAGATGGCCAAGAGAAGCATCGTCCTCTCCCAAGTCATGGGGTCATGTGTGGTGGATGGTGACATGGTGCCCTCAGCTCAGAGTCCAGCTGGGGGCTCAGAAGCAAGGTAACTGAAGGGAGAGAATTATTTGAGCACCTAGTGAGTGTAAGATGCTTCACATTTATTGTTTCACCTAACCTCTACACAACCTGATGTGGGTATTACTGCTGTCAAGCTGGGATTCAAAGCAGGTTTTTCCAACCTCAGAATTCTTGCCAGACTGACTGGCCTTCTGGGTCTGGAACATAAATGTTTTCAGGCAGTGTAATGTGCAAGAGGTCAGAGCCTAAAACTTTGTTATTTTTAAATTTCTCCACCATGTCAACTCTGTTACAGGGAAGCCCACCAGAGGGAATTGTACCCATTTTGGGGCTCCACTACCCCAATGCTATGCTGCAGCCAAGCTGAACTTTCTAAGTTTCTAAATGTAACTCACTTACCTTCAGGCCTTTGTACAGGGAGTTCTTTTTGCCTGAAATACCTTCTGACATCTTAACATTACGCTTAGATGTCAGTTACAGAAAGCTTTTTCTAGACTCTCTCATATTTCCCACTCCACACCCCTATATCACCTCCCACCAATGTACTAGAGTAGGTATCCTGCTAGGTGCTTCCACTGCACCGTCTACTTCTTCTTCCCTAATGATTACCACTATATTGTAATGGCTTAATTTCTTTTTCCTACACCCAGATAAAAATGTACATGAAGGTGGAGCCTTGTCTGTCTAGTTCGTTATTGTTATTCGTGTCTGGTATGTGGAAAGGGCTCAGTGAGTATTTCTCGATGGAATGTTGAATGAATAATGGGACTGAAAATATAAAAGGCAGACGAAACTTAGAAGAGGGACCAGGTTTACTTCAATTGCTCTTCCTCCTCACCGGGAGGTTTATCTTCCAAGGATAAAACTTTGGAGGTTTTATTAAATTAGAAAAGTGATTATTTTACACATGGTTATCGTCATCAACTGATAGGCTGTTGTTTCCCCCTTACTCAGCATCCTACTAAGGCTACTCAGAACCAAGAAGAAAGGGTAGTTTTAAGTTCATATTTTTGTATGTACGGAGATTTAAAAAATAACAGCTGCATTAAAATGGGAACATGTAGCCGTAGGGAATTATTTGCAAACAAATTTAAATATTAATTATGTCTGGTTGCCAAGAACTCAAGTTAAATTAGTGTCAATGACCTGTAAATTACTAAATATCCTATCACCATTCTATAAGCCATTTAATCACCTCTTTTCAAAGAAGAAGAGCACCATTGGTAGTATCTTTAAAGGAAGATACATTTTATTGTTTAGAAAACAATTACTGTTTAGATATCAAGGAGAGCATAGTGTTTGTTAAAAATTTATTAATTTTGTGTACTGTTCATTAGTTACCTCTTACTGCTTAACAAATTACTCCAGTTTAGCACTTACAAACAACAAACATTTACTTCACAGAGTTTCTGAAGTCAGGAATCTAAGAGTGGCTTAACAAGGTGGTCTGGCTCAGGGTCTCTCATGAGATTCTTGCCAGACTGTCATCTGGGACTACCATCATAACCATCTGGGCCTGGAGAATTTGCTGTCAAGTTCACCCACATGACCAGCAAGCAGGCCTCAGTTCCTCACTGGCAGGCGGTGGGAGGCTTCCGTTCCTTGTCACTTGGGCTTCTCCATAGGGCTACTCATGACAAGGCAAGCTGACTTACCCCCTTCATAAAAGATCTGAGGGAGAGAGAGCCCAAGAAAGAATCCACAGTCTTGTGTAAGAAATACTCTGTATACTGCATTTATCTGTAAAATGAAGGTGTTGGACCAAATGATCTTTAACATTCTTTCCAATACTGAAATTCTGAGATTTTCCTATGATGTTGATGTGTGATTGAGACTTAAATTTGTGCTTTCATGTGGAATACTGTGAAGTAAAATCCTGCTTTTGTCCTTTTTTTCTGACATGGGGTACTATTTCTATCATAAGCCTGAGATGGATAATTCCTGAATTGTGCTCATCTGGAATAAAGGACTGTTGTCAAGGGCTTCCATTTGATGAGGTTAAGGGTCTCCTACAGTGTTTTGAAAGCAAAAATACTTATTTAAAAGCCCTTGGATTTCACATCATAGAACACTACCTCTTCATAATTTGGTACTGTTTTTGGACTCCCATAATTCAGAAGTGCTCTTCTGATCTGACCATTTATTTAAGAGGTGATTGAAACGGATTTTGTCTCTTACTACTCTTGTTTAAAACCTGTTCAACAACTTCCCATTGCTCTTAGATTTAAGCCCAAACTCCTTCATTTATTACAAAGCCTTTGTGAGCTTGCCTCTGCTTACCTCCGCAGCCCCATGGCTGGTCAGTTATCCCCTCTTTTGCAACTTAAACTGTAGCCATGTTGATTTTCTCTCCATTTCTGAAATAGGCCAACTTCACTCTCACTTTTAGACCTTTGTGTGTGTTATTCTCTTGCTTAGAACACTCTCTCTGTAGTTCTTACACCAACCCCTCTCCCATGAACTCCCTGATAATCCTTCAGATTTCAATTTATACATCAGTTCTTTCAGAAACCTCTAATTGTCTTCAGCCTCTCACCCCACTGCTAGGTTAGAAGACCCTGCTTCATCCTTTCAAAGCACCCTCAGAGTGAGTTCTCCCTCAGAGCATACAGAACTCTATAATTGTTTATTCAGTTGTCACCTTCATTAGACCAAGTTTCTTTCTTTCTTTTTTTTTTTTTTTTTTGAGATGGAGTCTTGCTCTGTTGCCAGGCTAGAGTGCAGTGGTGCCATCTCAGCTCACTGCAACCTCTACCTCGCGGGTTCAAGTAATTCTTCTGCCTCAGCCTCCCTAGTAGCTGGGACTACAGGCGTGAGCCACCACCCCCAGCTGATTTTTGTATTTTTGGTAGACATGGGGTTTCACCATGTTGGCCAGGATGGTCTCAATCTCTTGACCTCATGATCCGCCTGCCTCGGCCTCCCAAAGTGCTGGGATTACAGGTGTGAGCCACTGTGCCCAGCCTAGACCAAGTTCCTTAAGGGCAAGGACCATATTTAAATTTGGCATTGTGTCTCTAGATGTTGACCATGCTTGGCAAAGAAGAGATGCTCAGTATTAAGAGACTGAACGAGTGAAAATATATTTCCTGTGTTCACTGTTAAGCGTGGGGAAAAAGGAGTTGCATAAGCAAAAATATGAATTTAAAAGCCCTCAGATTTCACAGTGTGGAACACCACCTCTTCATAATTTGGTACTCTTTTTGGACTTCTGTAATTCAGTAGTCTTCTTCTGATTTAAGAAGCATTCTTTAATAGCTCTTGAAAGCTGATATCTAAATGATTTGCAGAAGCATTTTATAGGTAGATGGTTTTGCCTTTATTTTGGGTGTTGGGAAAGAAGGGTACAGTATTCTACATTTTACCTGACCAAAATGAGTACTGTAATTCCTAGATAATAAACTGATAGCTATTTGAAACTGCCTGTCGGCTTACTGAAGGGAAAATGCATTGCCCAGAACCTCACATCTTTTATGTGGGAACCCAGTACCTACAAGACAAACTGGCCTCTCTCTGTTACTATTGATAATCTCTTAGAGCATAACTTCTAAATAATGGGTGGAATGGAAAGGACCTCTGTCAGTGAAAGGGCTACAGAACTTGCCCTGCTGTATGCAAATTAAGAGATTTGGCTAGACTCAAATTTCTAATTTCCTTTCAAATGCTCAAATTTCTTAAAATTAAGGTATGAAATGCACTGAAGAAAGACTCAGGTTCTTAGCAGTGTGGTTAGTTAAATGACCTGAAGTCTTCAAAACTGGTATTTGTCAAGGTGTTACTGTAAGTCCTCTTACAGTTTGTGCACATAAACCTCTGCATCAGCAAGCAGACTAGTTTCAGACCGTTATCAATTTGTTATCACATCCTTCCAGAGATCCTGCTTATCTAGCTATGCCTAGAACCTGACATTCTTTATTGTGGGAACCTGTAAGACAAACTAGCCTCTCTCTTGTTAATACTGATTATCTCTTAGAGCATAACTTTGACACAATAGGAATGAAATAGAAAGAATCCATGTCAGTGAAAAGGCCAGATAACCCATGCTGCGATATGTAAAATGAGAGGTTTGGCTAAACCACATTGGGCATAGCTGGATAAGCATAATCCCTGGAGGTGTGTGAAGATGTGTGGAAAGGAAAAAAAATGTCAGGGAGGAGGGGACATTCCTGTGCTTGACCATCTTCTGAACATTTTTGATTAATTTTTATAAAATTGAAAATTAGTAATGGACTATGCCTACAAGCCTTTTTAGGCATTTGAGACAAGATAAACAGTTACACACAAATAAAGAAACTGAGGTTCAGACTACAGAGAGATTATGATGAGAGAGGTTTTCCCACATGATCCAGGAATTAAGAGGCTGGACAGGGACTACAGATCTCTTAATTCCAAACCTTTTACTTCCCAACTAGGACATCTTGTTAATGTCCAGAAATTTCACCCTTTCTTTAGTTTGTAACAACTGAACAATGACAAGTATATTCTCTCTTTTATTTGAGCAGGTGGCTCTGTATTAAAAGCCTGTTTGGAGAGCCACAACAGGGAGTTGTGAGCTAAGAGTGCTGATCTTCGGGGGAGCTCAGAATACTGCCATTTAGGTAAATATACCTTTTGGCATACTGAAAAGGCTATGAAATTTGAATTTTAATTACATTTCTTTTTGGAGAGTGATCTTTGAGGACTTGGTTTTATGGGATAACTTCTTTTTTCAAACCATATAAAATGATTTTTAACAAATGGAATCCTTTTCTATGATCTTGTGTATTTTTAGATATTTCTGTTCAATATTTTTTGAGCATGTGTCATGTTCTAGTCATTGTTCTAGATGCTGGAGATACAGCAATAAAGTAAAAGCCAAAATCCTTGTCCCCATAGAGTCAGACAATAAGCCAAATATGTATATTGTTACATATTGTTATTGAATAAACTGCTATATCACCATGTGCCAAGCCTTGTTCTAAGAGTATACAAAGGTTAACTCATCCATTTAGATAGCATGTTAGAAGATAAATGCAATGGAGGGAATCCTTTTCTATGATCTTGTGTATTTTTAGATATTTCTGTTCAATATTTTTTGAGCATGTGTCATGTGCTAGTCATTGTTCTAGATGCTGGAGATACAGCAATAAAGTAAAAGCCAAAATTCTTGTCCCCATAGAGTCAGACAATAAGCCAAATATGTATATTGTTACATATTGTTATTGAATAAACTGCTATATCACCATGTGCCAAGCCTTGTTCTAAGAGTATACAAAGGTTAACTCATCCATTTAGATAGCATGTTAGAAGATAAATGCAATGGAGGGAATCCTTTTCTATGATCTTGTGTATTTTTAGATATTTCTGTTCAATATTTTTTGAGCATGTGTCATGTGCTAGTCATTGTTCTAGATGCTGGAGATACAGCAATAAAGTAAAAGCCAAAATTCTTGTCCCCATAGAGTCAGACAATAAGCCAAATATGTATATTGTTACATATTGTTATTGAATAAACTGCTATATCACCATGTGCCAAGCCTTGTTCTAAGAGTATACAAAGGTTAACTCATCCATTTAGATAGCATGTTAGAAGATAAATGCAATGGAGGGAATCCTTTTCTATGATCTTGTGTATTTTTAGATATTTCTGTTCAATATTTTTTGAGCATGTGTCATGTGCTAGTCATTGTTCTAGATGCTGGAGATACAGCAATAAAGTAAAAGCCAAAATTCTTGTCCCCATAGAGTCAGACAATAAGCCAAATATGTATATTGTTACATATTGTTATTGAATAAACTGCTATATCACCATGTGCCAAGCCTTGTTCTAAGAGTATACAAAGGTTAACTCATCCATTTAGATAGCATGTTAGAAGATAAATGCAATGGAGAGAAACAAGTCAGGGAAATGGAATGTGGAATGCTGGAGAGGGGTGAGGGGAGGTTTCCATTTTACATAGTCTGAGAAGATAATATTTGAACGAGACCTGGAGATGAGGGCACAGCCAAATATGTATCTGAAGGGAGATGGCTCCAAGCACAAGGAGCAGCAAATGTGAGGCCCTTAAGCAAGAATGTTCCTGCTTGTTTGAGGAAAAGCAAGGACATAAGGACAGCTGTAGCTGAGAAAGTGAAGGGAGAGCATTAGATCATAGTAAAGACAGTGTCACTTATTTAGAGTGACAGGGGAAGACATGGGAGAGTTTGGTGCAGAGGTGGCATCATCTAACTTACATCTAAATAGGATCACAGCCTCTGGCTTCTGGGTTTGGTTTGGAAAAGAAAAAGACAAAAGCAAGCACCAGTTAGGAGGCTCTTGTGGTAGCATAGAGTAGGTTTGTAACAGTAGGGGTGGGTAGAATATGCCAGAATGGGGATACATTCTGATTATTCTTCAGCTATTATGGTTCCAACTAATTAG
>NW_012118487.1:14553425-14562629 GCF_000951035.1 Colobus angolensis palliatus
ACACACCATATATACATATATATATATATAGCATACATGAGATATTTTGATACATGAGTACAATGTTGTAATAATCACATCAGGGTAAACAGGGTATCCATCACCTCAAGCATTTATCATTTCTTTGTGTTATAAACATTTCAATTATACTCTTAGTTATTTTTAAACATACAATAAGTTTAAAGTGGTTTCAGGCCAATAATGGCACAGGAATCTGAAAAGCAAATAGAAATCTTTTTTACAAGAACCCCTTCACCTCATGCTTTGAAAAATGTTTTGTTCGTGTGGTCTCTAAAACAGTGAGTTACTCACAGTTGACAATCGCTGAACACTCAAGACACCATATGGGAAAGCCAGCAAAAACCATAAACTGCAAAATATGATGCATAAAAAATTAGCAGTTGCAGTTATCAGATATAGAACGTTAAATAAGTATGTTTAATACATTTCAAGAAGTGAAAAAAGAGACCTGAAAATATGAGTAAAATTGAGAAAAGAACTAATTTCCAGAAATAAAAAATATAATTAAAAATTTTTTTAGTTTCTGAATGGGTTAAATTGCATATTGCAATTATTATTGAAATTGTCTCATCTCTTGGTTTCTGGGCTCCAGGTTCTTTCTCTTTCTATCCATTCTTTCTATCTCTTTCCCTAATTCTACTGTCTCTAGAAACAAGGCATCATTTAGAATTTAGTCTGTTCTAATTCTTTTTCTTTTCCTCAGTTTTTAATCTCTTCCTGGACTAACCCATTCACAAGGCTTCAACTTATGTTAATAATCCCCACACCTAAACTTGTTTGGCATGGGTTGTTTTCTGAGCATTAGACCTGCAGGACATTTCTCAATGGATGTTCCATTAGCACTTCAAAGTCAGCATTTCTGGAATGGAATTTATTTATTTCCCCACCGAGTCACCTGTTCTTTGTAGGCTTCTGATTTAGCCATTGACACTTGAACAAGAAATTTCTGAGACATCTTCCATAACTTCCTCCACTTTTTCCTCCCAGATTTAGTTGTTACCAAGTCAAGACCATTCTATCATTGGTATTTACTTTTGCATCTATTCTCACTGCTGTGATTCAGGGTCCCTTTCCGTGTCCTTCATCATTTCCCCACCTTCTAGGATCCTGTTTCTTAAAACCATAACTTCTAGCACTACCAGAGTTATTTTTCTAAAATATAAGTTCTATCATACCACTCTTGGAGCAAAAGCCTTTAGTGGTTCACCCATAGATGTAGTCATTCATTGCATCCTGGGAAGTATCCTCTCAAAGCACTGTAAAGTACAGCGTCAGTGCCTTGGTTGGAGAACATCAAGAAGATTATAGTTTTTCATGGACTTTTTGATACAGAATGTTAGAAAACTAGATAAATGGCAGAGAAAGAGAACATTCTGTAGGATCACATTAGATAAATCTTTCATAAAAAATTTGTCTTAGGTGATGTACATGGCAACCTACTCTCCTACCTTGGATTTCAGAAGTGGTAGTAAGTGAAATCAAGTATATTCACTCAACGAGGAGACCACTAGATAGACGTCTTCATCTGAGATTAAAAGAAAAAAAATCAAAATCAGGCCCATAAAAAAAGTACTGCAAAACAAGGGAACGGAGGTTTGGAAGATTTTAAGACAAGAAGAACATAAATGAATAATTGCTGTGATGACTCCAAAATTTCAGAGGCTTAATGCAATAAAAATTCATCACAGCACAGCCCATTTCTCTCTGTGGATTTGCTGAGGGGTGCGGAAGGGACTCTCTCCATTTGGTAGATCTGCTATCTCCTGGGATGTCAAAGTTCTCCACTGATGCTTTTCTGCTACCTGGCAGTGGAAGGTGAAAAAGAGCACATGCAGGATCACTAGGAAGTGTTGTTGTTGTTGTTTTGTTATTGTGAGGCAGAGTTTCTTTCTGTCGCCCAGGCTGAATGCAATGGCTCAATCTCAGCTCAACCTCCGCCTCCTGGGTTCAAGCAATTCTCCTGCCTCAGCCTCACAGGTAGCTGGAACTATAGGCGCACACCCCCATGACCGGCTAATTTTTTGTATTTTAGTAGAGACTGGGTTTCACCATATTGCCCAGGCTGGTTTTGAACTCCAGGGCTCAGCCAATCCACCCCCTCGGCCTCCTAAAGTGCTGGGAATTACAGGCGTGAGCCCCCGTGGCTAGCCTGGGAGGTGTTTTAAGAGTCAGGCCTAGAGGCAGGAAATGTCCCTCTGCCCAAGTTTTATGCACCAGAACTCAGCCACATGCCTATTGGTAGATGAATCATTAAACAGTGTATCCGTTCCTTTATGTTTTAAAAAATATTTAGTAAAGGAAACAATAGACCATTAAGTGGAGAAGAAAACATGATACAAAACTAAATACACTCTGGTTCTAACTCTGTTAATAAAAGAAATCTACATATTTTCATTTTTCAAACAACTGTTAAAAAATAACCTATTAACATTTTGATCTATATCTGAACAGTAGGATTGCTGGGAATATTCTTAATGTTTTTCTGTACCTACATTATTAACAGTGAAATTATTACTTTTCAAAATGAGCATTACCAAAAAAATTTTTAAAGACAATGGTGTGTTTTTAAAAATATTTCTGTATTTCCTAAAATTACCCATTAGAGGACCTTGTCCTCCTAGTAGATGCTTAATAAATATTCACTGATTGAATCATTGTACCATTGAATGGAATAATTAAGTGTAAATAGCCTAAGAACAAAGTGTTAGGAAAGTTATTTCCCTAGTGACACCAAATAAAATGTGATAACTGATGAACTAAATTACCATACTTTCTTCTCTATATAATTACCTTGATTTCAGTTTTATAACACTTATACCATTAAGTGTGGCATTAATACTAGTGAGTTACCTGTGTTAATGATTCCTGAACTTTATTCATATTGGTACTATGTATACTATTTTCAGTCCTACCTAAACTAGCAATATCCTATTGCTTTCATATTTTTCATTCAAATTTCTTACTTTTTATAAACCTAAATTTAGCATTGTATTAAACAGCAATACCAGTAAAATCACAGCAGTGTATTTTTTCTACACAGATTAAATGTGTAATTATCAAAATTTTAAATGTTTGTGTTTTATCTACTTAATCATCTTTTTACCCCCAGGTTTACCACATTTTAGGATTTATAACTGACTTATATTGTACTTCCCTATTTAATGTTTTAGGTTCAAGCTTCTATGTGTTTGGGGACCATGAACATCATATGTTTTGCCCAGCTGGCATCTAGTTTTTATGATTTATGATCTAGTTTCATCATTTATATTTGTATATGTATGTATATATAGGTACCAAAAAGTGAACGCTTTAACAGGTGCTGTATGGGCTGATTTTTTCTTAAGCATGCCAGTGTTTTGGGTTTTTTTGTTTTGTTTTGTTTTGTTTTGTTTTTAACAATGAATACTCTTGTCTCTCTCCCACCACCCCATTTTTAGTGGAAGTTCACTGATCTGACATAAAATGTTTCTGTAGCAAAACTTAGTAAGTTGGTTAATTAGGGAACATTTTAAAAGTAGATCGCTTTGATGTGTACCTTGCTCAGGTGAGTAAAATAGAAAGGTAACTACCATTTCTTGAGATCATAATCCTCTTCTCAGAGAAGATAAGCAACCAAAATTAAAAAAGGTTAATCATTAATTTTACACTTTGAATGAAGGGTTGTTTATTTTTTGTTTTGTTTTTTGTTTTTTTAGATGAAAAAGAATAGGCAAACTTTAGGTTTTGAGACACTTAAAAAATACAAAGGAATTTATAGAATTGATTGGGGGAAATCCTTACAATAGAGACCTGTTTGGGATTTATGGGATGTCTGAAAATATGAATGTTGTTTCTAGGTTATTTCTGACTTTGTGGTTATTATGATTAAGTGTCTCATTTTCTTAACGCTAAGTATTAAGAAATGGTTGGGAGCAAGGCAAGACTCGGTGAAGTCAGTAATCTAATAATTGCAATTCACACCCAAGTAGTTATTAAACCAAATGAATTAATAAGTTACACTAGGTAGGTTAAGGTGGAAAACGTATATAATTTTATTTTTCCTGTGTTTTTAAAACAAATAAAAACCTTCAGCACAAACCGCACCTGCAAAGTCCATGCAGGATCTTGTAAAACAACAACTGATAAACTAACATTAGCATTCTTGCGGAGTACAGACTTTTGGAATAAGCCCTTCCCTGTGTACTGATGGCTATGAACACATGGGCTGAGCTATTTATTATTATTATGAATGAGGTGTGACTAACTTTCTGTTGTACCTAGTCATTCCATCATGTGATTCAATTTATGGGTGTATTTTAATTATTGAACCAAAAAATGAATAATTAGAAAGGATACCTAAGAAAAACTATCCATCTTCTGTATTGTCCTATTAGTGAGGAACTATGAATTGATTTTTCCCCTTTTATGAAAAAGAAATATTTGCACATCTACAAGATAAAGAGAAAGAACAAGAAAATAGAGGAATGGGACACTCTGGCTTTAGGCCTATCATAAATGTTCAGTTCACCCCACATCGCACATGCTGGATCC
Organism: Colobus angolensis palliatus; assembly: GCF_000951035.1. Taxonomy (NCBI): domain Eukaryota; kingdom Metazoa; phylum Chordata; class Mammalia; order Primates; family Cercopithecidae; genus Colobus; species Colobus angolensis. The sequence goes on from NW_012118487.1 coordinate 14,557,977, forward strand.
CCGACCTCTACCTTACCAAGCTGCAGTGACCACATGTCCTGGCATGCCATTCTCCCTCTCCAACAGTGTCTTCACATATTATCTAAAGAGCTGGTTTCATATGTGTCTTACCCTACACAGCCTCATCTTTTATGACATTGGATATAAGTTATAAATAAAAGATTGTGAATTTAGCCTGTTTTGACTGAGCTCGTTAAACTTTAAATGGGAATCGTTGAGACCTACAAATGTACATTTCCATTGTTTTGACGCCAAGGTGTAATGTCTAGGGTTCATAAATAAAATCATATAAATGATTCTGTCTTGCATAAACTGCCAGGGAGACAACAGACGATGTGCCCCTCGGCCCCCTTCGGTGAATAGGCTGGAGGAATCACCAGGTTGATGCATCCGAGCGAAGCAAAGAGGCAGACCCAGCCAACTACGCTGCAAGCAGTTCCAACTGCACAGCCAAGGTCAGGCTCCATGGAAAAGGCTGTTGTTCAGTTGTTGGCCTTTTCAGCCCCATCGTGTGGACAGCAGTTTTTCTCTAGGGTACCAAAGTGTCCCTCTTCGATTTACAATAGTGTTTGTATTTCTTAGCTTCACAAACTATGATATGAATGAGCAAACTAAATTATGCTATTTAACTTGTTTCTTAGGGGAAGAAAGGGACTAGAGTCAAAGCAGATAGCCACACCATAGTAGTAATAGGATTTAAACCCATTTCTGCAGACTCTCAGTCTAGAGTTCCCTTTACTCTACTGAGCTTCCTATTTGAAGTTGAAGACGTGATTAGTTTGTTGGATTTCATTAACTATAAATTGAACATGGGCACTAGAGATGTTATGGTAGACAAGACAGAAGAATTCTCTGCATTCCACAAAGTTTATAGGTCCACAGAGAAGGCAGACACTAATTTATATGATGAATGCTATGATAAGAGATATTTATGATCCAGCACTGGATGCTGGAGGCACCTAGTGATGTCTAATCTACTCTAGTGGATCCAGAAAGGCTTCCTGGAACAAGAGCCATTCAAGAGGACACTGGCAGATGCATAGATATTACCCAAGCAAGGGGGTGGAGTGGAAAGAGAATGTGCAAAATACCAGAGATGAGTTACAGTGATAGGAAGAAACCCGGATGGCTGGAGTGAGTGTTCCAGAGTAGGCAATAGCTAAACCCAGGGTTTTTGAGGCAATCCTAAAGACAATGGGCAAGGGAGGAAAACAGACTATCAAGTGACTGTGTGGAGAGCTACAGAGAGCACCAGGATTAGCTTAACACACCAGAATATACAGAGTTCAGTTTAGAGTCCCTTGCCTCATCTTATCTGATTCTGTTAAGAATGCACATGTATCTGTTTTCCTAAAAGTAGACTGGGGAAAGAGAAGCCAGTGCTCTCTTACTGGATGCTATTCTTCAATTTCTTTAATGTATGTTTACTGAATATCTGGTATATTCAAGGGCATGTACCACATGGTGCTAAGCACTATTGAACATTCAACATACAAGTTAATATTTATTGAGTGCTTGCCCATTACACACTTAGAGTTGTGGTGATCATAAATGAAGTTATGGGCCTCTTTATAGTAATCTCATCGGAAGTAGGACACAGCAAAATAAGCAACTAGGCCTGTCTACAAACAAGTATTATGCACACTGCTTAATGTTTTAATAAACAACCAAGTTGATCTCAGGGTTATATCCAACAATAAGAGAATTTTTGGTTATTAATGTTATTTTTTAAAGACTTAGAACTCATTTCAGTTTTATAGTACAGATACCAAATTTTTGCTCAAAATTATAAGCACCTATTATGTGCCAGGCATTGTACCAGTGATACAAATTGAGGACATTGTTCCTTGCCTCTGAGAAGCTTGCAAACAAATGGGAACTATAACAACAAATATATTATGGTAGGATGTGCTATGAAAATGTTAGAAGATGTTAAAGTAATGTGGGCAACTTTGTAAACCTGTTGAATTTATTCCATTCCATCATACTGCAAAAAATGAGAATAATGCATTTCCTGCTTTTTTTTTTTTTTTTTTTTTGAGACAGAGTTCTGCTCTTGTTGCCCAGGCTAGAGTGCAATGGTGCAATGTTGGCTCACTGCACCCTCTACTTCCTGGGTTCGAGCGATTCTCCTGCCTCAGCCTCCCGAGTCACTGGGATTACAGGCGCCCACCACCATGCCCAGCTAATTTTTATTTTTAGTAGAGACGGGGTTTCACCATGTTGGCTAGCCTGGTCTCGAACTCCCGACCTCAGGTGATCCACCTGCCTCAGCCTCCCAAAGTGCTGAGATTACAGGCATGAGCCACCATGCCCAGCCCATTTCCTGCATTTTTATTGACACAATTTTAAATAAAATAGTTGAAATCCAGCACATTTCTGTTTTCTTCTGAAATGTTCTAAATAGAACATTTATTTGTCTAATAAAGTTATAAGAGTCATGAACCATTTCTTCTTTGCATAATTAGTCTTTTGGTAATCAGAAAAGGAAACAAACTGCATTCCAAAAATGAAACTGTTTTAATCAAAAGGAGACATTTTCAGTGTGATTAGGCAGTTTTCTGTTGGCACAGGTTAAAGAAAATCAACCAATAGACTAGATCCCAAAAAACTTTCTAAGAATGTCCATTGCTTTTTAAATAAAACAGACTTCATTCATGGTATTAAAAGCATTTGTATAGCTTGCTTCGTAAATGCTATACACAATTTTTCATATCTCAGCATGGAAAGGTTTCTGCTGTTATTTGAAATATGCAAATGTGTCATAACTGTTACCATTCACATAAGATGTTATTGATACATGTATTCAGTAAGTAGTGAATGACTAGTTGTATCAGACTGTGAGGTTACAGAATCCTGCCCTTAGGGCACTTACAGCCTGGAGAATCCGATGGAGTAATGAATAGTTACAGAAGGTATTTCTTTTTCTTGACCATTCTTCTCACTAATACTTTTAACAAAAAATTGAAGGTCATACTTCATTAGTATTTTCAAATACCCCCATCGATTAGAATTGCCTAAAAACACTGCTTTGCTAGGTATCTTTAATTTGATGCTACAATGGCTCACATCATGAACTTATCAAGGAAGATTACTGCCATGATTCACTGTGGTGAATTTTTCTGTTTAAAAAAAAAGATGGAAGGAATGAAGGAAAGAAAGGAAAGGAAAGGAAGAAGGAAGGAAGGAAGGAAGGAAGGAAGGAAGGAAGGAAGGAAGGAAGGAAGGATTAACATAGCTACCTCTGAAGCTTTTTTATGGAAGATGTATAATAAAATAAGGAAAATTTGGGAAGCGGCAATTTGGGAGCGCAGAGAGAAGGAAAAATGAAACATAGGTAGAATTGTACAACAAATCAAAATTACTTTTTTTTAGTTTTTTTTTTTTTTTTTAATTAGTGTTGACCAGGTTGGCCTCGAACGTGTAGCCTCACCTCCCAGAGTGCCAGGGCAACCGGCCTGAGCCAGCGTGGCGCCAAATCAGAATTATTTTTAACCAAGGTTGGGAAAACAGAAGGTTGATAGTTAATGCAATCTAAATGAAATCTTATTACATAGCATAATGATTGAAAAGATCCTAAATTAGATATGTTATCAAGATGAAATAATGTATTGCAATTCCTTAATTCAGCAAGAAATAAAATTTCAGCCACCAATTGCCCATATAAAGCCTACCAAGTGACTAGAATTATGTCTCTTGCCTAGAAATAGGTCAATTAGATAAATGACTGCAAAGAAATAAGTGATGTCTGATTTCATGAGTCATTTAATGCTTAATAAGAAAAGCAAATCAATCAAGGGTTAGGTAAAATAGCAGTTCTAATCTGTTGGTTTTGAGGCTTGAGACTTATTTCGCTTCTTTAATTTTTAAATCTCAGCATTAGAAATCAGAATTTTTCATCACATTTCTCTTCAAATAGTCTCAAGTGACAGTTTGTTGAATTCATAGAATTACATATGTAAATTTTAAAGAGAAGATGGTTTTACTTGATAGGTTTTAAAAATGTTGATTGCATAGAGAGAAGGTGCTATGAATAAGAATTCACACCTGCCTAGTGCAAGTAGACAATTTAAAGAACTCTACATCATTTTAAATATGCATTCTCATACTTTTGGATCAGAACATCAAAAGAGGAACTTTACCATTTAGAGTTGCCATAAACTTGCATTTATTGAACACCCAGAATTTGAGCACAAGTGATTTTAATAGCAGCACAACCTCACTCAATAACTCACAGAAGCTCCAAACTAGTCCTTTGCCTTCATTCTGAGCCTATTGTCTACCACTAAGCTCAGCTCAGTAGGTAGCTTTAAGATTCAGTGAAGTCTCTTCTTATTTCTATAAATTTGAAGGATAACTGTTTCAAAGCGTAAAATACAAGAAAAGTATACATTGAAGGACTAGTTATTGGGATTTAACATTCTCATCAGAGCCCACACTCACCCTCCAGGTAGACTAATGGGGCAATATGTAGAGATACTACGTGTTCACCAAACTCCCATCCCTTTTTTTTTTTTTCTGGTCACACAGCTTTAGTACATTTCCCAAATGCCCTTGATGGGATCCTGTCACTGAGTTCTAACCAAAGGAAATGATGTGCAACACTTGCAGGCCTGGTCCCTAAAACTCATCTTGCATAGTCCACAAAGTTGT
>NW_012118487.1:14563786-14571642 GCF_000951035.1 Colobus angolensis palliatus
AAAAAAAAATTATACTTTTGTTATTGTTAAAAATTAAAATTTTCTTCTCTTTTTCTTCTACCAGATGCTACATTTTAATAATAATATAATCAAAACCAGTGTAATGGTGATGCTGTAATAGCCAGATCAATGGACTGAAACAGCCCAGAAGTGAGTTGGGCATGGTGGCTCATACCTGTAATCCCAGCACTTTGAGGCCAAGGCAGATCATTTGAGACCAGGAGTTGGGCAACATAGTGAGATCACTTGATCACCTGAGCACATGGATTGCTCGAGGCCAGCCTGGGCAACATAGAGAGACCTTGTCTCTACAAAAGTTTAAAAAAATTCACCAGGAGGCTAGGTGCAGTGGCTCACGCCTGTAAGGCCAAGGTGGGTGAATCACACGGTCAGGAGTTCGAGACCAGCCTGGCCAACATGGTAAAACCCCATCTCTACTAAAAATACAAAAATTAGCTGGGCCTGATGGTGCACGCCTGTAGTCCCAGGTACTTGGGAGGCTGAGAAAAGAGAATTGCTTGAACCCGGGAGGCGGAAGTTGCAGTGAGCCGAGATCGCGCCATTGTACTCCAGCCCAGGTGACAGAGGGGGACTCTGTCTCAAAAAAAAAAAAAAAAAAATTCACCAGGTGAGGTGGCACATATCTGTAGTCCCAGCTACTCAGGAGGCTGAGGTGGGAGGATTACTTGAGTATGGGAGGTCAAGGCTATAGCAATTTGTGACTGTACCGTTGCACTACAGCCTGTATGATGGAGTGAGACCCTGTCTTAAAAAATAAAAATAAAGCCTGGACATGGTGACTTACGCCTGTAATCCTAACATTTTGGGAGGCAGAGGTGGGTAGATTGCCTGAGCTCAGGAGTTCAAGACCAGCCTGGGCAACACGGTGAAACCCCGTCTCTACTAAAATGCAAAAAATTAGCCAGGCTTGGTGGCATGTGCCCGTGATCCCAGCTGCTTGGGAGGCTGAGGCAGGATAATTGCTTGCACCCAGAGGCGGAGCTTGCAGTGAGCCAAGATCGCACCACTGCACTCCAGCCTGGGCGACAGAGCGAGACTCCATTTCCAAAGATAAAAATAAAGATAAAAACATAAAAATCAGGTCCAGAAACATACTCAAATATATAGAGACCATTCTTTTGTATACAATATTTGTATATATATTTGAATGTGTTTCTGGACCTTCTGAGTGAACATTTCCTTCTCCCATATTGTGTTTTCTTCCCTTTTTTTGTATTCTTCTTTTTAAAAAATCATAGTGTGTTAGCAAAGCCCCCAAATGGATCGCAGTGATCTCTGCCTCCTGGTATTCACAGCCTGTGTCTTGGTATACACATGCTTGTGTAGTCCCTTCCCACTTTGTGCCAGGGTTGGTCTATGCGAGCACTAGAACTGAGCAGAAGTGATGATATGTCACATGGTATGTTGTTAGGTCATCAAGACCATGGCTTCCATCATAGGTAGTCACACTCTTTCTCTCTTGGATCATTTGCTATGGGGAAGCAAACTATCATATGAGAGGACACTCAAACAGCCTCCGGAGTCTCATTTGGTAAGGAACTGAGGACTCCAGCCTGAGGACTCAGGCAAGTAACTGAGGCTTGCCAACAACCATGGAGCAAGCCTGGAAGTGGATCATCCCTCAGCCTTCAGATGAGACAACAGCTGGTATGACAGCCAAGCCAGCACCACCCAGCTTAGCCACCCCCAGAGAACTAACTCTCAGAAACCATGTAAGATAATACATGTTTGTTGTTTTAAGCTGCCAAGTTTGGGGGTAATTTATTATACAATAGTTAATTAAAACACATAGCATATAAATAAAATAAATAAAACCAATATGGGTCAGTAATGAGTAAATTAGATAATTAGACAAATTTTGACGTTTCTGTTTCTATGTTAATTATTTTTCTCAGAATAATTTCCTACAGGAAAATATGTTAAGAGTGGTTACCAACAGGACATTTTAAAATTAATAATTACTTTGGGAGGCCAAGACGGTTGGATTGCTATAACTCGAGTTTGAGGCCAACCTGGGCAACATGACAAAACCCTGTCTCTACAAAAAATACAAAAATTAACCAGGCATGGTTTTGTGTGCCTGTTGTTCCAGCCACTTGGGAGGCTGAGGTGGGAGGATCAGTTGAGCCTGGGAGGCTAGGCTGCAGTGAGTCAAAATCATAGCACCTCAACCCAGCCTGAGCAACAGAGTGAGACCCTATCTGAAATATATACATATATATTAACAATTATCTCTTGAAACGAAAGTATAATCACAGTACTATTTCCCATTTTATTAAATGCACTAAACAGTATTGCAATTTATTTGTGTTTATTAAAAAACATTTTTGAAATCTCTGGGAGAAAAGCTACTTCAAGTTGGTCTGAAAACTATCATTTCTTTCTAGCAATGTGTAATAACATAATGATTGCTTAGTAGAATTTCCTGAGAGGGACTGTAACATATATTTTAAGCACAATATTGTAAACAAACAAGTTCTTTTGCAGTACTTGAAGATCTTTTTTTGTGACTATTCCTCATATATATTATGAAGATACATTTTTTTTGTGACTATCCTCTTTATATGTATTATGACGATTTTGTTTTTTTTGGTGACTATCCTCCTAATACTACTAGTATTGTTTGCAGTCTGTCATTATTCTTAGTGTAAAATTAAACTTCAACATAGTACCTGTGTGAACTCTAAACATTTTTGAATTAGTGAAGCCCCAAATTAATGATGCTTTACTAGGCATAAGGGTACTGGAAAGACTGAAATCTCAAGGTAGAGTCAAGGCAATAATTCCTAGCAGCCTGTGTTTCTCGGTGTTTTTCATGCTTCACAGAGGCTGGAATTCAGCTTCTAGTTTAAGTTGTCTTAATCTTGGCCACAGTGGTAATTTCACTTTCCCACTCTTTTTTCCTCAACTAGAATGACTGGGAGAGTTGAGCTAACAGAGGTTCAGTATTGATCCATGAGATAGGTTCTTAGAGATATAAATGTGGGCGTGGAAGAAGGAGGAATGGTGTGCAAGAGCAGGTGGAGACAGCCACAGCAGGGCTTAGATATTCCTTCTGTCCAAAGCCTGGTTGTGAGGAATTTGATAGAAAGCATTGTGTGGGCTAAGATGGCAATTTTTATGGTAATATTTGAGGGAGAAAATTGAGATCTTGGAATACATTGGAAAAAGATTAGTTTTAATATAGTTATTACTTTACCTGAGACCCCATCTCAAAATCAAAATCAGTGGTGATGTCTTTGCATTAATGTTGGAAAGACTTATGCTACCTTCTGCATAATTTTTCTGGTAAATTATGTAATGAGAGGTCAGTATAATAGCATGGTTATTGTGAAGGGTATGGATAGTATTTCATTTTTTTCCCTCTTAACATGTAAAGGCTATTTTTCATATTATACATACATTCATATTTATATGTGAAAGAACAAATAGAAATATCATCAAGTAAAACTGAAGGAGTTGATTTGGGTTATTTCTTGTGTGAAATAGACGAAAAGAAAAATATTAGAACGTTTGATTACATTATGAAGTTCTCATCAAAATACAGCTTAATGAACGTGAAAAGATAAACTAGAAATAGACATTTGTAACACATGTAACTAGCAATGGTTTAATATCTGGAATAGAAAGAATTCTTAGAAATACATGTAACCCAGTAAAAAAAATGGACGAAAGATATGAATAGACATTTTGGAAAAGAAGTAATACAAATGGCCATAAACATAGGAAAAACGCTGGGCCACATCAGTCATCAGCGAGATGCAAAGAAAAGACAATGATATAACAATTACGTCAACAAAAAACAAGGAAAATTCTTTTTTTTTTTTTTTTTTGAGACAGAGTCTCGCTCTGTCACCCAGGCTGGAGTGCAACGGCGCGACTTTGGCTCACTGCCCCTTCTGCCTCCCGAGTTCAAGCAATTCTCCTGCTTCGGCCTCCCGAGTAATTGGGATTACAGGCGCCCGCCACCATGCCCAACTAATTTTTGTATTTTTAGTAGAGACGGGGTTTCACCATGTTGGCCAGGCTGGTCTTGAACTCTCGACCTCAGGCAATCTGCCTGCCTCGGCCTCCCAAAGTGCTGAGATTACAGACATGAGCCACTGTGCCCGGCCTAACATTTATAATACTAAATGTTATTGAGGATGTGAAGTAAGGGGAATTTTCATTACTGATAGAGGTGGAAGCTAGTACATTCCCTTTGTAGAGAAATTTTGTATTGCCTAGTAAAGTAATATATATGCATAACCCATGACACAATAATTTTACATTTAGGTGTACTATATCTTGCACAAATTGAATAGGAGACATGTTGAAGAATGTTAATAGGGCTTTTTTTTTTTCTTTTTTTTTTTTTTTTAAGACAGAGTGTTGCTCTGGAGTGCAGTGGCATGATCTCAGCTCACTACAACCTTCACCTCCCAGGTTCAAGTGATTCTCATGTCTCAGCCTCCTGAGTAGCTAGAATTACAAGCCCATGCCAACACACCTGGCTAATTTTTGTATTTTTAGTAGGGACAGGATTTTGCCACGTTTCCTGGCTGATCTAGAAGCCTTGACCTCAAGTGATCTCCCTGCCTCAGCTTCTCAAGAATTTTTTTTTTTAGAGACAAGGTCTCACTATGTTGTCCAGTGGATTAGTCTGTTCTCACGCTGCTAATAAAGACATACCCGAGACTGGGTAATTTTAAAGGAAAGAGGTTTAACTGACTCAGAGTTCAGCATGGCTGGGGAGGCCTCAGGAAACTTACAATCATGGCAGAAGGGGAAGCAAACACAGCCTTCTTCACATTGCAGCAGCAAGGAGAAGTGCTGAGCAAATAAGGAGAAAGCTTCATATAAAACCATCAGATCTGATGAGAACTCACTATCACAAGAACAGCATGAAGGTAACCTCCACCGTGATTCAGTTACCTCCCATGGGGTCCCTCCGTGACACATGGGGATTATGGGAACCACAATTTAAAATGAGATTTGGGTGGGGACACAGCTCATTTTGGACCAAACCATATCCCCCAGGCTGGAGTGCTGTGGCTAGTCACAGGCGTGATCCCAATGTTGATCAGCATGGAAGTTTTGACGTCCCCTGTTTCCGACCTGGGCTAGTTCACTACCCCTTAGGCAACCTGGTGGTCCTCCACTCCCTGGAGGTCACCATACTGATGCTGAACTTAGTGCGAACACCTGATCGGCATAGCGCCCTGCAGCCCAGAACTCCTGGGGTCAAGAGATCTTCCTGCCTCAGCCTCCCAAGTAGCTGGGACCACAGGCATACACCACAGCATCCGGCGGCATTCTTCTTTATTTTGTTACAACCAGTCTTAACTGGTAGATACGGTGTTATGCTTAATATCAGAAAGTTAGAAGCAATCATCAACAGGAGGATGGATATATAATCTGTTGTATAATCATACACTGGAAGGTATTAAGTAACAAAAATTATTCCACCACAATCACATATGTCAACACAGATGGCTCACAAACCTAAGGCAAAACAAAAGAAATGTATCACAGTAATACACAAAATATAGTTGTGCTGGTGTATCATTAATTGGTATATCAAAACACGGTTGTATTTGTATATCAATTTTGTATATCAATAGATATACAAAAGCAGGCAAATGGCATGAAAGCAGACAAAATTAAGTGATATGTTGTTTAGAGATACCTTTTTAATATATAATACAAACTGTAAAACCCTAAGGAACAACAAAAGAATGCTTAATACAAGTTTCAGCATAGTGGCTAGCCCTAGAAGAAGAAAGCCAGCTCTGATTGGTGAGGGGCTTCTACATTTCTCATAATATTCCCTTTCTTAAGTTGAATGGTAGAGAAGCAAGGTTGTTCGTGTTATTGTTATTCCTTAAGTTGTGCATATATATACTCTCAACCCTTTGCATGTGTGATATATCTCATGACAAAATATTTTAGAAATGTGTATGGAGTCTATACATTGGGAAATGTGTATGGAGTCTATACATTTGCAAAACGAAGACAATTGTTATATCTATTAAATCATTGATTTCCCCCCTAAATATTTCTTGAACTTGCCCCCACTCTCCTTTTGTATTTGTTCTTTGCCCAATGTCCTTATCATTTCTAATCTGGAGTATTATCGTCACTGCCTAACTGGTCTTACCCCTTGGATTCATCTTCCTCACAGTCACCAAAATATAAATCTATTCATGCCCCTTCCCTCACTATTTAGAACAAAAGTTAATAGTCAGGCTTTCCCTACAGCTGTGCTCTCTGCTATCAGTAGCCTCCAGAGGTATTTATACACAGGTACTACCTTGATAACATATTACTCATATTTAAAATATTTAAAAGACGATAATAAAGATATAATAATTATTTTACATTATTTATCAAGAACAAAAACATGTTTGCTCTTAAATATATTATTAACAAGAATTCTTAATTCTTGTTGAAATTAAAGGAACAGAGCAATGTGATTTAATAAGCTTCATGATTTTTGAAGTTTTGGTGCAAACTTAATAATGCAAAGCATCAGAGATGTGGCTCCAACATCAATTTTTGATTCTCAGTGTTAATGACTATCATAGCTTCATTTATCTCATTCATGTTTTCCTTATATCCTGAATTTTCTCAATTATTGTTCTCTTTTTTTGCACTGTAGTATTTTTGTAAGTTGTGTCAAAATGGATGGGCTAGGTAATAAATAAATAATCTGAACAAATCATTAGATTCAGTTTATGCTCCCAACAAATAAGTGTTTATAACTCAGGCCTTCCAAAAAAGTAAACATTTTATGATAAACAACAGATAATTTATGGAGACTTTACTGCAGTAATAAATGCAAAGATGGGTAATACTTCTTCAACAAGTTCAGTTCTAGAATATCTCAGGGACATAACACCAAACCTATCAGTAATAGAGAATATTTACTGGTCATATACATACTCAGTTTGTCAGATTATCTTGTTAATTTTTGTCAAGTTCTGTCTTATATTGCATTTGCTAAGTTGGAAGAATAACATAACTTTGACCATACCTGAATTTCCTGTAAACCATCTCAGAATACAAAGGAGGTTAAGGGACCAGCTTTTGTTCTTAACAATTCAATATTGTTACATGATGCAGAAGTTACAAAGCTTTCATCAACAATTACTGACTACTTTCATTGTCGTCCTCATGTGGGAGTTCTGAAAGACTGTTTGAGATGCATTCAAGTAACAGAGGAGAGTGCACAGTGCAGCCTTCTGTGTTAAACAAAGAATAAGAAAATAATATTCACTTCTATCCAACGTGCAAGCAATAGAGCATCAACAAACAAAACGCACTAGCCACAAAGCCTGTAGGAATTCAGGAAAGGAAGCTCAAAACCACACTCTTTAGAGGTGAACAGTATTTAAAAAATACGATTTTAGTTGCAGCAGAATTTTTATAAAAGAAAGACATGCACGAATAGACTATTAGCTAGATACTTCTTTCAAACTGAGTTCCAGGCAGTGGTTCACTTTAGAAGGACTCCAATAGTACCATATCCAACACTAAAGCGGAACAGTTCACGAAAATATTCTGCCAGTGTCACCATTCAGGCCAACCAAAACCACCCACAATTGATAAATTCCTAAATCCTAATTTATTAAAAAGTCATAAATGCCCCCACATCATTCCAGATTTATTTATACCTCTCAGAGACCTAAGTCAGTACTTTACATCAATATTACTCTATTACAAAAGGATAAAATGATTTACTTCTTTGACATTAAAAAAGTGAAATATCGGCCGGGCGCGGTGGCTCAAGCCTGTAATCCCAGCACTTTGGGAGGCCGAGACGGGCGGATCACGAGGTCAGGAGATCGAGACCA